>NC_136499.1:19829187-20356687 GCF_053919585.1 Euprymna scolopes | reverse complement strand
TAAATCCCTGAAACAGTTTTTCATGGTAAACAACTGATGATCCCTCCAAGAACATTGGTATTATTGTTTGTTCATGTAAGTAAAACGATTCAGCAATGCAGGAAATTAAGTGACATGACAAAATAATTTTCCAATTGAAGAACATGTTTTCATATATAGTTTTAAAGGTTTTAAATAAACTTCCAAGACATATATATATATATATATATATATATATATATATATATATATATATATATATATATATATGAAAAAATGAATCTTCACCTCTCTATGATCTGATGATGATTTTTTTTTTTTTTTCTGGAAGCTGCATTTTACTCTGGATATTTATAACTCTGTTTTTCTTATGCATTACCAATGGATTTTCAATGAACCCATTTCGGATTTTTCCTGTTCTGGATTTTACTGTCTTTCTCATTGGATTTTTACCAAATCCTTTTTCTCCCTTTTTCCAGTTTCTTAATTTCATTGAATCCCTATAAACTGTCTCTAACTGTTAAATGGCATTTTTGATGCAAATATGATTAATTTCATATTTGTAGTTTCCTTTAGTGCATTAACCTGCAAAATTCATTTTACATTTTGCAAATTTCTTTCCTCTGATGAGAAGAATTGCATTATTTGAAACTCCATGGAATATGGGTTTTCTTGTTTATTTGTACTTCTTGTCGAATAATTAAAATTTTGTATTCCTTCCTTACAGGTTTATAAAGTTTTTTTATAGAAAATTTTCAATAACAAGGTTTTTATTATATATATATATATATATATATATATATATATATATATATATATATATATATATGAATGGAAATGATTTTGCCATTGTCTATGACCTCACCCAGATTGTTCACGAACCCACCGGAGTGCCCGATACTTCCTGTCAGTATGCTAGCCTTCTAGACCTTTTCTCACAACTTCCCCTGAGCTATGTTCAAGTTCCGTTCTGCCTCCTCTGGAATCTTCCGACCACTCAGTTGTATCAGTTAAGATAAAAACAAAATGAAATGAGTCTTCAGATGTACCTCTCCACTGTACTGTATATCGATACTCTACGATTGACTGGGATAGCTTCTGTACACTTATATCTGATCTACCCCTGCATTCCATGTTTAAAAAGGATGTGCCCTCCATAATATCAGACCTGACTGAATGGTTAATTGTAGGCATAGACCGATTCATACCATCCAAAAAATTCTAACAAAAACCTAACAGCCAGCCACGGTTCTCCCCTGAATTGGCGGCTGCCATCGTGCAGAGAAATCACTTTTTCCATAGCTACCAACGTAATAGATGCACTGAGACTAAAGCTGCCTTCAGGAATGCCAGTAACCACTGCAAAAGAGAAATAAAAAATGCAAGAGAGCTATATGCTCAGTTCATTAAATCCAAAGTAGCTGATCAGCGGCTTGGTTCTCACCAGTTTTGGCAAATAGCAAAGAGGATTCTGAACAGAAGCGTGCGTTCTATCCCAACCATCATCAATGGACCTGAGGTCATCTCGTCAGCATCAGATAAGGCCAAACTATTTGCCAAGAACTTTGCAGCTAATTCTACCCTATGCGACGAAGTATTTCCTCCTATAACGGACAACACACTCTGCAACATACAAATATCTATGCGTGAGGTCGCCAAGCTAATCAAGGACCTTGATTCCAGTAAAGCAATTGGCCCTGACAGCATCCCAATTATAGCGTTAAAAAAGCTTCAACCAGAACTTGCCCCCATACTTACAAAACTCTTTAAAGCATTGCCTTAAAGAGAAGTGCTTCCCAACACTCTGGAAAACCTCATCCTGATGCCCTGTATTTAAGAATTCAGGTGAAAGGTCATCTCCCTCTCAATAAAAACCAAAAGTCTCCTGTGTTTCATGAGTAAGCTGCTGGAATCCATATTAAATAGAGAAGTAGTCAACCACCTCAGCAGAAATAACCTTCTTAGTGACATGCAATATGGTTTCCATTCTGCCAGATCTACAGCAGATGTGCTAACTGTTATATCGCATAGGATTAGCGAATCTCTTGACAAAGGCTTCCTCTCTAGGGCAATTGCTCGACATATCAAAGGCCTTCGATAAGGTATGGCATAAGGGCCTACTTCACAAGATTTCCAGCTACGGTATAACTGGAAATGTTTTCTCAATCATTTCTCTCCGATAGGCTCATAAGAGTAGTGGTTGATGGGCAGAAATCAGAGGCCCTCAGTATTAATGCTGGAGTCCCTCAGGGGTCCATCCTGGGCCAACTCTCTTCCTGATCTACATCAATGATCTCCCAAAACACATACTTAAATCATTCGTTGACATCTATGCTGATGACACGACCATCTATGGCAACACATCAAAGGCCGTAAATGACAAAGTTCTCTCTGGGTCTCTCTCCTCTGATCTTAAGCGCATGGTACAGTGGGGGAAGAGGTGGCTGGTCACTTTTAAGCATCTAAAACCAAGCTCCTATCTTTACATCATCAATGCTCTCATCCCCATCTGGCATCAATTGTAATGGGTGGCTCTCATCTAGGGAACCTCCATGTTTTGATAAGCTTCTGGGCTTGACCTTTACTCCTGACCTGAAATGGAACACGTACATCAAGTTAGTTACCAAGGTCGCTGGAAAAATGGTAGGATCCTTCTACCGCTCCAGAAGATATCTCACCCCTTATTCAATTCTATCTGTATAAAAGCCAAGTACGTCCAAGGATTGAGTACTGCTACCACATCTGGGCAGGAGCTGTTAAAAACAGCCTATCCTGCCTTGACAGAGTACAAAGTAGGCTTCGTGGCCTAGTGGGTGATGCCCTTTTCTCTTCCCTGCAACCTCTCTCCCACAGGAGAAACATTGCGAGCCTGTCTTTGTTTTATCGTTACTACCATGGCGGGTGCTCATCTGAGCTCCAATCTCTGGTACCCCCTCGCCAATCTTCCACGATAAACACCCGTCTAGCTGAAACCACTGTCAAAAATTTTCTCCACTCTTTATCTGTGCCAAAATCAAAACGTAAATTCCATGAACAAAGCTTCTTTCTTAGAAGTGCACGCCTGTGGAACTCTGTTCTTGTTGCCTGTTTCCCACATGACTACAATCTGGATGTCTTCAAGTCCAATGTAAACAAATTCCTGATGAACCGCCCCCTTAAGTAAGACACTTTATCAAATCTCCAATACTAACGTACTGTACACATATTTTTATTAATAAACATTAGTTTATTAATAAAAATATAAATCAATAATGTTTAAGAAAAACAACATTAAACCATTTTTAATGTCGATACAGCATTTTTCTTGCATTCTTCTCGAACCGGCATCGTGAATACAATTACTGACATTATGCACATCCTAGTTATGTCCCCATCTATGGTTACGATGTTGTGTCCTTTATTTTTCAATAAACAGAACAGAGGTATCTATTGTTGGATTCAGAAATGGTTTCTTAAGAAATGGCATTTTAACTGACAGTGACTTGTGTGATAACTAGGGCTATGACAACAGCATATTCTTTCCATTTTGACTCCCGAGTATATATCCGACACAGTTAGACAATCAAGAACCACATCACTCTATATAAAAGCATATAAGATATCACCTGATACACACTTGAGAGTCAAAGCAATGAAAAGAATATGCTGTTGTCATAGCCCTAGTGATAACTTACCGCAAGAAATAATAATCATCGAACCGAATAACAGATCAGATTTATGTAATTTGTTGAGTTTTTCATTATTAATAACGTTTAGGAAGAAACCAATTCATTTGAGGTCACCAGTTTTTTAGGGTTTCTTTAGGGGTTTTGATCTTTTTAGGGTTTCTTTAGGGGTTTTGATAAAGAATATCTCGTCATATGCATCACTCACATCACTAACATTATCCGCAAAATTCCGAAAAGTAACAAAACTATCTAATTCGACCAAAAAAAAAATGGATGTTCATTGCGATTGAGAATATAAAAATGTCCACCTTTTTTCCATTACTATTTCGTGGTGGCCCAGTGGTTAACGTCACACTTTTTTTTTCACACTTTAATTTCCAATTTCGACTCAAGGGTTCAGGTTCGATCCTTCATACTTACCTAGCGAAACTTTGTTTTTATTTTACCCCCCCCCACCCCGGACACAAACACCAGGGTGACCACACACACCTCCAAACACCCGGGCAACGCCGGGTACCCCCCGCTAGTCTCTACATAAAAGGCAAAACGGGCGCGCGAGTGTTCGTATGTCCAAGAAAGGCTTTTTTGGTGGGGGTTCTCGGTGTGATTATTATTTTGGAGAACTTTCCTTATACTTCCTTTCTAGATTTTAATATCTACGATTCGAAAACAGACATCGTCTCTATCTTTATTTTTATTTTGATCGAATTTTAAAAAATTGCCTCCTTCCCGTCCTTTCGAGTGTTTGTCTTTTTCGTATAAAAGCGAAACTAATCGAAGCAAAGGCAGTCCAGAAAACAATTATCTTTGATCAATGTGTGGAAAACCCTTCATATCATCTTAACTGGCCTCCAGCCAGAATTAAGTGCATGATTCTTATCCACTATGGCGTTATGGTTGGCATCGCTAAATTTGAATGCTTTACACTTCCTGTCACATCATATCGTATTGGTAAGACGTTAGGTTTTCTTTCACTTTCTTTTCCGCCTTCGCATCACGGGTTTGAGCCTGCCTGCCTACTACCACTTTTTTTTTTTGCTCAACACACATCTCCAAACACCCGGGCACCCACTCTAGTTATATATAATATATAAAAATAAAAAACAGAAAAGAAGGAAAGAAAAGAAACCATTACGTCCATTTACAAAAAACAAAGCCAGGATAGGATATAAAGAAATCTAGAATGTTTGAAGTATTTAAAATTTATCACAGCTGCAAAATTAATGCAAAAACATCCTCCCACCTCTGCAAATTAATGCAAAAACATCTTCCCACCTCTTATTTTATTACAGGAGGCACATCCATAACAGAGTACCGATTGAAACGGACAAGATATTTTAAGATTAAACTCACTTTTACTAGTTTTGTTACGCCTACTGTATGCACAGTTTCCATTTTTGTTTTTCTTTTCATGTTGCCTCCAGGAGTTCGGGTTAGTGATATGGTTACGATTGTGTATTTTTGTTTCTTCTTTTGGATCTTTCGTTACATATTAGGGGCTCTATGGCAGTGATGATTAAGTTAGCTAGTATGAATTTTGACAAGGGTCACACTGAGTGCATGATAATAAGCCAGATCTGTAAAACAGAATCATTAGCAGAGACGGGTGAGGTAAACTTGAGGCAGGCGACAGTAAGTCAAATGGTAGGCAAAACAAAGTCAGACAAGGACGTCATGTTTTTCAGTTGGGAGTAACAAGGGTTCTTCAAATTAGTCTCTGTAGAAGCTGCACAAATGAGATAATGCCAATAATGTAGAATATTATAAGCAGAATATTACCTCAATATCTCTGTCTGTGGGTGTCACTCATTTCAACAACTAAAGTAGTAAATAATTAACTAAGGGAACATTACTCTCTCCTGGATCCATTCTCTCTAAACAAAACCTTGAAGAAAACTCAGCAAACGTCTTCTTGTGCCCTCTTTCTTCATGAAAAAAAAGTTTATTTTTATAGCAATCACTAAACAAAACGGCAATGATGAAAAGAAGTGAAAAGTATATAAAAGACCAGCATGTATAAAGACTTAGTTTTTATTATTGAAAATATTACATTCCTTCCTGTGTTTGTGTATACACAAATATTTTATTTTGATACTTTGATCACAAATAATATTTATAATAATATTAAAGTATCTATTTCTTACGAAATACCAAGAAGCATTTCCTGTGTTCAAATACAAGAAGATGATGCATTTGGTGCAGCTCAAGCTCTTGCAATGTCCTTGCTTGCAGTAGCTTTTTGGTTACCACTTAAGTAAATAACCAACATTTTTGTAGCAGATATCTGAAACTGGAGCCTACTGGATAGCTTGTCCTGCAGTGGATAGTGATGACAATGCTGTAAAAGGATGTCCATCATGCCATTTGACTTTGATAAAAGTGGCTGCCACATGAATATGGAAATGTGACAGTTTCATGAACTTGATGCTGAGAAGAATGCAGTGTCTTTGATACCAAAGCCATGCACTGATAAAGTGATGCTGACAGTGTGGAAGAAAATGTTATTGGATACTTGTGCAATGCTGTCGAAGCATTAAAGAAATCTATGCTACCCATAAATTTGTATTTATGTACTATTGCTTTGACCACTGCTTTCTTATCCTTTCTGTCCCAAGAACTGACTTCAGAAGAACAACAGTTCGGTTGTCGTACGATCGCACTATCACATTTGTGTTCATCTCCACTTTGCTGCCATGGAAACCTCTTCCTTCTTGTCTCAGCTGATTTCATTTTTCAGCAAACTGTGCCAACATACAGCAATTATTTCTCTTTCAGTCTTTACAAGTAGCACATTTAAAGAAATTGTCCCCAAAGATTTTGTAATTTTTCACCTTCTTCCAGACGTCATGGCAAGAAAATTATCACCTCCAATTCCAATATTTCTTTTGGCTTTTGTTTGTTTGATCTCTGAAACAAATATGACAGAACGTCCACACTTTCCCCACATTTTAAATCTACACCTGGGGGGGAGACGATTCATACTAGCTATCATCCGAACCAACAGCATATTGTATGTCTTTCAAAGACGCAGTGATTGACATCTGAGAACAAATACAGAACATTTGGAGTATATATGCATTGATTAACGTAAGCACAATTATAAAATACCTTCAAAAGCATTTTTGCACTACTTATAATAAAAACATTAATTCCTTCACCCTGAACTCGGCTCTTTTCTAGATGGAGGGGTCATTTTTTTTTTTTCGCTGATATTTCTGAAAGTCATCCTCTCTTTTCGATTGATTAGCCTTAATTTAAACCGAAGTCACATCCGGTTTGGTGATGGACACAACAGCACAGACGTCTTTTTTTTTTCACATTCTATTCCTCCTTCCCGGTACAGGTTCCAGCCTGCCTGCCTACTACCAATTTTTTTTTTTTTTTTTTTGCTCAACACACACCTCCAAATACCTGGGAAACGCCGGGTACCCACACCCAGTCTAGTATCATATATGATACACCTAGTCCTAACTACCATAAGTCACATGAATTAATATATTGTGTGTGTGTGTGTGTGTATATATATATATATATATATATATATATATATATATATATATATATTATATGGAAAAATGCGCGCATGAAAAGTAATATTCTTAAGATTTTATTAAACCTGGAAAAGTAAAGGACAAGAAATTCAACCTGGAAAAGTAAAGAACAAGATATTCTAGTAAAGTAAAAAATAAGAATTTTTTAGACTTAAAATATTGCAGCTAAAAATAAAATTTGAATATTGATAAATATTTTATTTATTATTTGCATATGTTGTTGTTTATTGTTGAGTTAGAAAGGGTGTCCGTTGCTGGATTGAACTTATTTCCCCCCTATTATTTGCATATATTTATGTAGTGAAAATTGTTTGAATAAAATTAATTCATTAGTTAGTTAGTAGATGGAATTAATAAATTTTATAATTTACATAAAAATCAATAATTTTATTATATCATAATTAGGATCATTTAATTCTTTCTAACTCAACGATAAACAACAACATATGCAAATAATAAATAAAATATTTATCAATATTCAAATTTTATTTTTAGCTGCAATATTTTAAGTCTAAAAAATTCTTATTTTTTACTTTACTAGAATATCTTGTTCTTTACTTTTCCAGGTTGAATTTCTTGTCCTTTACTTTTCCAGGTTTAATAAAATCTTACGAATATTACTTTTCATGCGCGCATTTTTCCATATAATCCACGATTTTTCCAGGCATTGCTATTGTATGGATATATAAATTTATAATATTTATTAATGATTGTCCAAAAAAATTAGCTCTCAAACAGACATTTATGCAATATTTATCATTCAATCACAGTAGTTCCGAGCCAGGGTCTCTACCGAGACTGCGGTTCATGAATTCGTGATCTGTATAGAGCGTAAACTAACAAAAAAGATGGCACTCGGTGTCTTTTTAGATATCGTTGGAGCTTTTGACAACATACCCTTCAGTAGTATGTTCAAGTCGCTACGAGAACTCAATGTGCCACCAGTACTCATCCGATGGATTGAGTATATGGTGAGGCACAGAACAGTTCAAGTAGAACTACTGACAGCAACTGTTAAAAGGGAAGTAGTTAAATGAAACCCCCAAAGTGGGATTTTATCACCTTTACTATGGAACTGTATGCTGAATCCTCTTTTAAAGGAGTTTAAAAATAGGAATATTTATGCCCAGGCTGATGCTGATGACATCGCAGTGCTGGTCGCGGGTTCAAAACATCATTGGTCAGACGCATTGCCAAAATGGGACTACATTTTTCATCAAATGTGATAAAAATTTGAGTTCATTCAAAGAATATGTATATCATAGAATTCACTAATATTTTTAATCGATAAATTCACCATTTTTTGCTATAAAATCATAAGGAGAGTTAAAAAAAAAAATTAGTTATTAAAAAAAAGTTTGGTTTTTTAATTATAAAAAAAAAAAAACGATACACGGGATTGAACCTAAAATCTTTCCACCAACCCCCGGTACTCTAACATGTCATATTGGCAAAATCGCAGTAAAAAATATTTATATACAAAAAAAGTTATGCAAAATAAAAAAAAAAGCGTTAATCACTTATGTACTTACTCTCCTGTTTGTGAACACACATTTTGTTGTAACTTTTTTTCTACAGAACCAATTTTCGAAATTTTTTTTCAAAATGTAGCTAATGAGGTGTTCTATCCAACTATATAACCTGTTTGAAATTTGCTTGCGAACGGAATTAGTGGTGGGGGTTTGAATGTGTCTCGATTCATTCAATTTCGGACTTAAGCATATATTCAACCACTACCGTGGTTGAATGATATATATATATTATTCTTTGAAATATTTATATCAACACTACTTGCTAAAAATGTAGAGGGACTTACATTGTTAGATTAGGATGGATTTGAACAATAGCAGAACTAAACAACACCACATAGAATCAGTCAGAGGAAGTGATGTCATCTTCCTAGAAAACACTTCAGAATCAAGGGACATAACAAGCTTAAAAGTGATTCATTCAAACCAGTTGCTTCCCTTGTACATGCTACTTTACCTTATTCCCGCTGAAGTGTTCATTTGTAGCGTGTCCTATGCTACGCCTCAAATTTAATTGTCTAAGAACCTGTTTATTTTGTGTATGAGAACTTTTGTATGGTTCATTCAGAGAAGTAATACCTTTCTGTGATGCGTAAAAATAGCCCATCTTTGCAGCTGCAGCTTGCAATAGCTTCTTAGTGAACGACCATCCATGCATGGGGAGGATGCACATACTCCAATGTTAATATGTGCGGACATTGGATGAATACGGCAGATCTAGACAAGTAAATCTTGTTAAACAATCCTATTACTCCCATGGCTAGCAATAATTTCTGTGATAATTTCAGCAAAAGTGTGATAACAGGTCAGAAAAAAAAAAAAACAAAAAAAAAAACACGGTTGTGTGGATGATATTCCAATGTCCCAGATAGCAGAGCAGTATGACAAGATGGGGTTTCAACCCATTACTTGTCTCATTGAAGAGATAGGCGTTAGAAAGGGCATCCAACCAGAAAACTTTTTGCTTCAAACTATAGCTATACTAAGTCAGCATACTGAACAGACATCCAAGCAGCCACCAAAAGCCAGTCTTGTGCAAGCTATAGAACCCCATCTCTAACTTGATAAGAAAAAGAGACAGTCATAATAATATAGCAGTTGGATTATCAACATGCTTAACAGATTTTGTTGTCAACTTTGGTTCATTTCTGTTAAGCATCAATAGACTGATAACGTTAATTTATATGCGATTCTTATGGAAATGGGCTGGATGTAAACACAATTTTTTTTTTTCAAACTTCTTGACGTAATTGAAATTTTAAATTATAATCTACATAAATAAAACAGATATACATGTGTGTGTAAATATGTAACCAATAATCTTTTTAATTAGTACTGGTCATATAACAATGAAATTAACAGGAACTAATAGTAATCATATACCAAGGATGTTTTATGAGTAAAATCTTTGAATAGATGAATAATGCATATATAGGCAAGTTGAAATGCAAACTGTTCATTTCAACTTGCTGACTTATTTGTACTTTCTGCGCATTAATTTCAAGTCATTTAATATTAAATCTCTCTTACCCATCTCTCAATAGTAACATCCGTAGGGAATTCAGCTGGAATGCTAAATATTTTGGTTTCGATTCTAGCTGATCGCACCCAAGTCATTTTTTTTTTAATTTTTGAAATTGCTATGAATTAGGTACAATATAATATTCAATAGAGAATTGGCTCTACAACAATGAATACAAAATCTCCATGAATTAAATATATTTACAGTATATTTAACAACCCAGCAAGCCCCACCACCACGCCTTTAAAAAATATAGTTCCGCTTTCACCAGCCATGGATAAATATACAAAAATTCAAACACAGACAGAATAGTTTCAAACTGTTTTGTTAAAGATTCAAGTCTTCCATAACACTTGATAAGAGGCAACATGACAAATCTCAATCTTACACGAATCCAGCTCTCGTACTGCTACTTCACATTAAGTGTGAGAAATTTTCAGAATTATTTTGTCTGTTCTTCTATCGGTTATTTCTTTGTTGAGTATTGAAGAGAGGGGAGGAATGAGGGAGTCTATTCAGCCATTAAATTTGTAACCAAATCATAAAACAGGAAACTGCGCAGTTTACATTTTGATATGGTCACACTGAATTTGCTGTAATTCGCATAAAACTATATTTTATTTTAACTTTACAATTGCAAACAGTTGGAAAGATAACACCTGCACTTTTATATATCTGCTAATGGGGGTACCCGGCGCTGCCTGGCTGGAGGAAAGCACAAAGATTAAGTGAATGGCTTCTACGTGATAGGGGGGAAAAAAGACAGAGACAGAGAGAAAAAGGTGGATAATTAGTTTTCCACGCTAACCATTAAGCCAAACAGGATGTTAAACTGAAATAAAAAATTAAAAAAAAAAAAAAAAAAATTTTTTTTTAAATTAAAAGAGGTGTGATCGAACTCGAAAACCTAGGGTAATTAGTCTTCCTCGCTAACTATTGGGCCAAAGAAGATAGTGCTAATTAAGTTAAGAATCATAGATAGGGGTCGCCACGCATGTGCAAAAATGAACGTTGCTTTTAAAAACTGGCCACTAAGGCTAGTCAATCAAAAAGAGGAATGACTTTTGAAAATATCAGTGAAAAAAAGCAACCCCTTGTGGAAAACTGCCCAGTTGAGGGTGAAAGAAAATGTTTTTAACCAATTCGATATTTTTCGTTCAAAGGGTCGAGCTTCCAAATCATACAAATCTCATGAAAATCCGTCGCCTCTGTCAAAAGTTTTAGGCAAACGTATATACATTTAAACAGACACGTGAGATTTATATTATAGATAGCATTGGGAGGGGGGGGGGTTAAACAATGAAAAAGGGTATTTTTTTCATTTATAGATTTTGTTAATCTTTCAAATCAGTTAAATTAAGATAGGGCTGTTCATTTAGTAAGTAACATAACAGGATCTATATTAAAAACAAAGTTGGTTACATGAAATTTCATACAAAAATAAAATTCTCAATCTATCTATATAATTATAAAACTCAAATGACCTTGTGACGAGTGATGTAACCCACTTTCCGGTTTACGACATCCGGTTGCGCATGCACGCGTAAACCTTAACATTTAGACAATTGGACAGAGTTATCCCCCTTACACTAAATATACCATAAAACTAATGCGGTCCTTTATAATTAGGGGGGTGTGATTAAAATTTTTTCTTCCAATTTTTTAAAGTCGGCTGCTTACATTCTTATTGCCAATTTTCCAGTAGCTGATTAACCTTACCATAGCTTGTATTTTATCTGCACATGCCAAACAGAAATCCAGATCGGTAAATGCACACGTTCCTATTACATTAGTGTTTTCTGTTTTTTAAACAGCAAATACTTGAATCTATTCGGTTATATTTTTTTTACACATTTAAATCCATTTTTTTTTTTTTTTAGCATATTTAATATTTTAAATTCTTCCTAAGTTGTTAAACAAAGCTGTAAAATAAAGTCGTCAGCGTTCGATTCGTAGGAAAATTATGTTTAATTTTCGATTTTTGAGCGATTATTCGGAAAAATAAGTAATTTTACACGATTAGGAAAGATTTTTTTTTTCATGTTTGAGTAAACCGTCCGGATGCCATTAATCGGGAAATATGTTTCTATATAATTAGAAAAAGAAATTACAACACTAATATATATATATATATATATATATATATATATATTTATTCAATAAATGTTTTGGTTTTCAAATATTTTTGTGTTCGGAAAAATATCTTGTTTGTTACTTATTTGCTGACGTATTTGATCAAGAATAAATTGCAGTTATCTCCCCACCACCACTATTGCCACTGCCCGTATACCGCAGAATTGCCGAAAATAAAATAAATTAAAACAAAACATTTTAAGTTAAATAAAAGATGTAATGTTTTCTCACTTATCTATTAAAAGTAACGTGATTAGAACAAAATGTTTTCGATAAAAATCACTCGATCTGTTAGGGTTTCTAAATATGCTTTTGTTCTAAAAAAAATGTCGAGCGTTTTGTTTATGTGGTAGAAATGAACAAATCGCAAAACGGGGTAAACATGATTTTGTTCCATACATTAAAAATGTCAACCACATTTTTTGTTGTCAAGATTATTTTAAAAAAAGGAAAACAAATGTTTTTATAAGTAATAAATTCTAACTATTTTTACTTACAAAACATAAATCATTTAAGGAACAAAATATGTTAATGCAAAACTAACTTGTCTGTATTTGAAAATAAAAATAATGACCAATTGGTGCTACGGTCCTGACATTATAGCCGCATTTTTGTATTGCAAAAGTCTAGCTCTGCTAGAAAACTGCGGCCACTGTCAAAAAAAAAAAAAAAAAAACTATTTTCTTTACGTCACAAGTGTCACGCTCATACATGAATTCCATAGCTAATATAACATACTGACCCAACAGGTCACAGGTAGTCTGGTATTATATAAAAGTCACTTTGTGGGTGTGTGAAAGATTTCTTTCCTTATAGGTTCTGAAACAGTTGAGCCTATCTTTTGCAAGCCGACTATGGAACTTTCTTGCACAGATTCAATCAAGAAATAAGAACAATTTGAGAAAATAAAAAAAAAGCTAGCAGTTCAGCCCGGCTTTGTCTGGGCCCTATATACTGTTCATAACTTTATGTGCATATATATTAAAAAAATTTGACTCATGTCCAAGTAACCTACATCTAAAAATTCATGTGTTTAGACCCAAAATTGGTGGAGGAGTTTAGTAGACTCTACAATGATCAACTCTTTCAACAAATTTTCGCCAAAAACTAGTTAAAAAGCTTGCTGCATGTCTGAATACACTTTATGTAAAATTTCAAATGTTTAGACCAAAAATTGGCCGAGTAATTTGGTAGAGACCGCAGAGGTCCAATTTTTTTAAATTTGACCCCTTAAAATTTGTTTTGGGCTCAAATAAAATTAAAAAGTTGGATCCATGTCCAAGTAATATACATCTAAATGTTCAAGTGTTTAGACCCAAAATTGGTTTGGTAGAGTTTTCAAAGATCAAATCGTTGAACTTTGACCCCTTGACAGCCAAATTTCTGGCCGAAAACCTATTAAAAAGATTTTTCCAAATCTCAATACTCCTTATGTTAAATTTGGAGTCTGTAGACTGAAAACTAACTGAGTAGTTTGGTAGGGAAACGTACACACACATAATTTCACTTTTATAGATATATTTGTGCATGCATACAAGAACACTAAGTTGACTTATGTCGGGCAAGTTCCAATTGTTTTCAATGTTAACCTCTGCACAGCTATTTTACTGGTTACAGACCCAGTTTGCAGTTTGAAAAAAATAGGAGACACAAACATAAGTTTTATATATTGGATTAGAATTTATCTTTTAACTATATAAACATCATATCTCACGTATCGTAATCTTATATATCATAAGATTACATGTCTTGTCCAGAATTCCACCTAGTTAAAAAAAAAAAGCAAAAACAAATCTGTATGATGTACATACCTGTGGCAAAACAAAAAATATATTCCAAAAATCATGTAAATTGATCAAGTGCTGCTATTTTTTTATAAAGAAAGTCATTTTTAAACAATTAATGAGAATTTGTAGGCTTTACAACATAAATTTCGTAAGTTTGAATCAAGTTATTTCCCTTTATTTTTTATGATTGTTTTCAAAATGGCAGACAAGATAGCCACTCTTCTGTTACTAATAAAATCTTATTTGCTTATCTACAAATAAAACCACTTGATCAGGTTAAGTAATTTTTGGAATACGATATTTTCATTTCATCATGGCTACATACATAAATGTTTTGTTGTTTGTTTTTTTTAATATACGGAGAATTCTGGAGAAGAACCAAGGTTATAATAAACAGACCACAAGTTAATGGGGGAAAAATATCATTTAGTCTTGAAGAGAGCTAAGTCCAAGTGTTGGCAACCTATAGCCACATCAAGTCATTTGACCAGCCCATGAGCCTGATTACCAATGACTATTTTTAACACGACATACAAAGCTTTCAAATTTAACAAAACACCTGCTTTTATCTTTGTCTGATCCACCCACAAGTATTTGAATACTATGACTGCAAAAACACAATCAAAACCCAATCACCTCGATTTTTGTGTATAATAGAAAAAATAAACGTAAAACACAAAAATCCAATTTTACCAATTTGGCCCACGAGGTTGAATTAGTTGTCGATCCCTGGCTTAGGTTAATGTTACGAAAAATAATGTTATTTTTTTAAATTATCAATAAAGTTCTTTTATATATTAAAGTTAAAAAAAAAAAAAAAAAAAAAAAAAACTATGTTCTTTGCAAACCCAAATTTACTCTGTACAAATTTACTCATTCTGAATTCCATTAATTGGGACTAAATTTCTTTATGACACCTCAACCATTTTTAGGTTATTCTGTGCCATACAGTCTACTTATAGAGTAGTCATTTGGTAAGTTCAAAGTTATTTAATGAAAAAGAAAAAAATTAATGGAGTTTTAAGCATAACTGTCAAGAATAAACGCTTTGTTTGTTGAAAAATCAAATTGCTAACGTGATAATGGGAGGACAGAGAAATAGTCTTGATGGAAGCAGAGAAAGAAAAAAAACGATCAAAACAATTTAATAAGTCTAATTTAATAGACATTTCGTATTTGTCTGAAGCCGAATCTATACTTCTAGTTGTACGGTTTTTAAATGCTTAATTCGGGAAGTTAGTGTAGTATCTGTATGTGGTTAGAACACCATTTTCCCCAGACATTACTTCCTCTAAACTCAACACATTAGATATACAAGCAAAAATAGTCTTTCACTGTCACATATTTCTGCTAGTAAATCAACTAAATTTTGAAACAAATGTGATGCAGAAGAAATAGGCGATGCAAGATTGGCAAATAAAAACTTAGCATTGATATAAAAAATGTTCAGCGATATTTTACTATAATACTAAAATAAAATTCAAATAAAAATCTGTACAAAACTTATATATTTTATTATATATCAATTTGATTACTTATTTTTAACTATGAAGATTGTTCCAAAAATAAATCCTCTTAATTATTTTATTTTTCACTCAAAATGTTGAAGAGCTACGAAGACGGGAGTAGTACCATTTAAACAAGCAACCTTGTGCTCTCAAATTCATTTTTCTACATAGTCACCACCATTCTCAATGCACTTTTGCCAAGAATCCAATGATGCATATCTGCTTCTCATTATACATCCTTCACAGGGATTACTTTCTTAGAGTCTCACACTGTCAATATCTGCAGCAAGAGATGAAACTTCTGGGTTATGAATGTGTAACATAACAATGCAATTTACGATCCACTGGAAAAGGAAAAAAAAATATAGAAGAGATTACTTTTGGAACGCTTCTAGTAAAACAGGAAGTCTGGTTTAGTAAGTGGAACATTTTTATGACTGCAAATAACTGACACTGTTTTTGATAGACTACAAGTCACCTGTTCTACATCACTGAAATAAAAACAAAAAATAAGGAAAGAGAAAAGAACACTAATTAAAAAAAAAAAGAAATTAATGGAGATTACTATTAACATCCTTGTTATTTAAAACCGTGAATACATCTGCAAGATACTATTTCCATCATTTCTTGATTTTCATCATTGCTTTAAATATTAGTAACATTTAATAGGTCTACTGTTACAATTTTAATTTAACACTTTGTTATGAATAAAATAATTTTAACAAATACATTTTAATTTGAAAATTTATTTCCTCACACCTGTCATTAAAAAAAAAAAAAAAAACAGAAAACGTCCACTTTCTCAATGTTTAAGTGAAAAAGAAAAGCTTGTTAGATATGGAATGTGACAATTTCGGTCTGACACAAAATTTCCAGTATTTATGTGTACCTTTTTAGAACTTTCCGGTATTAATCTCAACCCTACCTAGCTTGTACGATTTTAGTATTGAATATGGAATTAGATGCAAATTGGTGTTGCTTTTGTTTGCAAGCGTTTTGACACATTTAACAATGAAACTTCAAAAATATCAATTGTGATGTTAGAACAGAAAAAAGTGGTGATTATCGATAGAATAAAGCACATTTTCTTAAAAAAAAAAAAGAAAAAATCTGGTTCTTGTCCAGATTTCACCCTATATTAAAAAATCAAAATAAAAAAAAATCTGTACAATGTATATAGGCAGGATGGAACAAAAATATTATACTCCAAAAATCATGTAAACAATCCATAACAAAATGGGGGGGGGGGTAACTCGACAATTCAAACTTTTAAAATTTATGTTGCAATGTCTACAAATTCCATCATTCACTTAAAAATGGGAATCTTTATGAAAATAAAACTACTTTCTCAAATTATAGAATTTTTTAAATATATTTTTGTTTCATCATGGACGCATACATTATACAGATTTTTCTTTATTTTTGTTTTTAATAGAGGGGGAGTTCTGGACAAGAATTCATTATTTAATCGGACTGATTTTTAACGAAATCCAGTATTAACTTGTTCGACCATTTTTCTTAGTTACAAGCCATAAGCAAATGTTTTCTCAAACTATTAAACCATAAATTGTTTAACGAACTGTTGCATGGGAGTTCCATCTTAATAAAAGTGAAACCATTGTAAACTAACTTCTTTTTTTAAAACTTACTTTCAATAGACACTTAGGTTACAAAAAGTACCTTAATTCTACTAATGTTTGGATGATTAATCGGAAAAAATCAGAACATTTTTGTAGTATCAGAAAAATTGGTGCATTTTTCTGTTGCCAAAAACAATTTTTTTTTTTTTTCTCATTTGTTTTGTTGAAAATCAAATTTTTGCATTATTGGTATTAATGATAAAATACTGATTTTAGATTACCAGTAAAATTAAAATCTGCATATCCATCACCATAAGTGCATTTTTACATTTGCGAAAATATGCACTCGACAAATTTTTACGGTAGTATGAAAAATAAATAACTTTATAGCTAAACATTTACAAAAATAGAACTATAAAATAAAAAAAAAAATGGAATCAGTAATTTACAACAGAATCGGTAATTGTATCAGAAATGAGCAAAATATTGGAATCATTCTATCACTGCTCTGGACATACAAAATGGACAACAGTGACTTGTTCTAAGTTGATTTTGATGAAACTTCAAATCATCTTCCAAATTCCAACTCTGGATGTAGCACATCAAAAATGTTCCCACTAGTTTGGTCATTTCAAGCACAATGGTGAGTGGATAAACAAAGCCTGCATTATGGAAGTTTGATGACTTCTCTGGCATTGGCCACCTACACAAGATCTGGGTTGCAACTATCAAGGAGGACTTTAAGGCTTGGCAACTTCAATGGATCAAACTAAATGGCGAACAGATGTCCCTAAAAAGCAGACTTGTGCAAGCCATGGAAACCTGTCTACATTGGAAAGTCAATCTTTTAAACAAAATCAGAACCATAAAGTGAAAGAATTTTCATGTGGGATTTTTTTTTAGTTAAAAAACAAACTTGTGGCAAGAGAGAAAATGCTTGGATGAGAGAAAAAAATGCTATCAATTATGTATTGCTCAGAAGTGTATATGAATTACAAAAATTAAATTAATAGTTGTTGATAAAAGTAGAGGAAATAATTATGATATAAATATACACAAATTCCTTTTATTAATCCTAAGTTCTTTTTTTTGCCTCATTTTTGTTTAAGGAGTTTAATTATCTTAAATGATACCCCACTCCCCACCGTTTTCCAATTTGAAACCAACTGGCAGTTTTCTTGAGCTTAAAGTCAGCAGACAAACCTAGCAGAAAAGAGCAAGGAAATTAAAAAGAAAAAAAAAGCACAATAAAATAAAAAACAATAACAAAAATTAATTAAATAGTCATTTAAAAGAAAAGAGGATATCAATAATAATAATTATCTCTGAAAGCTGAAGCCAACCCAAATACAGAGAGTAGTCAAAAAATGTGTTTATCACCATGAACAGAGTTAGGGTACAGTATTGCATAAATACTCAACATTTGATTTGCCGTTTTAAAATAAAGGGGGGTGGGGGCGCAAGATGAAGTGCACATTCATAATCAAGTCCAACTGTTTTATTATCCAAATCTTAAATAAAAGGACCTCAACCTGTAACAAGCAAACAGTTTATTACAAGGTATTATTATCATAGATATGCACAATGTACAACTTGAGCCATACTCCTCCTCCTCAACACTTATTAAGTCATTTCTTTCTCCATTTTGTTTTTTTTTTTGTTTTGTTTTCTCCTGTACTTGAAGTCAAAGAATATATTTTATCAGGTCATTGAAATGTTCTGCTTCATGTTTTCCTGTAAAAAAAAAAAAAATTATGGATGGAAAAATGGGATTTAAAAAGGGACCTTTTCTTTGCAGACAAAATGACCATGAAAAATTGACTAGGAAATAGAACAAAGAATTTTTTCTTTTAATTAAGCAGATAAAGGAATTAAGTTCAAGTAATTATGATTTTTTTTTTTTTTTTTTTTATTTTTTTTTTTTTTTTAAGTCTTGTAAGCCGATTTGGCATTTGTGCATTTTGGTTATTTTCAACATTTTTTTTTTGTAGAATTCCTTTCAAAATAGGAATATCAAATCAAGAAGACTATCTGAAAATGTAAAAAATTTTGCATAACTTTTTAGGTAAAAAAAAAAAAAATACACTCAAGCTAAGCAATACAATAAGAATTATCTGAACATTTATTAAAATAAAATAAAAAATTCTGAAGTGCCTTTTTTTCATTATAGAAGTTTAAATTTTATATTAAAAAAAAAAATCACACGCTTTCCAATAAGGACTATTCAAAGATAGAAATTTTAAGTTGTCACATAATGACAATTTTCTTCATTTCAGAATTTTCTTAATTTTATTTTAATTCAATAAATGTTCAGATAATGTTTTATTCTGTTATTGTATTACTTTAGTGTATTTTTTTTATCTAAGTTACACGAAACTTTGACATTTGCAGACATCGCCTTCTTGATTTGACTCCCACCATTATGAAAGGAGTTTTTAAAAAGTGAAATAAAAATATTATCTAAAATAACCAAAATACATAAGTGCTAGATTTTTTTTTCAGCATGTGTAAAAGAAAGGACAGCAAAAATTTTTTAAAAAGGCTATGGAAATGACAGGCAGCAGTTATAAAAAAAAAACACTTAAAAAAATTTTTAAAAGAAATATGCTTTAATTGAAATTTATTTATTTAGAACCTATAGGTTGACTTTCATTTCTATCCACATCCTTTTTTTTTTTTTCAACCTTTCCCACACCCATCTAGTACAAGATTAACTAGCCCCACTCCCACCTAAGTCAGACATAAATTTCCCATGTTAACCTACAAGATGGCGGGTGTGTTTTTTGTTTGTTTTATTTCCCTAAGAGCTTGTTCATCTCTACAAGTCTGCTTAATCAATTTTTTTTTTTATTATTATTATTAAAAAGCCTCACACATCACATGAAATGAACAAGAGGCCAAGGGAAAATAATGAGCTGAAAAAAGCACAAACTTTTTCTTCCTTACATAAAAAGAGATATCTTTAACATCTCAGTATTAAGAAAAAGATAACGTCTCCTTTAGTTTTCACTCATTATTATTTAACGAGAATAAATGTATTATATATGGGGAAACTTTGACAAATTTAATGGCCCCAAAACAGAACAGAACAGATTATCAATAATAATAATGACAAGGCCTAGTAAATAAAAGATCCCTCCTCATAAATATGTGTGTGGTAACCTGGCACTTTTCATTCTCAAGGCAACATATTGACGCAAAAGTTGGCAGGATGAGGATCCAGCATCTCCATCCTTTATTTCTTTTTTTAAATTATGTTTTTTTTTGTTTTTTATTTCACGTCAACATTCTATCAAAAGCAAATAAAAGAGGCAACTAACGTAACCATCAGTGCAAGAAACACTGACTACAAACGTTTCTCCTACATGGTAGTGAGTGGGGCAGAGGGGAGACAGTCATTTTTGTTGGCTTTATATATTTATTTATATATATATATATATACACACATATATATATAAATAATCTAAGTTTAGCAATAAATTCACCTCTTTATTTGGAATAAAGATGTGTAGTTTTTTGTTTTGTTTTAAATGTTTTGTATTTTAATATTTTCTGCATATGAAATTAATTTATAAAAAAGGACCTATTACCGCAAAGCAATGAAGCATGACCTCAGTACATATTCCCATCTGTGAAAGACAGACATGGCTGGATAAGTCAATACTGCTCAGTATTTACAGATTCATATACATCCAACTTAATACGGACTCAAAAAAGAAATACTCTTGATATAGCTATGTACAAGTGCATTGTTGATTCTGTGTTTTTGTTGTTTTCATCATTCTATCAAAGTCAACCAGACATTTGCTCCAGAATGGCAACTTTTGTCTAACGATCAAACATTCGTTTTCCATTAAAAAGAGTCTCGTTTCAAATATCACCAGCTAATCCATAACATTCATTCTGAGGGGCTCCGGTTGTCGTGAGTCGTTTCATCCTCCCCAGTGTCCGGGTTGTCTCCTTGTTGATTTAATTTGTTGTTTACTTGATTTGTTGGGGGTAGTCCAGTTGGCGAACTCTGCTGGACATTCACCTGATTGTTCTGTATATGCTGAGGGCGTTGTTGTTTCTGGAGCTGCGGAGGTGTAGGTGGGGCTTGCTGCGGAGGGCACTGCTGATCTAGAATCTGTGGAGATGAAGTACTAGATGTTGTCACCGATGTAGATGGGGGCTGCTGTGGGGGTGGCGGAGGTGGTTGCTGCTGAGTTGACGGTGGAGCTGGCGTTTGAGGGGCTTGGGTTGGAGGCACAGTCTGTGCTGAGGTCTGTGGCTGAGTTGGGGCCTGAGCTGGAGTCTGAGTCTGGGCTGGTGGTGGCTGAGTCTGGCCAGTATATACTGGAACCTGGTCATCAGGATGGGGACTCTCAGGCTCATCAGTCAGGTCAGCTTCCTCAGGCTCCTAAAATGGTAAAACAAAATTATAACAAATTTTCATTAAGAGAATGAGGAGGAGAGAGTTCACTTAGAGATTATTAAAGATTTTTAAATGACATTTTTCAATTTTTTTAACACTTAAAATAAATTTTTTCATAAAATTTTATTTTAAACAAAGATAACGAAATGTCTATCTTTAAGGATATTAATGTCCCATAACAAACGTGATTTCATACTCATAATATTAAGAGATAATGTATGAGACAAAAAGTAATAAAAATGAATATATTTTATAGAAATTTAAAAAGAAATCTTTTAGAGAAATAACAAAATTGAATAAAAATTTTAAATCTGATACAAATTAAAATCTGTCTGCTGCTTTGTGTATTAATGTGCATTATTATATATTTTATTGGAATCTTTCAAAATGAGTAATTTGCATATATTTTATTTATCTGTGGACTGTTATTGTTTCACCATGTTGGGCCAACTATTCCTCTGACCTTCTCCAAGTGATTAACCATGATGTGATAGGAACACTGAATCTCTTAACTGTATCCTCAGTAATTACTGAATAGTCGCTGAAACGTGGTGAAACAACTATGAAGATGAGGATATCAGTCCGCAAATAAATATAATGTGCATTAGTTTTTAAATTTACATTCATCAATGTAGAACTGAACAGTTTTATTTTGTCATGTCCTAAACAGTTGTTTTAACTGATATAATTTAATCACTGTTAGAATATTTTTTTGGAAAAACAAATTTAAAGTTTGGTTTTTTTTTTATATAAAGCTTAAATTTAATAATTAAAAAAAAAACAAATTTATGAACATGATTATATATTTAGTAAAATGTGTAAAAACCGCAAAGCAAAAATCAATTTACAAAAACTTACTGTGAAATGCTATTTTTTAAAGTAAAATATTACACAATTGTTAACAAAAAGATATAAGCAATGAAGGCATTCTAAAAGTTATGCCCTTGACCCACTTTCACTTGTCTCATTAAGCTGAAATTTTGCCGTTGCAATGATTTATATCTCTTGAGTTATGTGGCATGAACTAATTGTGATTTCTGATTTACAGGTGTTTGAACAGAGATAGGTGTGAAATAGAGCCTGTTGAGAATGATGCAGCAATACCAGATAGTTGTGTTGGTCAGGCCGTGGGTGGGGGTATCATCGTTGGTTGACACTGTAAAAAGTTCCAGACGGAGAGACAATAGGGTGTTTTCATTTTTGAAGATATTAAAAATGAGCTTTTCGATGATAAATGAATCAACAACCACCTGATTTATATTGAGAAAAGAATTTAAAGACAGTTTTGTTTGTTTTTGCTTGTATAACAAGTTTTGTTTTTGTAAGAAAGAAAATGACAAGCACATATCAAATGGAAGACATCCCAAATAGTTTCATAACTTATTTTTTGGGGGGGGGGAAGTAAAAGAAAGCGAAAATAGTAATTTCAGAAAAAGGAAGAGAAAGAGGGAAGGATTTCTGAAGAAAAAGCAAAAAAATAGAAGGTGAGAGGGAAAATTAGTCATGTCTATAAAAACAAAAGACTCGGCTAGAGTGTGTCTTTTCCCCTTGAGCGAATCAGAGTATGTGACTCTGCCCTGTTGTGCTTTTTCCTATTCCCGACTGACAAGATACAGATCTCCACTCTTGAATTTGAAGAATCCAAAAGTTAGTTTTGAAATCCCCAAATGTGAAAAAATATTTGAATTTTGATTTCAGTTAATCCTGCATTCTGATAAAAATTGGTTTACCTGAATACAGAGAGGCCCCAAATCATTTAACGTTTCTTGCACGAACTATATATGGATTTGGTTTATGTAATTATTTTTGTTTATAAGAAAATGATCTCCAATGTTTTCATTAATTGCTGATTGCATGTTTATTAGAGAAGAACTCAATTTTTTCAGATCTTTCCTGATACCCAAGCTGCAGCTGGGAAAGGCAACATATCAAACATCACTAGAACACCTGCAAGGGAAAAACTCAATCACAAAGCCCGGCAAGTGACCAGTCAACATATTATGGTATTGCCACGACTTAGGATCATGCGCATTTGGTGTGTTCAGAGCATTAGAGCGGTAAATTCCTGTGACCAGTGAGTTAAAAGTGTAGCCATTGGGACTTAGGGTTGATACAGTCTGGCCTAGCAGTGCATATGACACAAAAAAATCAATTAACTTCTGAAAATAAACTATTTTATAAAATAATAAAAGTACTAAAAAAAATTTAAAGACAAAATGAAACGGAAAACAAATTCAGGAATAGATAAGTTAAAAAAACAACTTACCTCTTCAGGACACAGCTCACAAGCTCTAGCTAATGTAGTTCGTGCACTTTGAGATCGTTCAAGGAAATAACTATAAAGGAAATTAAAGTACAAATATTAAAACGTACAAATATTAAAACGTACAAATATTAAAACGTACAAATATTAAAACGTACAAATATTAAAACGTACAAATATTAAAAAATACAAATATTAAAAGAAAAAAGTGTATTCCCTAAATGGTGTTATCAATTGATTCCAACATTTTTTCAGATTTTAAAGAATCCTTCATTAGAGATTCATCAAGTTGAAATGCCATTTTAGCAATATTTAGTTCTTTGTTATTAATTATGCATCCATTTCAACATTTAATGTCGCAAGTTGAAGATTATGACAAGTCATATTCGGCAGATGTCAAAACCGCCCCAAATTTTTTTTAAAAAATCTGACATTTCAACCAGTTTTGAAGAAAGTACATATTTTTTAAATTTTCAAATTAAATCAAAGTGAATACATAGTTTTTTTTTTTTTTTAAAGACTTATGAAGGCCCAGACACCACTCGAGGATAAGAGTTAAGGAGTTCACAGTAGTCAATAGGACAATATCGTAGTAATCCTTAATAGTAAAAATTTGGTAAACTGGATTACTTAAGGGGACAACTCATCAAGAACTTGTTTACGTTGGACTTACAGACGATCATATTGTAGTCAGCTGGAAAGCAGGGAAATGGAAGAGAGTTTCACAGGCGTGCAATTCTAAGAAAGAAGTTTTGTTCATGGAATTTACGTTTAAGTTTGGGCACAGATAAAGAGTGAGGAAAATCATTGATTGTGGTTTTAACTAGACGAATGTTTTTCGTGAAAGTTTGGCATGAGGGGGTGACCATAGATTGAAGCTCAGACAAGCACTTGCCATGAAAATAATGCTAAAGCACAGATAGGTTCACAACATATCTTCTGTGGAAAGAAGTCGCAAGGAAGAGAAAAAGACATCCCCCACTAGGCTACAAAGTCTATTTTAAACTGTCAATGTAGGATAGGCTGCTTCTATTGGCTCATACCCAGATGTGGCAAAAGTACGCTATCCTTGGATGTACTTAGCTCTTATACAGGTAGAGAATTGTATCAGCAGTGAGATATCTACTGGAGTGGCATAATGATCCCACCATTTTTCCAGCGATCTTGACAATGGATTTGATGTACGGGTTCCATTTCAGATTAAGAGTAAATATCACACCCAGAAGCTTGTCAAAACATGGAGCCTTCCCAAGACAAAAGCTATTCATTTTAATTGATACCAGACAGGGATCAGAGCTTTGATGATGTAAAGATAGAACCTTGGTTTTAGATGCATTAAAATTAACAATTACTTTCTCCATTTAGCAGAGAGAAAGAGAGAGAATCAGAGAGAACTTGGTCATTTATGGCCTTTGAAATGTTAGCATAAATGTCTACGAATGATCTTAGGATGTTATTTGTTATCAGGAAGACAGCTTTGTAAGTATGGGAGCTAGTTCTGGTTGAAGCCTTTTCAGCAATATAATTGGAATGCCGTCAGGGGCAGTTGCTTTACTGGAATCAAGGTTTTTGATTAGTTTGGCAAAATCACACACAGATATTTGTACATCACATAGTATGTTTTAAGACACGGGAGGAAATACGGGGGTTTGGCGGCCCTGATTGCATAGGGCAGAATTAGCTGCAAAGTTCTTCGCAAAGATTTTGCCTTTGTCCGATGCGGACAAGATTACCTCAGGTCCATTGATGATAGTTGAGATAGTACACATGCTTCTGTTCAGGATTCTGTTTGTTATTTACCAAAACTGGTAGGAACCAAACCGCTGCCCGGCCACTTTGGACTTGACTGAGCATACAACTCTCACATTCCTTATTACACTTTTACAGTGGCTGTTGGCAGTCGTGAAGGCAGCTTTAGTCTCTGTATTACTTTGAAAGCATTGGAAAAAGTGATTTCTGTGCGCAATGGCAGCAGCACATTCTGGAGAGAGAACTACAGCTGGCTGTTAGGTTTTTACTGGAATTTTTTTACAAGGTATGAAGTAGTTTATACCTATAATTAACCATTCCGTCAGATCTGATACTATAGAGGACACCTTTTTTAAATATGAAATGCGGAGGTAAATTTGCTCAACCATAGAGTATCAAAATACTGTACAATGGAGAGGTACATATGAGGATTTATTACATTTTGTTTTTATCTTAACTGCGATAACGGAGTGGTCGAAAGATCCCAGTGGAGACAGAATAGAAGATGAACATAGCTCATGGCAAGTTATAAGAAAAAGGTCTAAGAGACTTGCATTACTGACCGTCAGTGTCAGGCGCACGAGTAGGTTCGTGAACAATCTGAGTGAGGTCATAAACAATAGAGAAATCGTGACAGAACCTTCAGGTCTTGTTTGAGTGGTCTAACCAGTTCACATTGAAGTCTCTACAGACGTGAATGTTAGTCAAAGGATGAGCAGACAGGATGTGGTCAATTTTCCTAAATATACTCTTAGAGATAATAACTCTGCTGTTGTGGGGGTGATAGAGGGCAATTATAAATGCAGTGGTGTGAGCAAGTGCAACCCAAAAGCACAGAGCAATTTAGGGTCTTCTCTCAAGATGTCCCTACCACATGGAAAGCCATCTCTAATATACACACATTCTATGCCCATGGCGATCTTGAGGGCGAGATTAGTTATCGGTAAACATTGATGAACTATTTTAAGAAGCCGATAAATACATCTAAAACTTACCCATTGGATGTCTCATTCGACTGTGCTGGAGGGGACCAATTGTTGTAAGTATACTGAGCATTACCAGGATAAGCTCTCTGCAATAGAAACATAGTCAAGAATAAAACAAAGCTTGTGCAAAAATGCAATCCAGAAAAGACAGAAAAAAAAAAACAAACTGGACATGAAGTGTTCATAATCATAATGAATATAACCCCCCCCCACACAAAAAAAAAAAAACAGCATTTTAAGATTAAAATATTTATACACTTATTTTTGTGTTTAATATTTCACATGAAAAAACATTTAATATAACTAACCCGCTCAAGTTCATCATTGAGCCACTCCACTGCCCAAGACCACTTGCGTTTCAGGTCCCCATTACTTTGTAACATCTGCGATGCAGGAACACAGCTAGGAGAAAAGGGAAACAATCATCTTCAGAAGTTAAACAATAACTGAAACAAAGTGGTCATTCTGAAAAAATTAAATAATTTTGTTGAAAAACAAAAGTATCTACATAATGTTGGTTCTGTAGAAGAAAAAAAATCTCACGCGTAGCATTTATTTTTTTTGTTTTTTTTAACTGACAAGATCGTTAATTTAAATATTAGTATTATAAGTTGATAATGTCTTTTCATTTGACAACAAAAGTTTACATAATGTGCCCAAACAAGTCATATCTCTTATTTGTAAAATAATTTCCTTAAAAGAATTATATGGAAAGAGAATGAAATAAAATTTCCAATGACAATTTCATACACGGAATATTTTTATATTCCAAGATTAAAATTAAAACAATAAGAAAATGGTCAAAATTAACAACAGCAGAAAGTTTTTTGAGTGTTTAAATTTCATAAGTTTCATTTTGATTCAAATGGGAAATGTTAAATTTTGATTTTGTTAAATTTCACAGCCTATTTAAAATTAAATGACAAATTCTGTGAACTTCTATGATCAATAGAAGCAGAATTATGAGTGAATTTCAAAACCGATACGATATACTGACTGATATTAATTTTCATATAACTAGCTTTGGAATTATTTTTATGTATATGTAAATATTTGATCATTTTTTAAAGCATTTGTTCTGTAGAATTATAAGAACATGACTATGCTGAATTTGTAAACAAGGTACTGTAAGCTATTTGTAATAGTAGTAACAGTAGTTTCTCACTTTTTGTCCTCTTTTTTCTTTTTGAATATTAATATCCTAGAAATATGTTTGCTATCATGGAGGATTTTAATTATTTCTTATTCGCTTAATACAAATTATGCTAACTTCTTACAAGAATTTTGTCCAAATTATTTTGAGGTTTAAGTGAGGTTCCTGTTCCATATTGGATAACCTGTGACCATTCAAGTTATAAATTATCTTCCTTGCATCTTCAAACAAGTGGATAATATGTTAAGAATAGACTAATAATGCACAGTTTTAAAAACTCAAATTTACATATTTTATAATTCATGGTTTACATATAACATAAGACAAGACATTTTATATAAGAGTACCAATTTTATTAATAGCTTTAAAAATAAAGAAATGGTGGAAAAATTACTGAATTCCTTAGAATGATAAAATCTGTATTCTGGCCCACATTTTTTTGTTGTTGTAAGAATTATTAAAGAAAAATATTCAATGTAATGTAAAACACAAATTTCAATACTTGGAATTCTTATAACTTTTGAATCATTAATTGTATTTGCACAAGTTAAATGGTTTAGGGCTTTTACACAGCTCTATTCACACAAGTTGATAAAATAATTACTTAAGAAAAACAGTTGTAATTCTATAAAAATTATCTTTTTACCCTCTTCGATTTACCACCCCTCAGCATTTCTTAATAGAGAAAATATAAGAATCTTAGTTTTCTTCTTTGTTTATCTTGCCAAAACAGGATCCAAACTGATCAGAATAGATTAGTAGAGCCCAGAAAAAGAGTTTACATACAGCATTTGCCATTCCCTACTAGTCACTCATTCAGTACTGACTAGGCTCAATGTTGTTAAACTTTAAATTTATTATGACACTGGTTACTGTAAAATCAAAGTTTTAAACAAGTCATTTGGAATATTTTTAAAATCCCTGACGTTGTTTGAATGTCTCGTCTAAACAATAAAAGATGAAGTTGAGTAATAAATGTTGAAACACTTACTGCGTAAAAAGCAGAACCATCATCTTGATACACTGATATGCTCGTTTTTGATAGTGATTTTTAGAACGTTGAATTGTATCAAATAAACCGTCTCTGTCTTCAGGTATTCCTGCAAACAAAAACGACAAAATCTCAATTTAGAATTTTAAAACTTAATTTTTGTCTTTACTCCAGAAACTTGCTTGACAATTATTGTGGCCCTAGGAAAAGGCCATTAAAGAAGATGCAAACAGGGTTTTAGGTAGAAAGAATATATTGTACAAAAAAGTAGATCTAAGAAAGTTTAATATTTCTGATGGTTAGAAATTCTATAATCTTGCGTTAGGTTGTGATATTTCCCCCCATGAGAGTATTAATCTTATGATTTATATAATGACTATCAGAATTCAGTATGAGTGACACCCCCGCCCCTGATAACATCCCCACTCGCAAGGAGTACTTGATACATTTTTTTTTTTTTTTTGGTAGTTTTTAAAAGTATCCATTGATTGGATGATCCTTTTTTGTTGTGGTTTCAAAAGAATTTTTATTATTGGCTAACTTGAGCTTTAAACGCAGATACCAGGAAAGATTCACATTCAGTATAAAAAGAAATAAAGATTCAACATTTTTTAAAAATAAAGTCCACTATTTAAAAGCAGGTGCATTTCCACTAATATATCAAAAATTCCAGGAGAAACTCAGAAAAAAAACTTTATGCTCTCCACTGTTAGCAATAACAGAATAGCTAGATCTATTTGAAGATGTAAAACAATCATTTAAGGAAACTGATGTAGCCTTGGGCAAAAATGTCAGAACTGAAGTTTAAATGTTGAATCCCTGTATGAGGCCTCATATTTGAGAATCTGTTATTCTAGATATAGTCTGTTAAATATATAGCTAAATAAGCAGCTAGATAACACACACACACACTTAAATATAACCGTATAATGTTTCAGGATATGTTACACAAAAAAGTAAATACAAGAGGTTGTCAGTATTTCTGACTGTTAGTCTGTAGTTATGCATTAAGTTGCAATATTTTCCCCCACAAGAGTATTAATCTTAATGGTTAACAAAGTCCGTTGTGAATGAATGGGCAACTCACCATAACAGCAATCATGTTTATGCCAAGCACATCCAGTAAAATAATTGGAATAGAATGTCATAAAATGCAAAGATTATTCTTAATATTTCTAACAGCCTTAAAAGAATTCAAGTCACAAATATTTTCAATAATAATGAGAAAATAATTCCCAACAGAAATTTTATTTCTTTTATATTGAGGGATGTTGAATCGCATGTGGCTGTAATGTCTGAGTGAGAAGTCAAATGTTCTTCCCTGCTAGAATCCAGTAATCCTAAAAGGCAACACTTCATCTGGAGAGAGAGAATTTCAGTTTTTGCCCCAAATACCTCAGCCTCATGAAAAAAAAAAAAAAAAAAAAAAAAAAAATCTATATGATGTATTTATTTGTGACAAAATATCAGATTTCAAAAGTCACAAATTTATCAAGTAGTTTTATTTTTATAAAAATCATTTTGAAGTAATTAATGGAAATTTGTAGGCATTATAACAAATCTCGTAAATATGAATTCTCTCCCTTTGTTTGAGAAGAAAATGTTAAAATAGCGAGCGCAACCCTCATATCATAAAATTTGATTCTATTATTTAAAAATAAAACTGCTTGATCAACTTACATGAGTTTAGGAATATTTTCTCCATTTTTGTCATGGGTACATAGATCATACAAATTTTTATTTTGTTTTTTTAATATGGGGGAATTTTGGACAAGAGTTAAAATCTGAATATATGCAAATGGGGATGGTGACCATGGTTTAAGAAGCTATCTACCATGGCTAGGGTTGATATTCTTGTGTGATATTTTACAACACTAGTCTGTGCCACGTAGTGGCAAGATGCGCATGTGAGACGACAACAACAAAAGCAGATAAAATCCAATAGAATAAAAGACAGCATGATTTTATGAGATCCAAATACTAAAAGAAAATACCTTTTAGAGCATTGTGTATTCGATGATTTTGCCAGGAATCCTCCAACATAAGCATTTGAAAGAGTAAATCAAGATACGGTTTCAACTCATAAGTGTAAGAATATGCAACCTGGAAAAAAGAAAGGGGGGTAAATTTTTCAGGAAAAAAAAAAAAAATTTTGATGAGCTTTTAAGTGTTTATTACTTCAAGAAATTGAGATTTTTTTTTGTATTACGGCAACTCAGCCATATAGGTTATTTTGTGCCAGACAATGTTTTTATAAAATAAGCAATTTTACATTAAATTAATATAGAAAAGTGACCCCACACTTTTTAAAACTAATTTATTCATATTATTGAAATTATTTGTTTCCTGGGATTTTAACTTGTTTTTGTTTTCAGCATTCTCGAAAACCTATAATAGTGGTAATTTTAAAGGATTTTTTGTAGGTGAAAAGATACTGCACGTTTACCAATATTTCAACTATAGTCATTTGTTTTCATAGTTTTGCATATGAATTACAATATATCTGATATTTCCTCCCAAACCTCTGGCCTGGATGGAGGGAAGACTAAAACTTGCTATGGTTATAAATGATCTGAAATAACAGCAAGAAGAGACTTGATTCCAAATATTTATCATGTGCTCTCTTTAGTTTTCATACATAAAGTAAATTTCAGTGTATAAAGATTATCTGATCCAATCGTACCCTATTTCCAAAAAGAGGGGAGATATAACAAATGAAAAATATTTGGAATCAAGTCTCCCCTTGCTGTTATTTCAGATCATTTGAAACCATAACAGCAAGTTTCAGTCTCTCCATCAATGCCAGAGGTTTTGGGGAATATATAAATACATAAAGTTTAAAAAAAAAAATAAAAAAGAAATTTTGAGATAGCTCGTTACTTCCCCAAAATTACCTTGTGACATACCTGCCATAATAATTCACTTAGAACTGTTGAAGAAAAGTGTGGATTTTCCCAACTGCAAAACTGAAATGAAAAACATTAAGGATTTAATTATGTACTTCAAGAGAATGTGTGAATTGAAACTATTAGTACGAAAAGATGTTTTAGTGAAATACAAAGTGAAATCACTTACCCTTAACAATTTAGTAGTATCTTCAGAATTGTTGCAGTCTTCAATCACTTTCTTAACATAACTAGTTCTGTTGTATAATATATCGGCTACCTGAGCTTGAATTAGCATGAGAGGTGCGCCACATGTTGGATCGACATGAGGATTAGACAAAGGAGCTGAGGTCTGAAAAAGTCGTGCAATGAAAAATATTCAGTTCAAATAGAAATATTTCTTTACTTGAAATTTCAACCCAAATCACAATAGCTTAGCTTTTAATTAGATGGTAAAAATTAAAAACATCAAGATGTTGCTCAACAGCTTTTATTTCTGTAATAAACAAAGGATTACTTTTATTGGGGAGTTTTATTACTTTAAGATGTTGCTCAAGTCAGTATTTTTTTTTTTTTTTTTGGCTTATGAATTGATTTAAAGCTATTTAATGCTGGATTCAGTCATTTTAATAATTTGTTTTTAATTAAACAATATTTATCCGTGGAGTTTGCTTTTATTATTCATTTAGGATAAGTTATATTGCAGTTGTCAGTTTCATGTTTTGAGTGCATATTCTATTTAATCAATAGGTGAGACCTAACAGGTACTACTACTCCATGCCAGAACAGATCTGGGAGCAGTTATAACTAAGGGGTTTAATTCACACTCCTCAAAGCTTCCAAATTTCAACTTCGTCACCGAGTGAAGTTCAAACAAAATATTATAACCCGTTGCTTTCATGATTTTCTAAAACCAGGTTTCCATTCTCTTAAGTTGGCCTTAATGGAAAATAATGTTACTGTTGAGGGTGTAAAGTTCTTGTAACCTTCAGATCTGTATAAGGTATTTCAAAGTCATCCGGGGACCTATACAAACATGATTTTGTTGCAGAGTCAGCTTTGTCATTATCTGTTATTCCATGTAGTTAGGGATTCAGCAGAAGAGAATATTTCTAGATGCAAGTAAATAGTCAAGTTCAGGGATTTTCTAGTTATGTTTTAAGGATAATAATATAGAGAGCAAGTCTGAAAAAAATAATGAACTTTATATTTTTTGTTCTTTGAGATCATATTAAGTGACATATCTTTAAAAGCAGCTTCGGCAATTAAAGATGGACGTTTCTTTTGAAAACATTTTCTTGATAATTTCCTCTATTGTCTTTCCCGGATGTTATCACTGAAAATCGAAACCTTCAGATCTTTTGTCTAAGGTGCTAACAATTAACCTATTTTGACTTTCTCATAGAGCTTAAAACATAACCTTCAAAAATAGTTATAGCTTTGGTGTGACATCACAGATTTATGATTTAATTCAGGTTTCAAAACATGAATTCAAACACAAATGACAATTAAAAATAAATGAAATCAGCAAACATTAATAGGGTTGGAAATTATTTTATTTTACTTTATGTAATGGTGGTAAAAACAACTGAATATATATACTAGAATTTGGGTTGTACAGATCCATAATTTTAGTTTAATACAGATTTTTTTTTTTTTTTTACGTTTTAAATTTGCTCCTTTATTCTGTTGTATTTTTGATATCAAATATTCTAATTCAAATATAATATCTATATATACCTACAGAGTCGAATTTTTTCTCTATCTCTCTGACACTGATATTAAAGCTTTACCTTTTCTATTTAAAAATTATAAGAATGAACTTTTTAATATACTCAAGTCATGGATATGCAAGTGACTACATGAAGGTTAACTAATTTGCATATTCCTTTAGAAAACGAGTATTAATTATTTTTTTAAGTTTTATTATTAGATGATTGGTTTCATTTCACTATTACGCAGAATTTTTTTTTATGCAAGGTTTCTATGTTCTGCATAGAATTTAAGATGAAAACGTTCTGACACACACATTTATATACATAAAAGTGACCTTGTCGGTGTGTGTGAAAAGTCTACCAAATTACTATGAATATTATTAGAGTTGAAATTTGATAACATTTAGACATATAGCACACTTTCAACTTAGTTTTTACTTGGCAAAAATTGTTGCTGAAGTGTTAAAATTGAGAAAAAAAAAAAAACTGACCTTGGCAGTAGTCGACTAAAGCTGTTCGCATTAACAAATCCACATTCATAGGTTAAACAATGTTATTTTTTAAACTATTTATACGGATATAGATCTGACTTAAAAGCTGATAAATCAGGCTGGTTGGTTGGTTGTTTTATGGCATATCAACCCTTTTCAGGTTATTTAATGCCAAATCCAAAGATTTTGAAGAAAAATTTTTTTTAATAGAATATATTTGTTGTTTTCATGTCTGTTTCTATTTAACCCATAGTTGGGACCCTAACATGTACTACCACTCCGGGTCAGAGTGGACCTGGGAGCAATGGTAATTAAAGAGTGGCTCCACACTCCCCAAAGCCCCACAAGCTGGGGCCTCACCACTGGATATAGTTTAAGGTCATATCCAGGACCCCCATTGAGGGACTTTTACCCTGTGCAGGGGGGCAGTCGGCGTATTCTAATGCCCCACCGACAGGGTCGGAAATCAGGCTGGAGAGTTGTAGGTTTTGGTTTTAATTCTAGCTGATGGCACCTAAGTCACTTTTTTTTTTCTCTTACTTTTCTAAATTGCTACTATATATTGGATACAATATAATAATCGGAGAATCGACTATAATAATACAAAACCTGCATAAATTAAAATATATTAAGCTTATTTAAGACCAGGCAACACTGGACGGCCTGCTAGTAATACAAGTGTCATAAAAAAAAATGTTTTTAAATGAACAGAGGTGAAACATTAAGAAAAATATGTACTACTAATAATTTGGACATCAAGTTAATAAAACTATGTGTAGAATGAAAGATTTACAGCACAATATTAGGTCATTTTCAGTCATAATCATGTTCGATTTAATATCCATTTCACATGTTGGCACATGTTGGGCAGCTTTAAGAAATCAACTTAAAAACTAACCTATCTCTTTCTTTCAGATACAATTTTATCACCGTTTGCTGTAAACTGGATCTGCTGCCTCAACTGTTCTATATTGGATCCAAGAACTCTTATCCTTATCCTTTCAATATGGCCATACCATAAAAATGTTTTTCTGCAAACATCTCTATACTGTCAAGATTCCATCTTCTTGAGTCATCAGAACGAGGTCACAGACTCATATTACAAATGCATTATATCATTCTCATATTTTTTCCATGCAACACATGTCCTTAAACCTCACTAGCAAAGTTTCACTTCCATACATTATCACACAGTATACAGATACCTGATATTTAGTTGGCTAACAGTGCTATCATCAAGGTAAGAAAACTTTGAAAACCTCAATAGTTCCACAATCCAAATGTACTTTATCCATATCGCAGTTCTCATCCATCTCCATTGTCTTACAAGATATGCAAGAAGTGTAAGAACTTCGATATTGATAAAGTATATTTAGATTATGGAGCTATTGAGGTTTTCAAAATTTTCTTACCTTAGTGATACCACTTTAAACTATTGAGATTGTATTTATAAAATGAACAGTTTTCAACAGGAAACAAATGCAAACTTAAATTGCCATCGTCTTCAGACACATCCGAATATGTGGTCAAACAACAAGTAAAAGCAGGTTATTTTATAGTTGTTTCCAAATCTTGGAACAATAATTCTGACATTCCTATGTAAGAATGAAGCATGAAATTTGCAAGGTAACAATCTATTAGAATGTCAATGGCAGTAAACCTAATTTGATTACTGCATCATATTTCTTTTTGGCATTAAGAACTTTTAAAATTGGTCGAGCATTTTCAAACTATCATTTTTGAGGCACTATTAAAAGACAAAGTACATATGACACATTCAATCTAATTTAACTAATCTACAGGCTCAAGGTTTCTCAACACAAGATCTTTTAGTTATGAAAGTCTGAAATAGACAAAATGGTTCATTTAGCAGAAAAGGCAGTGAATTTTAAAAATCTTAAATATGAAAATAATTGGAAATGCAGGATCTAATAGTGATTTTAACAAATTTGATAAACAGTTCTGAAATTTTTGAGAATTATCAAGAGGGTTGGAGATAGGATCATTGATTTCAGATGGATTACTCCAATAGCATTTCTATTTTTACTCATAAAATAGAAAAGCTTGTCAAGAATCAATTACTTACACTAACAGATGACTGGCACTTTGCTGAAACATCACAGCAACGCGTTAGGTGAGAAACGACAGAGTAAAGTTTGCTCAAATCAGCATACTGGTATTTGATTGGAGGCCCAGGGCCTTCATCAAGGGCAACCAACATGAACAAAGCAGGAACATTTAATCTCAATAATTGCTGTTTCTGAAAGAAAAAAAAAAAAAAAAAAAAAAAAAAAAGTAATGTTTTTTTTTATGACTTAATAAAACTGATAGAATTTTTATTTTTCGTAATGACAATTTTTTTAAGCAATTAATAACTTGGATAATATTCATTTAAAATGAAAACAGATTAAAAAACATTGAACTTTTTCTTTAACTTTGGAAATTTTAATTGAGAGATTTTAAATGATTTTAATTTTTTTTTTTTTAATTCTAAAAAACACAAAACACGGATTTTCCTTAAATTACCAAAGTTAAGCAATGTTGAGCCTGATTAGTACCAGATTGGTAACCACTTTGGAATAACACGCACTGTATGTACGACGCGAATTCCTCCCTGCAAAAGTTGCAAATACCTCACGTCATCATCTTCCCTAACCTGGATATACAATCAACTGCTTGTGAATTTGATAATCCCATAAAAGTTCCTTCGAAAGAATTCAGCACACTTAGAGTGAGTGCTATATGGTAAATATTAACAAACAATGAAAATGTCTCACTTGTTTACATAGAAACTAAAATGTATTATGGTAGCTATCTGGAAATAATTTTTAATCTATTTTTGATTTAATCCCAAGTTTTCCCTTACCTCATCAGTTCCTAAATTCGAATAGAGGAGAAATAGATTGAAATACTGTTGAAGATGCCTGCCATGTTCAGACACTTCCTTCTTCAGCAGATTAAGGATTGCCAGCAGCAGGTGATCACTGAGGGTGGCATTAGGATCAACTGCTTGTCCAACTAGAGAAAAAGTAAAATACTCAAACATTTAAAAAAAATAAAAAAATAACTTCAAAAGATATTTTACATAATTAGACACAATGTAACACCTTATCGATTGTACTATAGGTAAACATATCAATTTAAATTCAATGCCATATAGAGTTGCATACCTATACTTCTTTTATAAAGATTGCATTCCGATAAACTTGTTGCATTTGCACACTTAATAAAAATCCATCCATTCAGTCAGTTAGCGGCTAAATCCCACTTCTTCACTATAAAGTTCCCTAGATACCAGAAGATTTTTCTATTCTGATAATTTATTTTCTCAGACCACTTTCCACTGAAATTCCCTTCTCGCTCAGACAATACCAACATGCAAATATTTGCATTTAATATGAACATATTGCTGCCCAACTCATCACCCAAGTTTGCCCTGTCACAGTAGCCCTTTTTTTCAAAGGATAAATGTTTTGTTTAAGATAAATTAAAAAATTTAGTTTGACATCTGGCATCAGTTGGGTTCAAGTAACAATACTATTTTCATAAATTACTATTTGTAAATCAGACTTATGACCCTATGCTATTAAACAAGTCATATTTGTATTATTCAAACTACTGTTCTGACTAATGTTACCTCCGATCTTAAGGTCAATCTTGTTGGACTCAAGAATCTGCACAGAATTTAAATGGAACAATTTAATTCAAAGTATAGTATGCTCTTGTTCCATTAGCTATGACTGGGTAGTAGTCGTCCACTGAGGATTAAACCTTCAATATCCAGAAAAATGTAATCTACAACTGAATTTTACCAAGTACTTTATCCACTGTGTCACTGGTCCATGCAGACAATTCTAGTAGAAATTTTTAGAGCCTTAAACCTAGTTTTGTTTTTAGAAATACAATTTTACTATTATTACAGATATAAGTGTTCTAATTGAAATTGTAAATAACATCCAAGATGAGAACAGTAATCTGAATAATCCAAACACATTAGCAATCCTCATCTGAAAAATTCATAAACATAATTTATTACTGAACCCATCACAACTAGCGATCCTATAAAGATATTAAAACTAAACATTCAGGCTGTGATTGAGAAAACACTAAATATGTGCACCTTTATCCCCAAGAAAGAAGATTATCTCAAAGAGTTCACTTGTGTTTTGTTACAAACACATGAGATGTACAAATTGAATAGACAAGCATTTATAAGTTTGCAACTTACCATAAAGGCTCTGGACAAAAGGTGGAGCACAAGGTCCATCTTGAAGAGTATAATGAGCAAGAAAAACCAGCATTTTTCCAAATGCCCCTCGAACCTTAAGGAAAAAGAGAAAAACATTTCAGCAAGAAACTTTAAAAAAGCAAAAAACAAAACAAAAAGCTCTTAAATGACAATTTTTTTTTATTTTAATCAATTTTCACCCCAAACAAGGCACAGTGCTATTTTGAAGTAGGGGATTACTATTAGGGACATGAGTTGCAGGGGCATTATGAAGGGGAAAATGAGTAGCAAGATGTCTGTTCACATTACACTTTAACTTCTCCATGTCAGTACAGTTGGGAAAGCATAATCCCGGAAGGGAGTTCCAAAGTCTAGCAGTTCTGGGGAAGAAACTATTGGAGTAGAAAGCTTTCTTACACCTAGGGATCTCTGTGAAGAGGTGGGATTTAGCTGTTTGTCGGGGATATTCACGTTTAGGGGGTACAAGTGCTTGTAGCTTATCAGAGCATTCACCATTAAAGTGCTTATAGAACAGGCAGAGGTATGCAATATTTCGCCGATGGGACAGAGGCTGAAGCTTAGATGACAGTTCAGGACCTTTGTGTTTGTAAAAAGATTTAAATTAGATATTGATAAAAAAAAAAAAAAAAAAAAAAAAAGCAGTAAGATATGTTTACAATATTTTTAATTTTCCCAATTACATCATACTGATAGATTTTAAATCAAGATTTCAAATAAAAATAGCTTTAAACTTATCTTAAATGCAAGATAGAATATTTTCTTGCAAGGAGTGTCCTTCATATTCGAATCATAGAATAAAATTTAACTTGTTTTATTCATCCACTTATTGTACTCTTTACATAAAAACTTAACTTTAAAACAAATTAAAAAACTTTAAAACAAATTAAACTTTAAAACAAATTAAAAAACTTTAAAACAAATTTAAAAACTTTAAAACAAATTTAAAAACTTTAAAACAAATTTAAAAACTTTAAAACAAATTTAAAAACTTTAAAACAAATTTAAAAACTTTAAAACAATTAAATTAAACTTTAAAACAATTAAATTAAACTTTAAAACAATTAAATTAAACTTTAAAACAATTAAATTAAACTTTAAAACAATTAAATTAAACTTTAAAACAATTAAATTAAACTTTAAAACAATTAAATTAAACTTTAAAACAATTAAATTAAACTTTAAAACAATTAAATTAAACTTTAAAACAATTAAATTAAACTTTAAAACAATTAAATTAAAAAACTTTAAAACAATTAAATTAAAAAACTTTAAAACAATTAAATTAAAAAACTTTAAAACAATTAAATTAAAAAACTTTAAAACAATTAAATTAAAAAACTTTAAAACAATTAAATTAAAAAACTTTAAAACAATTAAATTAAAAAACTTTAAAACAATTAAATTTAAAAAGTTTAAAACAATTAAATTTAAAAAGTTTAAAACAATTAAATTTAAAAAGTTTAAAACAATTAAATTTAAAAAGTTTAAAACAATTAAATTTAAAAAGTTTAAAACAATTAAATTTAAAAAGTTTAAAACAATTAAATTTAAAAAGTTTAAAACAATTAAATTTAAAAAGTTTAAAACAATTACATTAAAAAAGTTTAAAACAATTACATTAAAAAAGTTTAAAATAATTAAATTAAAAAAGTTAATGGTCATTTTAAAGCCCTTTAAAATAGTTACAATAAAATATAGCAAGATTAACAATCCCTGCAAAAAGATTAAGTATTAACTTTTGCGGGTGGGGTATATCTATATAATAAATTGACTTTTCTTCTGTAAAATCAGTCTCCATGAGAAAATAACTGAATATTTGCCATGATAAACTGTTCCATTACTCAATAAGCCAACTTCATGGTTATTTTCTAGAAATTATTTTATTTTACATTCTTTTATAGCTGGATTTTATCGTAGAAACATAACTCACAATTTTACAATGCCCATCACCCATAAGATGCTTTGGATGATTAGATTTCAAGGTAGTTCTATTAAAATAATCCTATTTTAAAAACAAACACTTTCACTCCTCAAAGTAGCACCATTTTGTTCAGAAATGAATATCCTTTCATGTGCTTTAATAAATAATTTACATGATATATTTGAAGATTTTTTTTTTTAAGGAAATTAATGATAAAAATGTTAACATTATGAAGCAGCTATTTTGTGTCAATTTTTTGTTTTTTACTCTTTCGGTATTTAAAGGCTTAGTACCATTTCCCTATGAGGAATTTCATCATGAAATTTGAAAAACAATCAGAAAGAAACATCAATCTCACTTATTGTCAAAGTACAAAATAAACCAGTCCCTCTTCTTTTTTTTTTTAGGGAGGGGGGGGGGTCTTTAGAATAAGATTTCAACATGTGTATTGAACATTTTTTTTTTTTTTTTTTTTTTTTAAATATTTTTCATATCCGAAGTAATAAATAAACTAATTTTATTATATTTATGCATTAAAATAAAAATTGTGTGGATTTCTCTTTTGGTAGCAGCTGTTTTTAATCAGCCTCTTTCCCATAATTTCAAACACTTTTCAGCTAAAGTAAACAACTTTAATAGTGCTAATAATTATAAGCTAGTCAGCAGCTGTTTAATTTGAGATAGAGTTTTGTAAACATAGTTTACAAGTTTATTAAAAAAAAAAAAAAACATTTTTGGTTAAAATTAATGTGGTTCTTTAATATATTATTATATATTAGTGATTCCTTCACAAAAAAAAGATTCTACTTTAATTGATTATCTGTGAATACCTATAAAAAAAAAAAACTTAGTGGAAAAAAAATAATTTAGAAAAGAGGGAGATCAGTTTCATATAACAAAAGAAATATTGCTATATATTGATTTTTAAACTATCCATGGTCCCCACCCCTCGCCAAACTTTCACAAGAAACACTATCTAGCTGAAAACACTATCAATAATTTCCCCCACTCTTTATCTATGCTTAAACCTAATCCTAAATTCCATGAACAAAGTTTCTTTCTTAGAACTGCATACCTGTGGAACTCTCTTCCTTTTGCCTGCTTTCCAGCTCACTACAATATGGTCGTCTTCAAGTCCAACGTAAATAAGTTCTTGATGAGCCGTTCGCCTTAAGTAATCCAGTTTACCAAATTTACACAACTAACAATTATTAAGAAATTGTCCCATTGACCACTGTACCTTTATTGACCCTTATCCTCGAGTGGCCTCCGGCCCTTAATACGTAGTGACTTCTTTGTAAAAAAAAAATAAATAAAATAAAAAAAAATAATGTATAATGATTCATTTCCCGGCTATTATTGCTTTTCAGAGCAGTTAGTACCCCAAATTTTATAAATATACATACACACATACTATCACTAAATCTAGGTATGAGTTACAAGCCCACATCCTAAAAGTGGATCTCAGAACCTGTCGTAGCATTAATCTTAAATCTGAGTAACAGGCTTCATCCCCAAAAATTTACTTTAACCCTATCACTAACCTTGACTGAATGATATCTACTTGAAAATCATAACACTTCCACTAACCCTAAGGCGGAGTAACAAGCCTGCCCCCCTTGTACAAACCTTCAAACCACATTCAATTATCAACAAATTTAAAAACACAGAATTTGCCTCATAGAAAAATAAATTCATTAATTGCTCTAAAATGTTAGAATGATCTGGAAATGGATTATTTTACATTGAATTTACGTGAAACCAATTCGCCACTTTAAAATAATTGCTTTTGTTTTTTCTTTCATGGTGTTTACACATAATTACCTCTAGTCCTACCACTAACCTGAAGGACAAATGGCAAGCCTCTTCCTCCTTCTCTAAAGGCCATCTTAAAACTACACATACTTGTCTTAAAAAAAATAAATAAATAAATAAATAAATAAATAAATAAAAAATCTTTAAATGCACGGGATGATTTATTTTCATAGATAAAAATGGTTAAATGTTAGAATGGCACTTAAATCTAAGATTATTTTACATTTAATTTTTTTTTTATATATATATATATATATATATATATATATATATATATATAAAATTTCTGCCAAATTTTTCAGTTTGTTTACATGTAATTACCTAAAAAGGGGAGAAACACATTTGGGGGAGGCAGGTGGTGACGATTTCGCAGAAAGTATTAATTACAATAACACAAAAGAAATATTGCTAATATTCATTTTTAAACAGTTCTAATAGATTTCACATTATTGTACATAAAATGCATTACAATTCAACTGAATTCTCTAATTTTTTATTTTAATAGATACAAGAAATTTTTATGATATGCAGCATATAGGGTTCTAGTAGATTACTTTGAAGCCATTAATTTCAGGAGATTCAGTGCCATATTCAGATTCCTTGCACAACAAGTACATTGTAATGATAAATTTCATTGCTTTAGCTTGTATTTTAACAACAATAACATTTTTATTGAAAAAGTAATGTAAAATTATGTGATGAAATGCATATGGTCTTAAAAAGGGAAAAATATACAAACGTAAGACAAGTCATAACTTACTTATTTTTGATCAGATTTAAAAAAATTATAACATTCATTCTTAGATTAAGCTCTTTCTATTGACACCATTGAGATATTTTAAGCATTTTCAATTTTTCATGTGTATTGCTACACAATTATGTCTCCCATACAGAGTAGCAAGCTTTGTTACTCCCTAATATTTATCTACTCTCTCAAAACTCAAAGACACAGCCAAAGGTTTTTTTATAGGCAACAAACTATTCCAAGAACATTATTGTTCATCAACCCTCTTTCATTCATAATTGCCAAAAAATTACAATACATTTTGATATAAATAACCTCATCTTCAATTTACTCCCGACTTATACATACAATATGCATATCGATTGCACATACCACTGATACAGTTGAATATAAAAATAACACCTATTCTCATTCCTGAATTTAAAATTCTATTAATGAACACCTTATGTTCACTAATCAACAATGGCATCTTCACTTACCAATTTTTTCCTCTTTTACTTCAAATTTTCAACCAATTTTCAATAATTTTTCATTCAGTTTACAAATGTTACTAAACTACAGTATTCATGTACGTACAATCCACTCGGCTAATTATTCGCAAATTCAATTTTGCTGTCCATAACACATCATACTAATTACTTTGACATGTTTATCCTTAATACGGCCAAGTTAATATTACTCTTGGGGTTTGTATTACTGTACACATAGATTCGAAAAAGTTGTCAAAAACAAATATATAACAAATAAATGTTATCAAAAATTACTTTTCTACCAAACTGGATATATTTTTTGTGTTTTTATTCAATGTAACATGTTTATTCAGCTCGAAAACCATACAGTGTTTACCGATGTATTGGAAAATTCAAGATGGCGTCTGACTCTCTTTAACACGGTAAGTTTGGGAAAAGGTGTTATAAATAAAAAACTGGATAAAATACTGTTAAAAACTCACTCAATATATTTTACCATGACATAGGTTGACATATATTCGGCGGGTTTTTAATAGTATTTTGTCTAGTTTTTTATTTATAATACCTTTTCCCAAACTTACCATGTTAAAGAGGGAGTGAGGCGCCATCTTGAATTTTCGAATACATCGGTAAACACTATGTTTTTTGAGCTGAATAAACATGTTACATTGAATAAAAACACGAAAAATATATCCAGTTAGATAGAAGAGTGACTTATCTTGCCTTTGATAACATTTATTTGTTATATATTTGTTTTTTGACAACTTTTTCCAATCTAGGTGTACAGTAATACAAACCCACTCTTATGTTGACAACTTGTATTTGGATTTCAGTTTCTAACAAACATTCTTTACAGCTGAATTAATTTTAAGGTCTTCAACATTAAAAACGTTTTTAAATACAAACAATAAATGCACCCACTGTTTTTTTCATAAATGAAAAAACTGCTTGTTGTTACTTTATGTTGAGCCTGTAAATGTTACATACTCTGATTAAAAATCAACTAAAACACAAAAACGCTTTAGTTCATGTTTCAAATGTGTTCACTAAATATCTGCAAAAACATGTCATTAAAATCGCTTTGTAAAAGATTTTTTTCAGGTTTAACAGTCATTACTAAATTGGTATTCAGCTAATTTTGTTTTTCATTATTTTACACACAGCAAAATCAAATTTGTTTTCACTATCACAACAAACTGTTCCTTTGGTTTGAAAATATTCTTGTTATCTTAACAGAATTTGAATAAACACATTCCACAAATAAATTCTTGTAAGGTATAGAATCAACATACTTTTGAAAAATTATTCTTGCTTACGATGTAAATTTGAGTTCTACAACATGCAAAAAAAAAAAAAAAAAAAAGACTAAGTCCATAATTCCCCTCCTCCCATTTAGCCTCAAAACTCCCCAAAGCCTTAACATATTTAAATTTCAGCTCAGCACCATGCAAAACTGCTAAATAGATATACACAGAAAATTTTGGACAAATATGGTAAAATAGTCCCAAAAATGGAGTGTTTTATTAGCCCTAAAAGAGAACAAACCCAAGAGTTTTGTGTGAATTTATTGATTATATGTTTATAAAAAGTAGAGATAACTCACTTCTGAACTCGGACACTCCAACAAATATTCTGCAAAGCGCGTGGTATGAGAAAACAGCACATTGTGCACAAACCAGCTGCGCACAGTTTTGCTGTTCCTCATGTGTATACACAAAGCATCATACCATTCATTTGCAGGACCCCTGGGGAAAAAAAAACATACTTCACAAATTATTCTGAAACACCAATATCAAGCATTACATTTCTTTTATAGTTGCACTAACATGCTCTTACAGAAATTTTATTTACCTTGTCACCCTATCATTGTAATGTTATTTAGTCGTCATGACATATTTACACAAGACACAACGTTGAGATAATAGCAAGGAGGTAGATAGCGTGAAAACCACTTGCATCCACATGGACAAGTGTGTTAAATGTATGAAGATGACTGGTGTAAGCTACAACTGAGCCATGATTGCAGGATTGAGAAGTTTCATTTTACAACACATCAACCCTATAGGACTTTTTGTGTCATATAATGTATTTATAAAACAAGTTATTTGGATTCTTCTCTAGTATCTCCTCTATATTAAAAAATAAGAAAAAGAAAAACTATATGATGTATGTACCCATGACGAAACAAAAATATATTCCAAAATTCACATAAACTGCTTAAGTAATTTATTTTCATAATTATTTTTAAGTGACTAATGAGAATTCATAGGCATTACAACAAATCAAGTAAGTATGAATTATTGCTGAGTTATCTCCATGTGTTTTGGCATTTTTTTTAAAATGGCAGGCAAAACAGTCAAATATTCATAAAATTTGATTTTATTTAAAAAATAAAACTATCAATTTACAGGATTTTTGGAATATTTTAGTTTTGTCACGGGTACATATATCATACAGATTTTTCTTTGTTTTTAATATATGAGGGAATTCTGGACAAGAATTGTAATTCTGTAAAGCAATTTAATAGTATCTTTAGTTTCTATTATGGGAACTGAAAGTGTTTTATATTTTCCATTATTTGAGAAATAGTAACATTTAACATTGTAATGTTTACTACATATAAAAATTACTTTACATTGTACACAAGTAATTAAAATTAAAAACTTCAAATTTAAATTTGATCACCACTAACAAAATGAAATTCAAATGAATAACATCCTTTCATTTTTCTTAAGTTACTTCCAAACTTGTATAACTTCAAAAAAAACAATATATATATATATATATATATATATATACACACACACACACAAATCATGCAAATAAGCATTTTACCGTAATGATTTCTTGGTATGAAAACCAACAGTGAATAGAAATTTGGATCCAAGTTCAACACTGATCAAAGCCATTTGTTCAGCATCAGGAGGCTGAAAAGAAAAGGTTTGTTAATTGTTCAAATTTTTTTTTTGTTTTTGCTTTAAAAATTAAATCAAGTACTTCTTACAATGAATAAAAACATATTACATTGTAAAATTAAGAAAAACAAACATGAAATAAATAGTATAACCTAATTCAAATAAAGAAAAGCAAAATCTATTAGAATTTTCTATATAATATTTTGATTGCAAAAATTCCCCTCTGCACCAAAGTAACAGGTTTACAAAACCAGATGCCACATACAAATTCAATACAGCCTAATAGTCACTATCTCCTGTAGCTTTTGACTACCATTATATACAGTCAGTCATGATAATAAAATGCTACATTGCATCTGACGAGCAACACCATCACATCTGTACCATCTTCAAAGTAGTTTCTAATTTTCTCTCTAAATATTAAGTCCTACCACGACTACAAGTTGACACTGAATAATTCCACATTTCTTGCGCTATTGATATTACACCGATTGTAACTGCTTAATAGATACATAGAAATACCATAATTTTTCAGTTTTCCAATGCATAATAATCCTATTCTTCCATACATTAACGGTTACTAACATTGAAATATGGTGTCGCTATACACAACTTCCGTTAATGTAGGATGCCATTTGTTTTGTTGGAAAAATAAATATATATACAGTGATGATCATATTTATTGGCACGGTAAAATAAAAGTTAAATTTTGTCTAATAAATTCTAAAAAAGGGATTAAATTAAAGAAAATAACAAAGTATATTATGTATTTTTAACTGGCCTTTCCGATGCAGCAATCGGATTTTAGAAAAAATAAATAACAAAGGAACAACAAACATAATTGCAAAAAACCCTTGTTCAAAATTATTGGCACGGCTTTGTTTTTCTTTTAGTATCAGTATAATATCAATCAATTTCCGGTTTACGTGCTTTCTGAACTTTTTTATAGCCATATTATGCTTGTTTAACGCTAATTCAGTGAATAATTTTTTTCAGATAATTTTTAGATAGCGATTTATTTAAACTATTATAAGTGACTAAATTATAATTTTCAATCGTCATGGTTTAAACTAAGGAACACAGCGAAGACGTCAGGAAGCTTGTTGTAGCATGGCATACCAATGGGGAGGGCTATAATAAGATTTCAAAGAAGCTAAACTTTCCCAAATCCACTGTTATAGCCATAATAAACAAGTTCAAATCGCAAGGCCACGTTATGAGTTTAGATGGTAGAGGGAGAAAAAGGATTCTTTCCCCAAGAGATGAACGGAAAATTGTTCGACAAGTAAAACAAAACCCAAGGATCTCTGTTGGGGAGATTGTTGATGAACAGAGCACCTCTGGAGTGAATGTATCTCGACATACAGTTGGTAGAGTTTTGAAGAGAGCTGGTTTAAAAGCATGTCGTCCGAGAAAGACTCCCTTATTGAAGCCTATGCACCTGAAAGCAAGGCTAGCCTTTGCAAAACGTCATATTGATAAAGATGTTGCATTCTGGAAACGTGTTCTATGGACTGACGAAACGAAAATAGAGTTATTTGGCCATAATAAAGTGTCTTATATTTACAGAAAATCTGGCGAAGCTTTCCTGCCTAAGAACACCATACCCACAGTGAAGCACGGTGGAGGCAGTTTGATGTTTTGGGGATCCTTTGCTGCCTCTGGACCAGGGCGACTTGTAAAGGTCACAGGTAGCATAAAAAAGGAAGATTATGTTAAAATATTGGATGAAAACCTGAAAGACTCTGCTAAAGAGCTCTCACTTGGTCGTCGTTGGTGGTTCATGCAAGATAATGACCCAAAGCATTCGGCTAAACTGACTAAGAAATGGCTTGAGGACAATCATATTAATGTTTTGGAGTAACCATCACAAAGCCCAGACCTTAATCCAATTGAAAATTTATGGAGAACATTAAAATTGAGGGTAATGCAAAGGAAGCCTAAGAATCTTATTCAATTGGAGGATTATTGTCAGGAAGAGTGGGCTAAAATTACTACTGAAGAGTGCAACAACTTGGTTGTAAACTATGAAAAGCGACTGAGGAAGGTAATCAAGGCCAAAGGCTATACAATTGATTATTAAATAAATCGTGCCAATAATTTTGAACAAGGTTTTTTGCAATTATGTTTGTTGTTCCTTTATTTATTTTTTCTAAAATCCGATTGCTGCATCGGAAAGGCCAGTTAAAAATACATAATATACTTTGTTATTTTCTTTAATTTAATCCCTTTTTTAGAATTTATTAGACAAAATTTAACTTTTATTTTACCGTGCCAATAAATATGATCATCACTGTACACACACACATTTCATATTTACATTTCCTATTGTATTTGCTGGTTTTTTTTTTTCCCCATTTTTATTTTCATACATATATTTGTTCGTGTGCGTGTCTGGCTGCGCATGTGTCTATTACTTTGTTTTATTCTTTAAAAGGTTTTCTAATTTTTTTTTTTTTTAGTGATTTATTATTTATAAAACATACTTTTATACAAATTTAAAATAGGCAATTTTTATTATACAAAATTGCGAGCTCAAATGTATGTCCATAATAAAATGAAACACTCATGTTTACACTACTTTTAATCTAAGGTATCTACAAGTATTGAGAACATAAACATACATTTTTGCCCCTTTTTTTTTGGCATTTCATTTCCATTAAACCATAGCAACGCATGGCCGGGTACCGCTAGTTACAAATATTTTGAAGTGAACCTTTTATTTAATTCACCAAATTAAACTGTTTACATTCCATTTCTAGTGCATTTTTAAATATCTAAAATGAATATTTTCTTCTACTTCTTAGAAGTTATTCTTTTAGCACAATCAAAAATATAAATACATTGTAGAAATACCAAATATTTGTACATTTTCACAACAGGTTTCTAGAAGGTCCAAATTTTAAGTAGTTGACGTTAGTATAAAAAATGCAGTTTGTAAAGAAAATAGAAACAAACATTCAAGGGCATCTAATCTTAAACTAAAGTTTTGCAATATTTACAGCAAGTTAATGGCAATAATATAAACATTCGAAAAGAATGACAACTCACCAATCTATCCTGCGGACATGGGATCGACAAAAATGGAGCATTGCACATGAGAAATTTCTTCATGAATTGAAAATATTCAGGAGAAAATTGATTCTTCTCGTGCATAAAAAGGATGTTTTGCCGCCGGACACAGCGCTCTATCGCAGCAGGCATCTTCAGCTTTTCTTGTTTAGATACTGGAAATAGATTAGAAAAAAATATTTAAGAAAAAAAAAATGATTTTCTTCAAAAAATGGACCAAATTGTAAAGATTTTTTTTTTTTAAACAAGCAAAACGCATTATATATTATTTTATTAGAGTCCTTTGAGATGAATAACTTGTATATTTATTGTCTGCAAATAAATAAGTAAAATGTATAAGCTACTTATGAATCTTAAATGTTTAATATAAAAGAACCTGTAAAACTCTTGGTACAGAGATAAAAACTGATTTTATACAAAATGGATACTATTGATAAAATTATCAGAATATCAGGATTGTAACGTTACAGGTACTTCAAAATCTTTTTTTTCAACATTCATAGTATGAGAGTTTATTATGTGCCTGTATGGGTTATGTGTTTCTTGTGAGTACATGACTTAATTTGCTTTTTATTTAAATTGATTTATTCAAATCACAACTGTAATAGCAAATAGTACTAAAACAAACTTTAAAAATCTTATTTAAAAAATAATTTAATGTGAAATGATCATTTAATGGCATATGGAACATTTTTGAATAGATTTTGATAAAATTCTTGATATTTAAAATATTTAATAGATTCTATTTTTTATAAGAACTATTTGTAAATTTGTTTTTTGTAAATAGCGTGCAATTGATAAAGTCTATTTAATCCGAAGAAGAATTTCATTCAGTTCATTAGATTTTGAGATATAAACCCATTGTCTTAAGAAAACAAAGAACACTAACTTCAAATGTTTATGCCATCAGAAAATGCTTTCAATATTACTAACATAGTAGAGCAATGCAAGTAATCAATGGTAAAAAAAAGCTGAATTCCCTAACGTGAAGGTTTGAGGAGACACAGCCCTACTTTGTATATGTATTAGCAGTCTGCCAAGCATTGATCAATCGTAAAATATGCTTAAATATGAGATTTGAATTTATGCAGATTTTGTATTATTCCATTGGAATAATAGGAGTAGGCTGTATGAGGATCTTTCTGCAAAGAGGAGTAGATAAGTCCTGCCTTTTAGGAGCAGATAGGTCCTGCCTATCGCCCGGCTTCCATACTCCTTCTTTGCCTATTAGTCAGGCGCAGAGATACTATCAGTGATTCGACAGAAACACCCATTGGTAGATCTTGTTTCTTGTCTAGGGCAATGAACGCCGTTTCCCCCACTCCCGACACACCCCACCCCTAAAGCTGGGCATTTGAGAATGCTTGAGTACCACATATGCCTGAGCAATTAGATTGGGTTGACCTTCCTCTGATGGGTTGAGGGTACCGGATTGACAGTTACTGGCTGCTGTTTCCGACTGGTAGTACAGGAGCCCTAACTCTTTGGTAGCGCTTAGAGCGGCTGCTCCATCAACAGTTGAATAATATCGGGATGTTTGCAGTGCCATGGCGCGCATGGAAAGGGACCCTGCACTCATCCCCGGTGGGCTTTCCTGAGGCCACAGTCCTAGTTGATGGAGGGTCAGCTGATGGTCTACTTGTGATGCATGTGTGATATTCTGCATAACCTCCTGTTCGGCTTCCCCTAACCCAACTGAAACTCGTTAAAAAACATGATGACAGTACAATCTAAAAATAAGCTTAAACCAGGCTTAGGGTCAAACAAATCCAACTTGCCTCCTCCCTTGAGGCTTGCATTCACAAATATCCGTGGGCTTAGAACTAATTTAGCTGATGTTGAAGCATTTCTCCTAACAAATACCCCGGATATCTTAGCACTAAGTGAGACTAACCTACACTCCTCCATCCCCTCTAACTACTTTAACATGCCTGGATATCTCCCACTCTGCCGTAAGGACTCTGACAGACATATGCACGGACTTGGAGTTTACATTCGTAATACCCTTCCCCTGACTAGAGAAACAAACCTAGAAACGGATGATCAAGCCTTTATGTGCTTTAGACTAATCATGCAACACAACATTAGCTACTTTTACTTTCTCTACCACTCTCCTTCGACCCAAGACTGCACCATAATAAACAAAGTATCTGACAGCATAGACACAGCACTCTCTTTCGACACTAGCGCCCAAGTACATGTATTTGGTGACTTTAATGTCCATCACAAAAACTGGCTTGGATTCTCTACTTATACAGATGCAGCAGGCAGCGCAACTCATAGCTTCTCTGTATCTCACTCCCTATCGCAAATTGTTACTTTTCCAACCCGCTTCCCTGATCAGGAAGAATAACACGCATCACTATTAGATCTGTTTTTGACCACAATTCCTGATGATTGTGTAACGAAAGCCGACAGCCAACTTGGGAACGCTGATCATGCGGTAATAATGGTTGAAATCGCCCTAAACTCTAGACCCAAAACTGAAGAGCCAGTGCTCAAAAGAACGAGATATTATAAAAAGGCTGACTGGGAAGCTATCAGAGATCTTATCAGAGACGCCCCATGGGGAAATATTTTTTCTCTTCCTGCTGAACAGTGTGCAACTGAGACCACTGAATGGTTCAAAACTGCAATCGAAGCGCATGTTCCCATGCGGAAATTCTATAGCAAGCCCCACTCTCCCCAATGGTTTACTTCGACTTGCGCAACTGCCATTGCTCAAAGGCAGCATGCATTCCGAAGGTTTAACCGACATAAGTCCAGTTCAAACAGACAAAAGTACATAGAAGCTAGAAGTAACGTTAAGAAAGAAATAGCAACAGCTAAGAGGGAATTTACGGAAACCACTAAAAAACGCATCGAAGCACAAAAATTAGGAACTCGTGACTTCTGGAAAATCTACAACAGTGTAGTAAATAATGGGCAATCAACGATTCCCCCACTAACCAACAATCACGAGGTTCTTTGCTCAGCAACCGAGAAGGCTAACATGCTTGCCAGTCGGTTTGCCTCCAACTCTACACTGGACCCTTTAAACCACCCCCTACCTGACTTTCCTATGCGGACAGACGCCAAGCTAGACGATCTGGAAATCACCCCTGCTCAGGTGCATGCTATCATAAAAAACCTTGACACTTCCAAAGCATGTGGACCCGACCTCATCCCAGCTGTGCTATTAAAAAAGTGCTCAGCCGAAGTAGCTCCAGTTCTCTCCAAACTCTACAACAAATGCCTAATGAATCTTGCTTTCCGAGCTGCTGGAAAACTGCTTCTGTTGTACCAGTATTCAAGAATTCTGGCGAAAGAACTGACCCATTAAATTATCGCCCTATTAGCCTCCTCCCACTTTTTGCCAAAATATTTGAGACCTTAATTAACCATGCTCTAGTCCAGCACCTTACAGATGCTAAACTTCTGACCGACCATCAATATGGATTTAGACAAGCCCGTTCCACGGCAGACATCCTCACTGTAATCTCTGAACGCATATACCATTCACTGGACAAAGCGGGAGAGGGCAGAGCGGTAGCTCTAGATATATCTAAGGCTTTTGACAGGGTATGGCATGAGGGTCTCCTCAGGAAGATTAGATCTTACGGTATCACTGGTAGAATACTTAACATAATTAAATCCTTCTTAGATAAGAGAAAAATCCAGGTTGTCCTCGACGGTCGTACGTCTAAACAATATAATATAAATGCGGGAGTGCCCCAGGGATCTATCCTTGATCCTCTGCTGTTCCTGATATTCATAAATGACCTCCCCGACAAAATTGCCTCTGAGATGGGTATATATGCTGATGACACCACACTCTATAGCAGGCACGACAGGAAAACAAATCAACATATATCTAAAGTAATGGCAGAAACACTAGAGGATGACCTCAAATCAGTAGTGGAATGGGGACAAAAATCGATGGTAACGTTCAATGCCACCAAGACAAAACTGGTTTCATTCAATAATTACAGGAAACCTTCTCTACCACCTATAGCAATGGCCAACAACTCTTTAGCTGAGAGTACGTCTTTCAAGCTCCTTGGCCTAACGTTCACAGGAAACATGAGCTGGAACAATTACATCGAGGGCATTGCCAGGGCCGCTGCGAGGAAGGTGGGCTCTCTCTACCGTGCTAGAAAACTTCTAACACCCGAAAGTATCCTGTACCTCTATAAGGCCACTATTCGCCCATGTATGGAGTATTGCTGTCATATTTGGGCCGGTGCATCGGCTACTAGTCTCTCTCTCCTTGACAAGGTTCAAAAGAGAGTCGCAAATCTGATAGGCCCTAAACTGGCATCAAAACTTCAGCCTCTGTCCCATCGTCGAAACGTTGCATCCCTCTGCCTGTTCTACAAGTATTATAATGGTGAATGCTCTGAAGAACTGCAAGCACTTGTGCCCCCACGACGTGAACACCCTCGACAGACCCGACAAGCTGCAAAATCCCACCCCCACACTGTAGAGATCCCTAGATGTAAAAGATCTTTCTACTCCAGTAGTTTCTTCCCCAGAACTGCTAGACTTTGGAATTCCATTCCAGGTCACTGCTTCCCCAACTGTACTGACATGCATAAGTTCAAGTGCAACGTGAACCAACATCTCGCTGCCCTAATCCCTACATAGTGCCCCAGTAGATGTTTCCCCTGATAGTAGCCCCCTACACCAAAGTGGCAATGTGCCTTGTTTGGGGTGAAAATGTAATAATAAAAAAAAAAAAAAAAAAAAAAAAAAAAAGAAGAAATCGAGGAGTGCAGTCTCAATTTGGACGCATTTAGGGATAAAAAGAATTTTTGAAAAATAGCCATTTTTGGCAGTTAGCATCCAAAAAAACTGCTAAATAGCCATTTTCATCTAAAATCGTCAAAAAAACAAAAAATTCATAAATCATGTTTCCTTCTTTGTATGCAGTCACTCTTAGAATCATTTTTAAATTAGCCTAGGTGCCCAGCATTGCCCGGGTGTTTGGAGGTATGTGTTGAGCAAAGAAAAACAAAAAAAGGTAGCAAGCAGGCAGGCTCGAACCCGTACCGCAAAGGAAGAAAAGAATGTGAAGTCTTTGCTGTTGCGTCTATCGCCAAACCAGAAGTAGCAAAGGTTTAAATTAAAGCTAATCAATCGAAAAGAGGGGATGACTTTCGAAAATATTGGTGAAAAAAGCGACTCCCTCCTTGTAGAAAAGTGCCCAGTTGAGGGTGAAGGAATTAATGTTTTTAGCCAATTTTACAATATTTGTCTTCCGAAAGGTCAAGCTTCAAAACGATACTGACCTTGTGAAAATCATGCAAATATACATACATTTAAAAAGACAGGTGATATTTATATTATAGACTAGCAGGGAGTACCTGGCGTTGCCCGGGTGGAGGATATTGGCACAAGGACGAAGCGATGTTAAGAATGGCTTCCACGTGGTTTAAATAAAAAAAGATAGAGAGAGAGAGAGAGAGAGAGAGAGAGGTGGGTAATTAGTTTTCCATGCTAATCATTAGGCCAAAGAGGATAGCGAATTCAATGAGTTGGTAATTAACTTTTGCCCAGGTTGAGGAGACATTGGCACAAGGACAAACTAAAAAAGAGGTGGGATCAAATTCGAAAACATAGGATAATTAGTCTTCCTTGCTAACTATTAGGCCAAAGATGATAGTGAAGTTAATGAGTTGGTAATTAACTTAAGAATCATAGTCACCATACATGTGTAGGGAAAAAACCAGCTCACCCAAAAAAGGGAGCACTTTGGCAGTATCAAAAAAAAAAAAAAAAAAAAAAAAAAAAATCATTGTCTCAGTATGAAGACATTGACAGATGATCAATTAACTTAAGTGAAGTGCAGCAGCATCCTGGCCCGAAAGCCAAGCTTCCCCGCTTTCTTCTGTTTGCGTTCCAATAGTTTCGCTTTATTATATGAAAAAGACAAACAAACACTAGAGACAACGGCATGGTGGGAATATTTTTTTAACTATCAAAAAAGGAAAGAAACAGTGTCTATTTGCGAATTTCAGCTCGGAAATTAGGAAAACTTCCGGCAGAATTTAATCGACAGCAGAACCCCAATCTGAAAAGCCTTTCGCGGACATACAAACGCTTGCGCCGATTCTGCCTTTTATATTAATTTTAAATTAGCTGTGTAGCCAGAACTTATAGCTTTGAAAAACAATTTCACATTGAAAATCTTAAGAGAAATATTGTAGACAGGAGTAGACAGGAGTATGGTGTGAAAAAAAAAGAAAAATGAAAAAACAAATGGAAAGAGAGCAGACAATGTAGATTTTTGCATACATTCGAAAAGTCAAGTTTGAGTTTCCAGAGAACAAGGAATAAAGATCAGAGAAAAAGATAATCAGAAACAAGTTGAGAAAAATATTTTTGGAGTTCGATGTTGTAAAGAAAAAAAGATGTGAAAATGATTGAATAAGAAACAAGAATACGATGTCCTGTTGAATTAAAGTTATGTAAACAGATAAGTGAATATAAAATACCAACATAAAAATGTGTTAAATGCTATGCATGACGTTCAGGTTACCTAAAAATCTTGTTTCTCAAACTTATTTTCAATGCATTTTTAGTCCTATTGTGTTTTTGCATTAAATTGCATATCATAACCCTATCCATATATTCATCTATTTATTACCAATTATCTTTATTTCATGTGTTCCACTGTAGACACCATTATAGAATTCAGGAAACATGTACAAGACAAAATGAATTCTTGCAAAAATATGTTTATGTCTGCTATTATCAGCCGTCACAGTATGCAAATGAAGAAGGCAGTACAAAAACTAAAAACAATTTTGATGTGTTAGTGATTAGTAAAAGCACTAAAATAATTTGAAAAATACTCAGTGAAATATCAATATTGATAAACAAAAACAGGCAAATAAGTTAACCGGGTTAATTGATCTGACAGGTCAATTTTTCAGGTTTTTTGAAAGCTTGGTTTGGTAGTTTCCAACTTTCCTAAACATCTCCAACAAGTTTGAACTTTGTGTTTTATTCTTAGTTGTTTTATATGGAGAATAAATGTTAATTTAGAGTGCAAGGATTTATGCTCTTGTACCTGAAGTATTTCTATGCTTTCTAGTTTTAAAAAAAAAAAAAAAAAGTGCATAGATTTGGTTTTGTTTTGGAATATTTTAAAATCATTTTCAATTGTTCACCACTTTATTTTATTTGGTATTAAATTGTCCGTCAAGTGTACGAATGTTAAAAGATTAAAAGAGCATCTATGTATAATGATCCTTCGACAACAGGTTTGAGACATTTTGCATTATTATTTATATTAAATTCATAGGGTGTAAGCCAAGGAAAATATGGGAAGTGATAATGGACTTTAGAGAAAGATGTACAAATAAAGACCTAACCAATGAAAGATTAAGTTAATTTCTAAAAACTGTCAACACATACTAGCATGTAAAAAAAAAAACAAACAAAAAAAACATCAAGCTCATGCTATAATCATGACGATAGTTTTCCTATGGTACATCCATCTGACCTTTCAGTCCCTCACAAGAAACAAGAGGCAAGGTAAAAAGTTCACTGCTATATAAAGAAAGCTTAGCTTCTTATTTATAAATTTAATTAAAAATAAAAACTAAAGTATTTATGCAATATAAAAAAAATAAAATTTAAAACAAAAATGAAGTGAAAAATACTCCCGGGCAATGTCTGGTAGGTACATCTCGTTAATTAAAGTTACCATTATTTTTTTGTTTCTGTTTATTTGATTTATTTTGAGAAAGCAAGCAGAATACTCTGGTAAAAGTTCATTTGGAAATAACTTTGAGAGTTTCTTTTTTACCAATGTTTGCAGGTGTATGTGTGCATGTGTTAAGCGCAAACTCACCAGTGAGGTCTTGCACTCGCTTTGAGAGATGAGTTTCCTCATCTTGTGGCTCTATTCGTTCATAAAACAGTATGTAAGCATTCCACCATCGCTTCTGTCGCCTGTAAGACATCCTGCAAAAAAGATGCATTTAGCTTGAATACTCATACTTTAACAATGATATGTGAATGAAACAATGTCAGTACATGAAAAGTCGGAGAAAAACATTTTTGTTTACCTCTTCATCATATGATCAAACACTTCTCCAACATATTCACCGCCAAAGCACTGGTTTTTCATTTCCTGTAAAAATAAAATGCACAAGTAGGTGAAGTAGCTGTCTATGTGGAATTTCAACAAATCTGTATGTCAACCAGAAATTGTTTTTTCCTTGATGGGGGAAGGGGTACAATAAAAAAAAATAACGCAATTATGAATTATTCCTGATCACTAACTAAAGATTTATTCGTAATAAAGTTAGTAAATAATTGTTTTACAATTCATTTTTACACATGAGACTCTACTCCTCTTCAAAGTAATCTCCTCTGGCTGCAATGCACCATTCCAACAACTTCTGGAAGGTTCTATGGAAGTCCTCTTGTGTGAGCATGTCAATAACCCTTATCACAGCCTCTTTCACCTTAATTGTCTCATAACGACAGACTAAGGTTTCTCTAAGACTCATCTTGGTCAAACAGTTTGATCTTCTATGAGCACTGTTGGGATAAACTTTGCGCAAATCTTCTGCATCTTCAATTCTTCACAAATAATTGTGTGTAATGTTTCCATATTAACATCAAACTGTGCACTTATTGTCTCTATAGACACATGACAATTCTTATCAATGAAATTCTTTATCTGGCCAATCATCTTGGGTGTTCTTACTTCCTTATATTCCTCCCACACTTATCCCTTACAGCTTCCCTGCCTTGTTTGAATCTCTTATGCCACTCAAAAACCGATACTCGATTCATACAAGATGGTCCAAAAGCAGTCTGAAGCATTCTATACATTTCTGTGGCATTTTTTCCAAATTTAAAACAGAATTTTATTGCATATAATTCTTCTAAAGTGTTTTCACATCCAGATTACATTTTTGAAATTCACCAGCTGTGATGATCAGGTAGTAGGGTGTACTCCAATTCCTGCTGTAGCTGTTCATTTGAATTGAAATCATAAAAATTGGTCCGTCATCTCATGACTAGTAGCAACATACTAAATTTTCAAGACTATGAAGGCACCTTGTATGCATAGATATGGTCTCTAAAATCAACTAACCTTTTTTAAATTAAAATGCAGAATGCTAGACTGGCTGCTTTAAAATAAATAAAAATAACTATTTTGATTACTGCAAACTAGATTGGCAACAAAAAAGAGGAAAGAAAAAAAAAAGATGTATCCGATATAAGGAATACAAAAAGATCAAATTTGTTCATATAAAATTTAAAAGGGCAAATGTAATTTATGGATGTGTTGCAATTTTAATTGGCATTATTTAATGATTATTTAATGATTTGATCATCAAATGGATGTGAATCATACACATGATGAAAACTGGTTTGCAATAGTAAAAAAATACACTTATCTGTGTTTTTTTTTTTTTTTTACAATAAATCTCATGAAGGCTAATGATGTTTATATAGACATTGCTGTAACTAAGGTGTTGCCCGGTTGTTAATGGCCAACCCCCAACATTGTGACATTAAGAGTAGACACCCCATTTTATGAGGGGGGATGGGGGTTGTCAAAATATTTGATCCAAATTTAACCTTGATATTCGTTGTCAGCATATCCACCCGCAAATACTTTAAACTAAAAAAAAAAAAAAAATTGGAGTGTGGGGAGGGGACAATGTCGGTCGGAGAGAAGTAGATTTTTTTTATCGTGTGTGCATACAAATCTGGCAGCCACTGAATTACAGCACATAATGCAGGTTTTTATGTCTCAAAAACTACTTGTCTCTGCTAAATTTAAAAGATTGTCTTAATCCGCATAGTTGAAGACCTCTAAAAGTTGTCATTTTAAAGAAAATTGTGAAGGTGGAGCTAAGGTAAAAACAAAAAATAAATAAAATAAAAAATGTTAATGTCTGTGCAGTGTCAATAATGAGTCTGCAAAAGAGAATTAAACAAAATACTCCAAAGAAAATATAATTGATAAGAAAACAAATATATAACAAATAAGTGTAATTAAGTTAAAAACCTATCTAGATAAAATATTGGGACATTAACTTATTTGTAAGGAGTTGACATAAGTAACAAGATTGAAGCCGAGGTAATTGTTGGGAAACAATTTTAATTGTCCACAGTAATAATAAATGTAAAAAAAAAAATTTTTTTTAAAATAGGTAATGTAAGGGTTGAAAAGCCATTCCATTAAAAAAATAAATAATGGTACCTGCAAATGTTTTTTTTTTTGGGGGGGGGGGGGGGATTGGTGTATAGGCACTGTGTATAGATAAGTGTAAGGTTACCAGTATTTAATTCTGTTTATGAGCGGTTATCTACGTATTTGGTAATTTTTTTTTAGCACGATTGCCTCATGTAGAGAGCAACACCATAATAAAAAGATTTCTGGCGCGTTCGTTGATGTATGAAGTGGATTCTGGAATAATAGAATCGTCAGGTCTCAGCCAATCAGAATGGACGGATTTAGAACAGGGAGTTGGATAATGGAAAGATTATATTGTGTATGTAGCTAATAAACCAGTTACAATGGGTGCAATGAAAGTATTGTAGGAAAATGTAGAATTGGTCCTGGTGTCAACTGGTAGCAGTGGGAGAACTATACATTTATAGAGAAAAATAGGGATTTCTTCCTCTATAGATGTCGCAATTGTGATGGTGTTGCTCTTAGGATGCAATGTAGCATTTTATTACGACAATGTGTCTAAAATTGTGTTAAAAAATTAAATTAGAAAGTGGCTAATAGCCAAGACATAATGAATTAGTATGTGGCATCTGTTATTGCAAACCTACGATACTTTGGTCCAGAGAGGAATTTCTGCAGTCAAAATATTATATAGGAGATAATTAAACAATCATAAAGACAGAATATTATATTTAGCACAAATGACATCACAATGTATTATAATCTATTGAAAATTATAGGCATTATGAACACTGTGTGTGTGTGTGTGTGTGTCGCAAAAACTTTTCTCAGACACATTGGACTGGTACCATCTGAAAGAGCGAGGTCTTGGTTGAATATGTGAGAATTAGAAAAATACGGTCAATTATTTCGTACAGAAGTATGAATAAGTTGCTGGAATCTGTTAAATACAGAAGTAATCAACCACCTAAACAAAAATAACCTTCTTAGTGACACTCAATATGGTTTCCGTTCTGCTAGATCTACAGCAAATGTGCTTACAGTTATATCTCATAGGATTAGAAAATCTCTCGATGGAGGCAAGTTTTCTAGGGCAATTGCTCTTGACATATCTAAGGCCTTTGATAGGGTATGGCATAAAGGTTTACTTCACAAGATCTTCAGATATGGTATAGTTGGAAATGTCTTCTCAATTATTAAATCATTTCTTTCTGATAGGTTCATAATAGTAGTTGAGGGCAAAAATCAGAAGCTCACAGTATTAATGCTGGGGCCCATCCTGGGCCCAACTATTCCTGATCTACATTAATGATCTTCCAAATCACATCCTTACATCATTTGTAGACATCTATGCTGACGACACTATCAATTATGGTAGCACATCTAAGACAGTAAACGACCAAGTTCTCTCCAGTTCTCTCTTCTCTGATCTTGAGCACGTAGTACAATGGGGTAAGGAGTGGTTGGTTACTTTTAATGCATCTAAAACCAAGCTTCTCTCTTTATATCATCAACACCCTGATCCACATCTGGCATCAATTGAAATGAATGGCTCGCATCTTAAGGAGGCCTCAAGTTTTGACAAGCTTCTGGGCTTGACCATTACTCCTGATCTTAAATGGAATACGTACATCAAATCTGTTGGCAAGGCCGCTGGAAAAATGGTCCGATCTTTCTATCGATCCAGTAGATCGATCACTGCTGATGCAATTCTCTATCTATATAAGAACCAGGTACATCCAAGGATGGAATAGTGTTGCCACATCTGGGCAGGAGCTGCTAGAAAGGACTTGTCCTGCCTTGATTGAGTTCAAAATAGACTTCGTAGCCTCGTAGATGTCCTTTTCTCTTCCCTGCAACCTCTATCTCACAGAAGAGATATTGCGAGTTTGTCTCTGATGTATCGTTATTTTCATGGAAAGTGTTCGACTGAGCTTCAGTCTATGGTCCCCCCTCGCCAAACTTTCACAAGAAACACTCGTCTAGCTGAAAACACTATCAATAATTCCCCCCACTATATGTCAATCACCAACCACATTAAACAAAGACTAATTTTTTTTTTTTTTTTTTTACAAAAAAGAAATACCAATACGAAAAACATTAAAAAAATGTTACCTCATCATCATCCATTTTACACTCGGTTACATCACCATCATCAAATTTATACCATTTAGGATGGACATCTTCAGCACCTCTACATAATGAAAAAGAGATTTTAGTCAAATATTTTAAAATTCAGACTACTTATTCCACAAATACTTTAGGCAACACAATTATTCAAATCTTATCTTTATATTTGGTTGATGCAGTGTTCCAGGACAAAAATTATTCTTATTTCATAAATTAGCCTTTTTGGTTTCTTAAAATCTTCTGGTTGAAGGTCAAGATCTTACTTTTCAAAGATTTGATTTACATTAAAATATGAAAATTATGAATTTCTACATTTCATAAGAGGACAAACTTAACAAAAATTTGGTTTCTGTAGAGCAATCTATATATGTATAAAAGTGAAAGTGTCTGTGTGTACATTTCCCTACACAATAACTGTCAATTTACAGTCCACAGACTCAAAATTTGATATACAGGGCATTGAGATTTGGGAAAATCTTTGAAATTCGTTTTTGGCCAGAAATTTGGCTGTTAAGGGGGTCAAAGTTCAATGATTTGACCTTTGAGAAATCTACCAAACTCCGACAATTTTGGGTATAAACAATTGAAATTTTAGATATAGATTCCTTGGACATGGATCTAACTTAACTTGATTAGAACCCAAAACAAATGTTATGGGTCATAATAGGGGTCAAAGTTTAAAAAATTTTACCTCTGCGGTCTACCAAATTACTCAGACAATTTCTAGTCTAAACATTTGAAATTTTACATAAAGGGTATTCAGAGATAGGGCAAGCTTTTTAATCAGTTTGGGTCGAAAATTTGAGCTACCAATATATAAATGTATGTATGTTTGCATGTCTGCCTAAAACTTTTGACAAAGGCGATAGATTTTCACAAGATCAGTATCGTTTTGAAGCTTGACCCTTCAGACAACAAATACCGAATTAATTGGCTAAAAACATTAATTTCTTCACCCTCAACTGGGCACTTATCTACAAGGAAAGGGGGGGGGCGCTTTTTCCGCTGATATTTTCGAAAGTCATCCCCTCTTTTTGATTGTCTAGCCTTACTTTAAACTTATGTCACTTCCAGCAAAACGTTCTTTTCCTTTGCAGTACGGGTTCGAGCCTACCTTCCTACTACTTTTTTTTTTTTTCTTGCTTAACACATCTTCAAACACCTGGGAAATGCCAGGCACCCATGCTAGTAACTGAAAAATTTGTTTAAATGATTTTTATTTTTTAATAAATACAGCATTTCTTAATCTAAACGTTTTCCATACATTTGTAAAAACTTTTTCCACATAAGCTCATTTGGATGAAGCAAATTCTACACATTGCATTGACCATATCTCATACTGCTTTAGCTTGATGATTGATAATGTCAGCTTTTGCAATGTAGGGCAATTATGATTCCAGCAACAAATGTCTAAGATGTGAGCCTGGTGTAAGCCTCCAAATCTGACTCGGCTTAACTAGGTGTTTTCCCTAAACACAAAATATTGTTTCTGAGATTATCTAAGGCACTCAACTAAACAATCAAGATTTAAGTAAATATAAATTATTCTAAAGGTTGTATAATTTTCTTTTTCATTAATGACAATTGTGCAAATGATAAAATAACTGAGTTTTAATTTAATAAAAGTTGATAAAGGTTTTAAAAATTAGTTTTAATTTTTGCAATCAGACACCTCATTATTAAAACAGAATGATTAAATAAATAAAAAATAAGTTGCAAAAGTCAATTATGTCTTAATTTGGAAGAAAGGAAAAGCATTACCTATGTAAAATATAGGAATAATAATGTCCACCACTGGCTTGTCCACTATGGACCACGACCCCAACCAATTTGTATTTGGTACTCTGCTCTTTTTCATCACAGTCAGCATCAATAATTTCTCCTGAAAAAATGAGATACAAAAGATTAAGACAACACGATAAAATATATAAAAAAAAAATCCATAGAAAAAGTTACAAATTCCACCAAAAACAAATGTGATATTTTTTAAGAATTTGACAGGACCTATATTTGGTCACCTTTGTTTTGATTTGAAACAGATGGTACCGATATTGTTCTGATCTTCTGTAACACACATACCTAATAAGTTATGAAAGTATGTTTATGGCAATCAAGGTACAGAGGCTTCTGCATGTCATCCTTGTAGAGAACCATTAGACTAAAATGCATGAAATTCATGTTATTGGGTGTTTTTTAATCTAGCTAGATAACCAATCGGATCCTTTGTTATTCCTTCCATAGGTTTATGTTTCCATAAAACAAAACAAAGATTTGGACTACTTTTTAGTTCCTTGCTAGTACTTTTTATTCAGTGTTTTGTTATTAAATGTGTTTTTATGATTGTAATATCTGGTTTTAAAAATTAGGGAGATTACACCCACATAGTATTTCTTATTATCCAGGCTTTCTTTGGCAAATATAGTGGCTTGGTAAACAATGCTTTTGGTTAGGCATTTATGGGGGGGGGGATACAAGTTCTACAATTACAACTTTTCTTTTCATTATTAATTTTCTTATTTGGGTAACTTGTTAGGGTTTGAGTTATTACTATTTTTACTGGTTATAGTTTTGTTCTTAGTGTTAATTTTATTGTTATATTGATCACTTTTTACAGATTTAAAAAAAAAAAAAAATTCTCTATTGTTCTCAATTAGTATTTTGTTATATGCTTTAATTATCCTTTCTAAGTTTTCACAGCAAATGTAGGGAGAGTTTTAGGTTATTTTTCATGGAAAATTTTCTTTCAGGATTAGTTACAGAGAAGTGTTTTTCTATAAAATACAAGAATTTCTTGTAAAGTTTAGTTCTTAATATCTGAATATATAGTGGTGTACACCAGATTATACTTTTTCTTTTTTAATCTTATAATTATTGGTGTCCTGTTGCTTATATTTAATTTTGATATTATGCTACCCATTATTTTTAGAGTGGTATTGTAAATGTTACGCAACTTGTGTGGCAAAGGTACTGGGAGGACATTTTGCTTGCCAATTGCCAAAAGAATTTGTGTGGCAACATGCACTGCATGTGGATGTAGGCAAACTCAGCTGTGGTAGGATTCAATCTTGGGCCTTGAGATGACAGAAACGTTGCAGAGTAAAATATGTTTCAGTTGGATGTTTATACCTGGAAGTGCGAATATGTCAACAGTATTAATGTGTGTGTGTGTGTGTGTATATATATATATATATATATATATATCTGAAAATATACTTTATTTCCTTATGTACTAATCCTTATTTAAGCTCAATCTAATTACAGAGCAATATAGTGAATGAATGACAAAAGTTTATATTCCAAAGTTCATGATGTCAATCATCTTACAATTTATTCCTTTAATTCAATTATGTCCGGCAAAGGCTTTTTTCCAGCTGCTTTTCAGCTTGCTCGCTCATTCTTAAAACTTTATATGCTACTGAGCTGATAATATCGAAGATTTAAGAAACAACTGTGTGTACCTTTAATTTGGGAAACTTATGTGCGATTTTTGCCATATTTATTGGCCCACGCATGTGTCTTTGGCTTTTTGGTATAAAAAAGCAAAACTGAAAAAAAAAACAAAAAAAAAAAAACCCCCCGGCGGCACTCATGCAGCAATGAGCGCTTTGATCAATATCGGTGAAAACTCATCAGACAATTGCTATTTTGGGCTCCCTCAAACAAGTTGTGGAGAGAAAAAATAAAATTAAAAAAAAAAAAAAACTGTCTTGCAGAAATAGTTAACTGCGGAATAGCGTGATGTTTGACCTCAATTTGAACTCATTCACGTTTTAATCATTAAATTTAACATCTTACATTAGCACAGGTGTATGTTGTCAGCCTATTGGCCTCAAGGCTCCGGGTTTAAATCTACCTGCTACCAACCCCTCCCTTTTTTTTCTTTTACACCTACAAAGGATTTTTTTCCCCATTTAAAAAAAAAATAAATAAATTTTTTAAGTTTAACTTTTTTTTTATATATATATATTTAAACAGGGTTAAGTTTCCATTTTGTTCTGCTTTACACCCCCCCCTCCCCAACACACACACCTCCAAACACACAGAGACAACGCCGGGCACCCCTGCTAGTCTATAATATAAATCCCACACTTTCTGTTTAAATGTATGTTTGTATGTGTGCCTAAAACTTTCAACGGAGGCGACGGATTTTCACGAGATCGGTATTGTTTTGAAGTGTGACCCTTCAAATGACAAATATCGAAAAATTAGCTAAAAACATTAATTCTTCACCCTCAACTGGGTACTTTTCTACAAGGGGTGGGGGGGCACTTTTTTTGCCGATATTTTCGAAAGTCATCCCCTCTTTTCAATTGACCAGCCTTAATTTAAACTTCCGCCACTTCCGGTTTTGTGAAGATGTCACGTTTTTCTTTTTCCGTCTTTTCTTCCTTCGCGGTACGGGTTCAATCTGCCTGCCTACTACCACTTTTTTTTGTTTTGCTCAACACAAATCTCAAACACTCGGGCAATGCTGGGCACCCAGGCTAGTCTTGAAATCTATATATATATATATATATATAAACGGCAAAATGCGCGTGCGAGTTTTTGTATGTCCAAGAAAGGCTTTTTTTCACTTAGATCATCACGTCTAGATTTATTTACGTCGATTTTTACAAAATCCTTGCTATTTTGGCCCCTCTTGTGTTCGTTCGGCTTTTTCGTATAAAAGCGAAACTAATTCGAAGCTAAAGCATTGTTCCTGGCAATTGCACCAGGAACATCCAGAAGGCAATCATCTTTTGATCAATGCGGGGGGAAACTCCTTATATCGGACAATTGCTATTCAATTTGGACAATCCCCTTTTTATGGGGAGCTGGTCTCCCTCCAACATCTTGGGGGAACAAAACCAGCCAAAATTGGGTAAACAAACCCAAAAAAACTGCCCCGCAGTAAAAGTTAACTGCGCTATTTCTATTTGACCTCATTAAATGCGAGCACCTGTCAATTCCGTTTTTAATATTTAAATGAATTCAAACATGTTTCAGTTACTCTTCCTAGATGGCCAAGCGGGTAACGTGTCAGGTTTTTTTCACACTTATTTTCCACCTTTGCCTCAAGGCTTTGGGTTCAATCCTACCTACCTATCAAAACTTTTACCCCCCCCCTCCCAAAACACACACCTACAAACACCCGGGCAACGATTTTTAAATGTTTTAACGTTTTGTTTTTTTTATTATAATATTTAAACAGGGTTATTACTTCGCTTATTCTTTTGTTTAGATTTATACCCCCCCACTCCAACACACTATCACTTAGAACCGTTTATATACCCCCTAGATAATAATATCTAGGATTTGGGAACGCATGTTAGGTCTAGATTTATTTAGATCGACTTTCATAAAAATCATGCTATTTTTAGCTGTGTCGCCTGTTTGTCCTGCTTTTTTAGTATAAATAAAGTGAAACTAAATTCAAACCGTGTGTTCTCGGCTTTCACGCCGGAACATCCAGAAAGCAATCAGTTTTTGATCAATGCGGTGGAAACCTTATATCAGACAATTGATTTCATATGGACACCCCTATTTTCTATGGGGACCGACATGTTGGGAAACTAAACCAAAACAAACTTGACTGCAGAATTGATATTTGACCTAATTCACTTTTTAGTTTATTCGTAACCCTTTTTTTTTCTTCGCTTTCACCTCAAGTATATGAGTTCCAACCTCCCCTCCCTCAAACTTTTGTTTTTCAAACACCCAGGCACCACCGAACTGTTCATTTTTTTTTTTTTAGAAGCTTTTACATTGTTTTTATAATATTTATTTGGTAAATTTTTAGATTACAATTTCTTGTAAATGATGATTCACTGAATACGGAAATCGCATTGAAATTTTGCAGAAATAAGTAGTTATCGAGATATAAAAAGTTGTTTTATGTTCCTAGTGGTAATATGTCTTGTTTGGAATTAAGAAAAAAACAAAGACAGCATTCTCAGAGTTTTAGTCATCATATACTAATTTGGCATTATTTAAATATTTATTGCATGAAAATTTCCATTTCATAAAACAACCAACAGAATGCATAAAATGTTAACAGATTATAAAAAAAAAATACTAAAATTACCTTCAATTTTTGCTAAACCCTGTACAGTATAAGGTTCCATATCAAACTCTCTCGGAAATTCAAAATAATCATTGAATTTGATTGCACATTCTCTGTAAAAAAAAAAAAAATTTTGAAGTAAATATTAATTTTTGTTATTAAATATATATGTGTACAAATATATATCAATAAAAAGAAAAGCATATGAGTTTTAAGAATTAAAACTAACCTTTCCCAGTCATAATCAAATCTTTTGAGCTGGATAGCCAAAATTTTTGGCAATTTGTTTATCACGAGCCTTTTAACAGTATCTACCTGTATAACAAGAGAAAAAAAACTTTAGACAATATAATTTAATGCATTTAAAAAGCTTTGGAAAGTTAAAAAAAAAAAAAAAAAAAAAATTCAATACATTTAAAAATCAAAAAATATTACTGAACATTACCATGAAGATTTGAATGATTGAAAAAAATTTTTTTTTTTTTTTTTTTAAATAAAATGCATTGCTTGTATTTTTGTGGTTTTTAATTGACAAAAAGAAACATGGTTTTAGTTTTGAAAGCATTTAGGTTCAAAATAATTTCAAGGTTTTAATATCTTTAATATTAAAACCTTGAAATTATTATTTTTTTTTTTTTTTAACTATGTTGTTTCACTTTTTTTTGTTAAACTATGTTGTTTCCCCCTTTTTTACCGGATTGTTTTAAATAAAATTTTGACATTTTAAATATTAAGTATTGTTTGGTCATTAAATCATTATTAGAAAAAACAATTTATTAAGATGCATCTTTTTACTCTTTACAAAAAGTTGGCAACCTTTCATTTGATGAATTGCGCCGAAAGGTTGTCATGTTGAGTGGTGACAAATGATTTAATAAAGTATTGTTTGGTCATTAATTCAGGTTAGAAAACTGTAACAAATTTTATTATGATGCAGTTTTTTTTAATCTTTACAAAATGATTGGATGTAAATAGTTTCTAATATTTTCAATACATGAAAATTTGCTAAGAATTTTTAAACTAGAATTGAATTAAAGTCAATAGATTAAAGGCTTCCAAATTCATTTCACATTTCTAAGAGTCACAACCTAACATTGCAGGAACAAACAAAGGAAAGAAATAAAAATTCGACTCGATACGTTTTTTAAGTGCAAATGAAATGCATTTATTCAGCGGGGTTCTTCCAAAACATTTCATTATTTTTCCAAATCTCTTTGCACACACATGCTTTTTAAAAGTGTCTCCTTGCCACTTCACATGGCCTCAGCTAGCGCCTCCTCACCCTTGACTCACACGTCCATTTTGCCCAGCATTCAATTTGCTTCTCTCCTTCACGTGGTGTATTCTTTTTTTTTTTTCATTTCTTGTGAAACTTAGTTTCAGAAGAGATAGTTTGAAACTATGGAGACAGTGCCTTTTATATATTAGATTATTGTTACAGTTATTGCAGCAGATACTATTTATCCTTTTTTTGATTAAAACAGGTTTTCAGTTATGAACATTGTCAGATTCATTCCATCAGGTGATAAGAACGAATGTAATGGCACAGCTGCTAAGACACTGTTCATAACAAAGATATCCTTAAAAGTCTTAGAAACCCTTTTCTAAACTATTTTTTTTGTTACCCATGTACACAAACAACACCAGAAGGCTTTGTTAGTCTTTGTAATAAAGTTTGTCAGATTATTGAATTTTCACATTGACCCATTCCTCCGTATAAGTTCATATGTTCAAATAAAAAAAGTTGGTCAAAACATCAAGACTCAATTTACATAAAGTGAATTCTAAATCACATGATCGAATAAAATTTTATTGTCTTTGATAAAGACCAAATAAAAAAATTAAAGTTACTTACCTTTTTATTACATTTTTCACAATGATATGCATTTGCACCTTCTAAAAGATCTCCTTTAACGTACTGTTCTAAAGATTCAAGTAGATTCTGATGATTCCGAATATCTACATTTAAAGTCGTAAACGTTTCTTCTCTTTGATATCTGAAAAACAATTTTGAAATTCAATAAAATATTTGAAATTATATAAAATTTTACTCAACTGAAAAGTTTAAATAATTAATACATCACTCAATAAGTCATGTGCCTGACATGAATAGCACCACGAATAAAAGAAATTATTTTTAGGAAATACTAAACTTTAAAAGGTACGTTGTCAAAAAAAATTAGTTATTTAAGTGAAACTACTGCTGCAAATTTTCAAAACAATGGAAAAATCTCAATTTTTGTTTGTTGATAAGACATTTTCCAATGGGGGAAAAATACTGTTCAAGCAAGTAATGGCTTAAGCGTTATTTGGACTCTGATCTTTTACAAACAAAAATTAAAAAGATGGTTCGCTGATTTTAAAAGTGGTTATAAAAATGATTTTGAATGCTCAGGTTACACAAATTTGACAATTCCTTGGAAAACAATAAAAAACTTCAAACATCTTTTTGCTAATTATAAATTAAAATTGCATAAAATATTAGAATGCAGTGTATTAACTATTTTGCATAAAAATTTCTCAAATTAGTGAGTGAGTGAGTGAGTGTATTTGTTTAATGGCATTTCAACCTCTAAGAGTCATTTAATGCCAAAAAAGTTTTGTTGATAGGTTTTCAGTTTCTTGTAAAAAATTTTTAAGTTTCTTGAAAAAGTTTATCTTTTGAAGCAAGATGTTTTAGGTTTTCCGAAAAATTGTTTTAGTTGTAAGAGATTTGTTTTTCTAAACTGAATTTTACTTGTTTACTTCATAGGAGTTTGAATACGTTTGTTTCTTTTAAATAGTTTATGATTTGTTGGGGTTCCACTTCTTGGAACACTTTTCTAATGTTTGTTGTTTTAAAATATTTCTTCAGAGTGTGTTTGTGTTTTCTACATTCTGTCAGTAGATGTTTAATTGTTAGTTGTTGGTTGCAGAGTGTGCAATTTGGTGTTTCCTCCACTTTGATTAGGTAGGAATGAGTTAATTTTGTATGTCCGATTCTTATTTGGTTTAGTACAATTTCTTCTCTTCTTCCTTTAAAAATTTTTTGTTTTTCATTTTTAATTGGTTAATGTTCATGCAATTTGTTTGCAGTGCATTTGTTCCATTCCTCTTGCCACGTGTTTTCTATATATTCGTTGATTTTTCTTTTTAGGTCTGTGTGTGGTATCTTAATTTTTTCCATTTGATGGTTTGTGGCTTCTTTAGCCAGTTTGTCTGCTTTTTCATTTCCTGGAATGCCGACATGACTTGGTATCCAGGCTATTATAATTTTTTTATTGTTTTTTTCGGTTATTTCATTGTATTCTTGTATAATTTCTGCGATAAAAGGGTGTTTAGATTTTACTTCAAGGGCCATGATACAGGATAGGGAGTCTGTATATATTATGGCTTTTTGTTCGTTGATGTCTTTGATGTGTTTGAGAGCTATTTTGATGGCCTGTAGTTCGGCTGTATATATTGAAGCCTCGTTGGGCGATCGTATTTGATATTGATTTTGTCCATATGTGCATGCTGCACTTTTTCCGTTTATAGTTTTAGACCCATCGGTGTATATTTCTATGTATTCTGCATATTTTTCTCTTAGTTCTCCAAAGTTGCTTCTGTTTGTTATATTATTTATAATGTTTTTCTTGTAAGTAGTAAGTGTTATGTCGGTTTCTGATTTGTGTAATATCCATGGGGGTCTGTTGTTTGTTTTCGGAGTAATTATATTGTCCGGGTTTTCATTGATTTGATGTATTATTTCTTTAATTCTGTGTCCAAAGGAGGGTATACTTTTTGGTTTCCTTGAATAAGAGTTTGTATATTGTAAGTTGAAGGTAGTTTTGTATGTTGGGTTTTCGGGGTTGATTTGTAGTTTTGTTGCGTATTGTAATGCTAGTTTTTTCCATCTTAAGTGCAGGGGTAGATCTTGGGCTTCTACGTGAAGGCTTTCCATTGGAGAAGTTCGATAGGCTCCCAGGCTAAGTCTTAAACTTTGATTCTGTATTGTTAGTAGTTTGTTTTTGCAGGATTTGTAAGTAGAGCTGTATATGGCACAACCGTAGTCCAGTTTGGATCTGATATGTGAGCGATATATTTTGAGCATTGTAGCTTGATCTGCTCCCCAGTCTAGTTTTGATACTATTTTTAAGATATTTATTGCTTTTAAGCATTTTTGTTTTAATTTGTTAATGTGCTCCTTGAAGTTTAGTTTGTTATCTAAAATGATCCCTAGAAATTTGGTGTGTTGTACTACTGGTATTAGTTGTCCATCTAGTTTGAGCTGTGGATCAAGGTGGTATTTTCGTTTCTTACAAAAGTGGATACATGTGGTTTTGCTTTTGGACATTTTAAATCAATTTTGGTTAACCCAAAGATCTATTTTGTTAAGGCAATGTTGCATTTGTCTTTCAATAGTTGGCATATATGGTGATGAGCAAGTTATTGAAAAGTCATCAACAAATAGTGTTTTTTCGAATCCCATGTTAACATTTTTGATTATACCGTTGATTTTAATTAGAAAAAGGGTGGCAGATAGTACGCTACCCTGTGGTACCCCTGTTTCTTGTGTGTATTGATCTGATGTTGTATTTCCTAAGCATACTTTAAATGTTCTGTGGGATAGGAATTCTTGGATAAATTTTGCTAGGTTTCCTCTGATTCCCATATTATGAATATCTTTCAAGATTCCATATCTCCACGTGGTGTCATACGCTTTTTCGATATCAAAAAAGATTGAGACCATGTGATGGTTTCTTATTAGACCGTTATGAATATATGTTTCTAGCCGAATAAGTTGGTCGTTAGTACCTTGATCTTGTCTAAATCCGCTTTGGTGTGTAGAAATGAGGTTATATTTTTCTAAATGCCACATTAGTCTTGTATTGACCATCCTTTCTGTTGTTTTGCATATACAGCTTGTTAGGGCGATAGGACGATAATTGGTAGGGTTGGAGTGATCTTTTCCTGCTTTAGGAATTGGGATGATATTGGAGTCGAGCCAGTGTTTTGGAAAATTGTTAGTCCAACATATTTTGTTAATTATCTGTAAGAGAATGTTGAGAGATGTATCTGGCATGTGTTTTAGAAATTGATAGTGTATGTCGTCTGGACCGGTAACTGTATCTTTACTTTTATGAATTGCATTGTTTAGTTCTGTTATAGTGAAAGAGGTGTTATAGTATTCTTTGTTATTGGATGTGAAATTGAGTTTTTCTTTTTTTGCGTTGTTTTTGTATTTTTGGAATTTGGGGGAGTAGTGGTTGGATGATGAGTTTTGGCTGAATTCATTTGCGATTATGTTTGCTATTTCTTTTTTGTCTATAGTTTGTCTACCATTTGGTGTACTTATATTATTTATTGGTGTTCCAAGTTTTTTTCCAGTTATTTTTCTTATTATTTCCCATGTTTTTTTTTATGGTGTGTTGTTCAATTTGGAAATATAGTTTTGCCAGGTTTCTTTTTTGCTTTTTTTTTATAATATAGCGTGCTTTTGCTTGTGCTTGTAGGTATTTTTGAAGGTTTGGTTTTGTAGGATGCTGTTTGAAGTGTTTTAGCATTTTTTTCCTGTTGGTTATTGCTTCTTTACATTCTATTGTGAACCATGTCGTTGATTTTGGGTGTGGTTTGATGGAAGATTTTGGGATTGTCTTGATTGCCATTTCGTTTAGTGTATTGGTGAAAGCTAACATAGGATCTGGTTTGCTAACTATTTCTTGATTAATTAGGTTTGTGCAAAGTTTGCTAAATTCAGTCCAGTTAGCTTTATAAATTTGCCATTTTGGTTTTGATTCTTCTGTTGTAGGTTCTTGGGTTTTGAGAAAAATTGGGAAGTGATCGCTGCTGCACTGGTCGTTATGTACCTCCCATTGGAAGTCCATAAATATTGTGGGGGAGCATAGTGTTAGGTCGATAGCTGATGTCGTTCCTGTGCCTGGGTGAAGGTATGTGTGTGTTTTGTCATTAAATATAGTTACTTCAGGTGATTCCAGTAATGATTCGATGATTTTTCCCATTTTGGTTAATATTCTCACTTCCCCACATTTTGTTATGGGCGTTGAAGTCCCCCATTAATATAAAAGGTATGGGGAGTTGTGTTATCAGATCTTCAATTTCGATTTTATTTAGTTTATGTTTAGGTGGAATGCATATTGAACAAATACTTGTTGGTCGGTGGAGTGTAGCTTTAATTGCTATTGTTTGAAGGTTTGTTTGGAGTTGTAATTTTATATGTGATATGTTTTTTTATTATAATTGAAGTGCCACCTGTGGGTCGATTATCTGCTTGTGATCTGTTTGTTTGATTGTAGATGTGGTATCCTTTGAAGTTGATGGTGTCCGTTTCTTTTAGAAGAGTTTCCTATAGGCCAAATATGCTGGCGTCATATTGTGCTATTATATGTTTGATTTCTTCGTAGTTTGGTTTTATGTCTCTGCAGTTCCACTGTATGATGTTTTTATTCATTTCCATAAGTAAGTTCGTTTTTTTTCTGTTTGGTTTTTGTTTAGGTTTTTATATCAGTATTCTATTGATTTGTTGTGTTTTGAGTGATTTTTGCTTTGTGTTTACTTGAACTGCTTGGTTCCTCAGTCTCCATTTTCTCTTCCTGGTCAGTTCTGTTTTTGGAGTTAGATTTTTTCCTGTGACTCTCGATTTCACTCAATTCAAATTTGTTTTCATTTTCGATTAATATTCTCTGTTTTTTGTTTGTTTTGGTTTTTGGAAAGAGGATTTGTGTTTTCCCCCGTTCTGTTTCCATCTTTCCAGATATTGTGTGTTTATCTTCTGCTTTTGTCTTTGTTCGTGATTTGGATCTTCCACGGTTTATTTGTGGTTTTTGTTGTTCGGGTTCTTTTTAGCTCTTTGGGACTTGTTTTAGATCATTTGGCTGAGTTTTAGAAGATACTGGTATTTGTTTCTTGTTTTTGTTTTGGTTAGTTTTTAAAATTTCAATTAGATTTTTGAATTCGGAGATTAGTTTAAGTAGGTCTTGGTTTTGGGTTTGGTTTGAAGTTTTTGTAATGTCTGCGTAAGTGTTTATTTTTTCTCGAGAGCTTGCTATTTTCCTTGCTTCAGGAAAGGACAAGTTTTGTTTGTATTTTATTTTGGCTATTTCTTTTTCTTTTGTGTAGATTTTGCATATTTTAGAGTATGCTGGGTGTTTTTCTTGGCAATTTGGGAATTTTGTTTCGTTTGGGCATTCACTTTTAGTGTGGTTAGGTTCTTTTAAGCCACATTTTCCACATATATTCTGTCCTTTGCATGTTTCTCTGCTATGTCCATATTTATGACACTCATAACATCTCAGAGGGGCTGGTATATATTGTTCTACTTTTTCTATTGTGTATCCGATTTTTATTTCTTTGGGAATTTTTGGTGTATTGAAAGTTAGTACGTAGGTTTTTGTAGGTATGGTTTAACCATTCCTTTTTATATTTATTCGAACGTGATTGATTACTCCCTGTTTTCTTAGGGCATTTTCTATTTCTTCTGCTGTAGCCAAGGTCCATTCATGGCTTTTTATAACACCTTTTGATGTGTTTAGTTTTTCATGAGCATAACTTTTGCATTTATAGATATGGAATTTTTCCATCTCTAAAATGTTTTTTGCATTTTTATAGTTGTCGACTGTGACAAGTAGATTGCCATTTTTCATTTTTTTTGCTGTTTTTGGGTTGCTGTTTTGAGACAAAATTTTTTCAATTAAGAATAGAGACAGATCGCTGATCTTTTTTCCTTCTAAGGTTTCAATTACTATGAATCTTGGGTATTTTTCTTTATCAATTATTTCATAGTTATATTCTTGCTCACTGTCTGAGCTGGTTACGTCAGAGTGGGTTCTTTTAGATTTTGTTGTATTTTTTTTGTTTCTGGGTTTTTTGTTTGGGTTTATTATATCCATAGAAGTTTGTTTAGATTTTCATCTCTCTTGCTCCCCACCCTCCTCGGAGCCCGAAATTGGGAGATGTAAGAAGGGGAAACCCATTCGCCCTTTCATCCCAGGGATACAAAAGAGATATACTCAATTGATGTAGTTTGGTCCATCATTTCCTGTTTCCTCTTTTAGTTTCTTCTTTCCCAGTTTGATAGAAACGTTAGTTAGGGAGCAGTTGTGTGGTTTTTGTCTCATCAATTGATTGGCCCTTGCCATCGCCCTCTAACACTTACCTGGTTTGTCTATGTTTGTAGTAATGAAATGTATTATCTTTGTATTAGAAATTTTTTTTTTTTTTTTTTTTTTTTTTTTAGATGTTATAATTGACATTTTCAGTGTAAGTGTTAGGGCTTGACATGACTAGCCGATTGGTTGGATCGGGCCTCTCCAACCGCCCGTCTAGCCTAGTACAAGGCCAAAGTAGTGTGTTGTAACAGATACCTTTATTTTCCCTAGGCATCGGTTGCTCAGCCACCAGGATCCTTTTCCTAGGCATCACAGGTTGCCACCGACGGCCAACAGGTAGCCCCGTTGAGGGACTTTTACCCTCTGCAGGGGGCAGTCGGCGTATTCTAATGCCCTGCTGACATGGTCAACCGGGAAGTAGGGAAGGAAAAGGGGGGGGGAGGGAACTGGGCCGTTGTTTATATTTCGTTTTTGTAGAACATAATTAAGTTTTACAAAAGAGAACAGAAAACAAAAACAGAAATCGATGTAGGTGCATTTCGTCTCAGGAAGCCAATAGGCAGCCTGATCTGGTAGCACCAGTACTCAAATGAGAAAGCTATGTTTAAAATGGGCATCGTGTTTATTAAAAGTCGAACAACAAGAACACATTGACAATGCAGAAGTTTGCAACTGTTTCAATGCAACAAGTGTTTTTTTGCATCAATGTTACAATGGATGAAACATGGATCCACCATTTCATTCTGAAATTGGCAGTCAGTTGAGTAGACAGCAGCAGATGAAAGCTGTCCAAAACTGTCAAAAATAACATCAGCAGGCAAAGTTTGGGTTCCATATTTTGTTCATTGATTACCTTAAGAAAAAAGGGAACCTTCAATGAATAGTGAATATTATATAGCATTGTTAATGTGTTAAAAGGAAAAAATTGCAAGGAAACAGCAACAACTGAAGAAAAAAACTTTCTTGCAGACAATATACAGTTACAAGCGATCACAATGGTAGCAAAACTAGATGAAATGCACTTTGAATTGCTTTTGCAATAAACCATCCTATTTGCCAGACCCAGCCTTGATACCTCAAAAGAATGCTCCAGGAAAAGATATTTGACTGCAATAAAAAAGTGATATTGGAAACCAAGACATATTTGGAAATAAAAAGCAAACCAGTCTACAAAAAAAAGGCATCAAAATAATGGAATTAGACTATCACCTTAGGAGACTTGATAAATAGAATACAAATTTTGTCTAAAAATTTTTTACTAGTTGAGTCTTATTGAGTGATGTGTTAAAACCGTATTCCTCCTACCAATCTTATGGTGTCAACATGCAACTTGAATTATACACGAGTCATGGCTAATTTGGAGGTCTCTATTGCTTTTGATAGGGGAAAAATATTTGCCACTACAATAAATATGGAATCCTTAAAAACATTAAAATTGAAATTAAAGGAAATATAGTCATATACATAGACTTCATATCACATTAAATGTTAAATATACATATGAAATTACCACAGGCGGAGTACCTCAAAATAGTGTTTGTCATCCTATTCATTTTCAAAATTCACAGTATTACAGAAACTATCAACATAGGAATCAAGAAACCTCTGCTTGTAGATGACTCTCAAACTATTCATCATAAAATATAATATATTCAAAAGACATGTGAAAACTGCCGAATTAAAATAAAGAGATGGGCAAATGATAATTGCTTCCAATTTTTAAAAAATGGTTGCAAACATTCTTTAAAAGAGGAAAAAAAGCCTTGTAGAGAGATTGTGATTTTGTCTTTGTTTAAGTTTTAAAGGTTATTTTGTGCCTCAATGTATTTAAGTGCTACAAAATTATGTAACTATACTCCAGGTTCTTTCTATAGAAGCTGAAATTGAATTATTTTAGGTAGTATTAATTGAAAGTTAAGCATATTTTTGAACAGCATGAGGTTTGCGTCTTGGGCTCAAGGATGACAATGTAGGATAGATGTTTCTCTTGGATAGGCAGTTGGAACAAATAAATGAGCAAGGCACTTTCACTGACTCAATAAAATTAACTGGAACAATTTCCTTATCTAGAAGTCACTTCTGACTATCTTCAAATTGGCTACAATGAAGGTTGGCCACTAAACACCTATATCTATTTTCACTTTTATATAATTTTTTCTAATGAAGTTCCAAACTATAACAATTTTTACTTCAAATTGTTCAATACAGTTATATGACCAAACTTAACTAATCAAATATCTGTGACCCTGGACTGAATTTCACCTAAATAACTTTATGCTTTTTGGCAAATCACTTTTACATTTGTTCCTAAAAGCATTTTAACACTCATTCTAACAAATACTATGGTCTGTAAAAGAGAATTCTTCAAGCATAATAAATACAAAAATATGTTTGGTTCAACATCAATTTTACATACTGGCATGTATTAGACTGGACGGTTTTGAGAAATTGACTTCCAAACTATCTCTGCCCAATCTTTATTTATCCCCTTGCATTTTTTCCATCTTTTTATATAAAAGGGTCAAATATAAAATCTGGTTCTTGTCCAGAATTCCTATATAAAAAACAAAAGTAAAGAATCTGTATGATGTATGTACCTGTTATGAAGCAAAAATATCATTTCAAAAATCATGTAAATTGATCAAGTAGTTTTATTTTTATAAAGAATCATTTTAAGCAATTAATAAGAATTTATAGGCATTACAACATAAATTTTGCAAACTAATTATTGAATTATCACCCTTTGTGTATGCATGTTTTTTTTTTTTTTTAGATTGTTTTCAAAATGGAAGGCATAAAATTTGATTTTTTTTATTTAAAAATAATACTTTATTATATTCCAAAAATCACGTAAATTGGTATTTTCATTCCATCATAAGCATATGTATTATACAAATTTTCTTTTTGTTTCTTTTTGTTTTTTAATATGGGTGAATACTGGACAAGAACCTAAAATTCTTATTCATATGAAACATTTCAATATTAAAAGTTGCTGTTAAAAAGAAACTGCACATAGCAGGTCTTACCTATGTGGACAATCCTTACAGATTTTTTGGTCAGCAAATGATCCTCCAAGTACCTTGCTTAGAATCATTGTCTGTCCAAGTTCCTTAAGAGCTTCGTCTAAACTATCTACAAGACTGTTGAAAAATTCTAATGCATCATGTTGTTCCCTTAGGTTGACAGGTTCTCCCCACAATCTAAAAGTAAAAGAAATCACAAAACAGCTACATTAATATTTATACATTTTTGGGTTTTTTTTTACAATTAATCAACTAACTCCCTTTTGATATAGTAATTACATTAGATACATACTATTTCAAGGAAACAAAAGTTGACCAAGGGAACTATAATAATGTTAAAACAGTATTTACAAAGATTAGAATGCAAAAGAAATTATCAATGGACTAAAATGTTAAGCAACAATTCTGACTGAAATAAGGAATAAGCAAATACATGTAAATAGATTCAACTAGACATTCAAATTTGTATTTTGATGACCACAAACGATTTTTTCATCCAAAAGATTAAGAAATGTTTTTTTTGCTCTCACAATGTAGTAATGCTTGGGGGGAGAGGGGGGGGGGACTTGCCCATCATCCATGTATATTTATCATTAGATAATTATGGCTTTCTCTTTTGTTATAATGGCCCACACAGTGCTTGGATGAAAATTGAATTAAATACCATATTTTTTTTTTTATGGTGACAAGGCGTGGCTCAGTTCCACTAGCACACCTTATATCCAGTTTAACGTCTGCTTTACATGCTGGCATGTTTGAATGGCTTTTAGAAATTGAGATCAAAACCAACTCATCTCTATTGCTCTTTCTCTCATATCCATTCTTATCACTTGCTCATTTTCGTGGCCTTCCTCTGTCATAACTATTCTACATCTACTAAACCAAGAACTCATACATTCTTTCAATGAACCAAACCAACATTTATTTTGCACACATCCTAAGTCTACATTTTATCTTCCACTAAGAGAATCAAAACCAAACTCATCTTTGAGGCTCATAACATGATATACAGGCAACACATCAACTACCACTGACCAAACTGAATTTGTATGCATCAGACTGTGCACATGCAGGAAAATGTCCTCGAGACACACACACAGTATTACTATATTGTTACACTATGTATTTATATTGAAATAGCTAAGAAAAATCAAATTGATAAACTTACTTAAAATGTTTCCAGAACCCTCTGGGCACATAATACTGCAGCTTGCTACAAGCCAAATGACCAAAGATCAACTGGACATGTTTCATCACACCCAGATTGTAATCTTTTCTTTCTCCCTGTTTATTTGAACCTTTCTCTTCATCTTTCCGTTCTTCATCCCCAAGGTCAACATTAGTCTGCAAGACAAATTTAATTTAACATGAAAATAAGACTGATCCAATTTTTATGGAAACCATAATTACTATGTTTTTTAAATGCATATTTAATGATTGATTTAGATCAGATTATCAGTTCTGTGTATTTTATAAAGGTATCTTACTTCATTTTCTCCTTTTTCATCTCCGATATATTCATCTTCTACATCATCGGCAGCACCCTCTACGGCCAGTATCCCATGACGGATCTGTTCAATCATGAATAGCTACAAAGAGATAAAAAAATAATGTCAAAAAAAAAAGTATATATATATATATATAATTAGCAGATTTAATGCTTTTAAAAAGCATTTACATAAGAAATAAAATCTTTATAAAGAATATGTCAACACAATAACACAAGTTGTAGAAATCAAATAATGTCTACATTTAAAATGCATTGAAATCCTTTTAAGTTAATGTATTTCTTCACATGGAATTAATTTTTTTTTTTTTTTTTCTTTTCCATTTGTATTCTCACCTGTTGTAAAACTGAATTCATGTAGCATGTAGCACCAGCATTTTTGAGGCCAACAAAACCTTTGGGAGGCCTTGGACCCACGGGGGGTACAAACTCCCATTCAACGAGAGGTAATTCTGAAAAAGTGAACATTTCCTCTGGAGAATGAAAATGAAAAAATAATTAAAATCATTTAAATAAACAGAAATAAAAATTGCAAATAATTGTAATTATTGGCATTAATAAAAAAGAAAATATAAAAATTGTACATTACATAGAAAACTTTATTTTGAATTAACTTTTATAACTTTAATATAAATATTTGGAATTAAATCCGATTTGAAGTAGATATGTAAATAATCTCAATATTAAAAAAAAAAAAAACTTATGTATTTAATACAATAAATTATATGTCAATGACAACTTTGAAGATCAAACTTAACCCAAAGGAGTCAACATTCATGTCCATTTAAGAACAACTCTTTCATAATGTGATTCAAAATTATTAATTGAAATTTAATTATTTTAACTTTAAACTTTTTGGTGTATAATAATGAAAGAAAAAAAAAATTGGTTCAATAAAAATTTGAGGCTATGAAATCTGAGCCCTGATAAATATCAGTAATTATAACTTTTATGACTACTAATAACTGGATAAATGTGCGTGTGTATATATATAAAAAAAAATTATAAGACTGGATCTTTCAATATTTTCAGCAGTCATGTTAAGATATTATCTCTACATTTCTCTCCCTATTACTCCTGTCTTTCTCTCCCTCTCTATTAAACAGGCTTTTTCAAATGTTACAAGATTGGCTTTTTCTTTACACCTTATTTGGCTTTTTTTTTCTTTTTTTTTTTTTGAAGATCCTGTTGACAAGTTCTTGTGGGTTTTAACTTAAATTCAGATGAGCAGATCTTCGCTTGAAGAAAAATTTATTGATTGAAATAAGCACCATCAGAAGCAACATTCAAGTGTATTTATGCTAGTAACATAAAAATCTTGCATTCTGGTGGAGATAAAGTCGCTGAAGGCGTTTTCGATATCGCTTAGATTTTTTTAAGCATTTCTCACACTGAAAGTTGTCGAGATGCTTGAAAAAGTAGTAGTCGGTAGGTGAGAGGTATGGAGAGTATGGCGGATGAGGCAGCATTTCATAGCCCAATTCATTCAACTTCTGCAGGGTCAGTTTAACGTGTGGCTGGGTATTGTCATAGAGGAGAATTGTTCTTTTTCTGTTGACTACTGCTGGGTGTTGTTGCCGAAGTTTCTGGTGCATTTCATCCATTTGTGGACAGTACTTCTCTGCTGTAATGATTTCACCTGCATTCGAAATATTAATAGATGAAACCGATTGCAGTCAGCATGACCTTATTTTGGTGCAACTCTGGCTTTGGGAAGAGTCACGAAGCTTTGTCAGCATCTAACTACTGAGCATCGCCAGTTGTTGTAAAGAACCCACTTTTCATCGCAAATCACAACCCAGTTTAGAAAGTGGTCATTCTTGTGTAAAAGGGAAGATGACACTTCATAACAGCTTTTCTTTTGGTTGTCATTTAATTCACAAGGCACTCATTTATAAAGTTATTTTGTCTTTACAATCTCAAGTTGGAAATCATCATACACGTTACATCGAATTCAGAAGCAAATTCTTAAACAGTTATGCGTGGATTAACTTCAACTAAGGCTCTCAATTGATCATTGTCAATATCCAATGGCTGACCCTTACACATCTTCAAGACTCGTCATCGCCGCCACGAAAGTTCTTAAACCACCATTGTGCTGTGCGTTCAGTAGTGGTTCCTGGGTTAAACGCTTTGTTGATATAGAGACCTGCTTCGGCAGCTTTTTGGCCTAGCTTGAATTGAAATAAAATTGTGCAAATTTCCTTTTTTATCTTGTATTCAATGTTCTGAAAAGAGATAACTGTTTTAAAACAATTGTAATTCAAACAATTAGAGCGAAAAACACTCTTTAAAATGATATATAAAGTAACGGCATTACGAAAACTTGTTTAAAAATACATCATTTGAAATCAAAATTTAAAATTCTGCAAGAACTTTCTCCTCTACCTAATGGTTTGGACTTTCAAATTTGTACCCCCCACCCCAATCTTAATTTAATCCTTTCATTTTACAAAAATATCAATTTGATAGTGATTATTAAAGGAAATGTTATGTTTTTCATACTTTAAAGTTTTCTTTTTAAACTCTTAAATTTATAAATAGTAAAATATAAAAATTGACTTTTTTTTTATTTCAATAAACATTTGAATAGCAAATGAAAAAAAAAAAAAATCAATGTATTTATAAAGGTCATATTAGACTTATCGATGTTTAATGTCCTTATGAAATTCAACTGATTTTGAAGCCTTTAAACTCGATTCAAGTTTTCAATTTGGCAACTGTCGTCTTTTCACCAATTTTCTCAGCTTCTGAATGGACTTTATTTTTTTTGTTGAAATGTAATTGTTTTCATAAATCCACTTTTACTAATTGTCTTTGAAATCGTTGTAGAAAACTGATATTGATCTTTCAAGATAAAATTTAAGTTATTTCCTTTTTATTTGTATAGTTCATAAACTTTCAGAGTATATTTGAAATTATAGTTTAGATCAGGGGTTCTCAACCGGGATCCACATGGACCCTAGGGGTCCATAGGCAAAACATAAAACTTATAGTTGTTGTCGAATACTTTATTTGCATTAAATGAGTTTTCATTTAAAAAAAAAGCTTAATTATATAATATTTCTTTGATTATTAAAACCTCAAAATTTATATTAGTGAAAAATAGATTGTCTTATGACCAAGTTATGAAGGTAAAAAGGGAAAAGGGGTCCACGAGTAAAAAAGGTTGAGAACCACTGGTTTAGATGGTGCAAAAAGCAATCATTTTAGTCTCTGATCTGTTATAATTTTAGTAAATTTTATTAAAAATTACACGCACAACAAATATTTACAACCTAAAGTCACCATTAATAATAATTACATATAAATGTGTCAAATGGAATTAAAGAATGCTGATAAATTCTTTATATACTTATCAGGATATAAAGCTCAACATATGGGAATGAAGTATAACAAAATGAAATTTAAGATAAATATAAGTCTATATGAATTTGTCAGTTCAATAATATTAATGTTTCTTATTAAGCTGACAAATTCATATAGACCTATTTTGTCTTAATTTCATTTTAATATATCTTCCTTCTAATAATCATTTGTTGTTTTTTAAATTTCTTACCATTTGCTATTTATGGCATCATCCAATGTACAGTGAAAAACAATCAAGATAATAAATAAGATTCAGAGACATTATTATACTAGAAACTTAAGTGTCTTACAAGATCTCTATGCTTGGACATCATTCAGCTTTTGTGATGTCATTCACTAAGCACAGTTATCACCTGCTTCAATAAATATGACATCATCCACTCTGTACAGAAACAAACAAAATCCAAAGTTTTATTTTTGTTTTTTTTATTGTTTGTTTGTTTGTTTTGTTTTGGCTTAACGGCATATCAACCCTTTTCAGGTTATTCAATGCCAAACTCAGGATTAAAAAAAAAAAAAAAAATTATGTATTCAAAGAACTTTATGAAGTCGAGTATCAATCAATTCTGTATAGTTCAATAGTTTTGTTTGTTTTAATATCTAACGATTTTTTTTTTTTTTTTTTTTAAGTTTTATATATCCTCATATATTCATTCATAAGGTTTAGTTGGGTTGATTCAGAGAATGATTTATATTTTTGTAAAGATCCTTGTTACTCTTAAAAAGGATAATATTTCCTCTAGACAGTTGTTTTCGAAAAGTTTCTTCATGCTGTTGTGTTTGAGGTATTGTTTTCTATCTTTATCTAGAGCTCTACATTCCACAAAAAGATGTTTAATGGTGCAAGTTTTCTGGCAGAATGGGCATTGTGGTTGTTGTTCTTGTTTTAGAATGAAGGAGTGTGTGAGTTTTGTATGGCCAATATGTATTCTAGTTATAACGACTTGTTCTTTTCTGGATTTGGGGGGAGTTTGTCTCCATTTTTCCAGTATGGGTTTGATTTGGTATAATTTGTTATTTGTGTTATTCCATTGTCGTTGCCATTTTGCATGAATTAATTGATTAATTTTGGGTTTGAAGTCAGTATATGGTATGTTTATTGTATCTGGTTTTAAGTTTAGAGCTGATTTGGCCGCTAAGTCGGCTCTTTCATTTCCTCTTACCCCAATGTGACTTGGGATCCAACATATAAATATTTCTTTGTGTTCGGATAGTGAATCAATTCTATTTGTTAGTTTGATGATTAGTGGGTTTTCAAGTTTTTTGTTATTCAGAGATGTCAAAACGGAAAGTGAATCTGAAAAAATTAGGAATTTCCTATGTTCATCTTTTTCTATAATGCTGAGTGCGAGGTCGATGGCACATATTTCGGCAGTAAAAATAGAGCTTTCTGTTGGAAGAGCTTTTTTAAGAGTTTTTTCATTCGACACTGCAGCACATGCCACTCTATTATGGTCTTTAGAGCCATCGGTGAAAATAGGTAGATGGTCTGGATATTTTAGGAGAATATCATAGGCTTTTTCGTGGTAGATATTAGGGTGGGATTTCGCTTTTGGGAGTTCATTCAAGTTTAAGATTACTTTTGGTTTTTTAAGTATCCAAGGTGGGGTTTTAGGTAGTATATGTTCTTGGATATTTTCTACAGTCATTTCTGATTCCTGCAGTATTGCTTTCATTCTAAGACTGAAGGGCTTTATGGCCTTTCTTTTTGCTTCAAATGCCTCTTTATATCTCGGATTGAATGTAGCTTCATATGCTGGATTATTTCGTTGTGCTTTTAATTTAGTGTAATATTGTGCACCCAGTTTTTGACTTCTTATATTTATAGGGATTTCGTTGGCCTCTGCATGGAGGCTTTCAACTGGGGATGTTCTAAAAGCACCGAGAGCTAACCTCAGTCCTCCATGGCAGATTGGATCTAAAATCTTTAGGTAGGACTTTCTGGCTGATTGGTATATAAAACTACCATAGTCGAGTTTTGATCTTATCAAAGTCCTATATAATTTCATTAGTGTTTCTTGATCGGCTCCCCATTCTGTATGAGCTATTACTCGTAGTAGTTGCAGTCTTTTGTTGCAACTATTTCTTAGATTCTTCAGGTGGGGGATGAATGACAGTTTTTTGTCAAATATAAGGCCCAAGAATTTGTGTTCTTCTACGGTGGGGATTATTGTTCTTCCAAGCTTCAATGTAGGATCATTATGAAGTTTTCTCATGTGGCAGAAACGAACGCATTTGGTTTTTGATTGGGAAAATTTATATCCATTTTCCATTGCCCATTTGTCTAATTTATTTAAGCAGTGTTGGAGTTTGCGTTCGATGGTGCATATATACTTTGATCTGCAGAACACCAGTAGGTCATCTACATATAAAGATCCCTCAACACCAGGGTCCAAACATTTCACTATGCTGTTCATTTTAATATTGAACAGTGTCACAGATAAAATGCTACCTTGAGGTACTCCTTCCTCTTGATTTGTGGTGTCTGAGTAAGTAGTTCCAATGCGGACTCTAAACTTTCGGTCAGATAAAAATCCTTTTATAAATTGTGGGAGTCTGCCTTTTAGTTCAAATTCGTGCAAGTCTCTCATAATTCCATATTTCCACGTAGTGTCGTAGGCCTTCTCCAGATCAAAAAATACTGCTGATAGGTGCTCATTTCTAATAAAGGCTTCCCTTATGGCTGTTTCCAATCTAACCAAGTGATCTGTTGTGCTTCTCTTATTACGGAATCCACATTGTAGGTTGGAGATAAGGTTGTTGGTTTCTAGGTACCAAACCAATCTATCATTTATCATTCTCTCCATTATTTTGCACAAGCAGCTAGTCAGTGAGATTGGTCTGTAGTTTTGTGGATTCGAATGGTCTTTTCCTGGTTTTGGTATTGCTATTATTGTGGTTTGCCTCCACGAGTCAGGAAATTCACCTTCTGTCCATAATTTGTTGTAAATTTTTAGTAGCAACTTCAATGATTTCAAAGGGAGTTGTCGCAGGAATTCGTAATGGATTTCATCAGGTCCTACGGCTGTGTTGTGGGATCTTTTAATAGAATCTTCTAATTCAGTTAATGTAAGTAGTTTATTATAATTTTCTAGGTTTTTTGATTTAAAGTTTAGTTTGTATTGTTCGATATTTTGTTTAATTGTAATAAATTTAAAGTTATGGTTTTGGTTAGATGAGTTTTGAGAAAAAGTTTCGGCTAGTAGGTCTGCTATATTCTTTTCATCGGTTACTCTGATGTTGTTTTTAAGCAGGTGTTTAATCGGTGTTGATTGATGTTTACCTGAAATTTTTCTAATCATCTCCCATACTACTCTCGGTTCTGTAGAGGAATTTAGTTTATTGACATACTTTTCCCAACTCTCTTTTTTAGCTGCTTTTATTACCCTACGAGCTTTAGCTCTAATTTGTATTCTATCAAATTTGAAGTTGTGGGTTGTTTCTGAAATTTCTTCAGTGCAATTTTTCGCAATTTGATGGATTCCCGACATTTATTGTCAAACCAGGGTCTGTTGTACCGATTAGATGCTGAAGTTTTAGGGATGCATTCATTTGCAATTTCCACTAGTGTTTCTGTAAAAAATTCTACAGTGTTGTTTGTCTCTGAATCATTCAACTTATGTCGACATTTTTCTTTGTATAATTGCCAGTTGGCCTTATTTAGCTTCCATCTGGGAAGTTTTTCGCTGTTGAATTCTGGAATTTCTATCACTAATGGAAAATGGTCACTGCAGCAAGTGTTATCATACTTTCCAGGTTAAGTCCATATATAGTGATGGATCACACAAGCTAACGTCAATGGCTGAATGGTTTCCACCAGTTGGGTTGATGTGTGTAAGTGTTCCATCGTTGAGGAAGCATATATCGTCTTCATTGATAAATTCTTCCAACGTTTTGCCCTTTTTATTATTGTCTGTACATCCCCATAGTATGTTATGACTATTGAAATCTCCTAATAGGGCGAAAGGTTTGGGTAATTGATCAATCAATTTTTTAATCCCGTTTTTATCTATGTCATCGTTTGGAGGAATATATAGTGAACATACTGTCATTGGTTTATGTAGTGTGGCATTAATAGCAATTGCTTGGATATTGGTTGTTATGTTTATTTTGCTATGGGGTATATCGTTTCTGATTAGAATTGTTACTCCCCCGGAGGCCCTGCCCCCAAAGTTATGAGTGAAATTAAAAATTTCATATTGCTTAATATTAATTTTGTCTTCTGGTTTCAGAAAAGTTTCTTGAAGACACACCACTGCAGGGCGCTCCTGCGCTAGTAGCAGAAGCAGTTCATTCATGTTTGTTTTTAAACCACGACAGTTCCACTGGATTATTTTTTGTTTTTTGTTAGTCATTGGTATCAGATCTTCGGTCTTCTATGTCCATTTCTTCAAATCTGTTTTATGTAGGGATTCTTGGTCTGGAACTTGAGCGTGATCTGTCTAGTTTTGTTTTAGTTTCTTTTTTGAGTGGAGGTTTATTTCTTTTCTCTTCATGGGCATATTTTGGTGTCTGTTTTTTCCCCTCTGTAAGTGGAGATGTTTCTATGGGTGTTGTATTTTGGGGTTTTATGGGTTTATTTGATTTAGTTTTAGCTTGAGAGGTTTGTTCAGTTATAGGAACTTTTTTTTCATTGTTGAATTGTTTTATAATTTTTTTAAATTCTTCCATAAGTTCCTTCATTTCATTAAGTAGTTTAATAATGTCCTCGGATTTGATGTTGAGTGAATTTATTTTTGTTTGTTTATTTGGTTCGGTAGTTTGCTGTTTGTTTTTTTTTGTTATTTCAGAATATTTTGCATTTTCTGATAGTTTGCGAGCTTCTTGGAAGGTAATATTTTTTGTATATTTTATTTTGTTGATTTCTTTTTCACTCTTTTGTTTTTTTTAATTTTCTTATTAGTTTTTGCAAGCTGGGGACAGATGCCAAACATTCCCCACTAAGTCTGATATTTTAGTAATATATGTATTGTATGACTTGAGATATATATAGTAATTTCAAAAATGTGTAATACAGCAAGACATAGAAGTTTCTGTGTTTCAAGTTGTGAAATAAACCTTGTGGATTCTTTTTATGAAAAGTGCAAATGATAATTCTACAATATACCCATGTTCTTTTCGATCAAAATGAAATGTATGTATCCATTCAAGTAATCGCTTCTGTTTTAATCAGTTTATATAACTTTCTCATATAAGAGGATATAGGTTTATTTTTTGCCAAGAAATATAAATTTACATAGAAGTCTTTGATGACTAATAAAGTTGCAACTGATCGAGTTGCATATTGCTGGTTGGGACACCAATCTTTTTAAGTCTGGAAGAAAAGTTTAATGAAAATTCTATAAATTGAATTGATAATTTTAGACGACTAAGAATTTGAACACCAGTGATTATTTCAAAGTTTCCATTTGCCATCTCCAAACCATGGTTGTAAAAAGAATCACTCATAATTTTAATACTATGGTATGAAAGTTTTTGTCTATATTTTCAATTGTAAATTAACCAATTAGTTTAACCGAAAGGATTTAAAAAAAAAAAAACACTGAAAAGGATCATGAGAAGGGAGACAGTTCGTACTGACCTGTATAGAACATATCAATGAGCATATTCGCTAAACATTTTAGATTCTTTACGCAGCGTGTACAGAGGGAAACGAGCAAATCAAATGCTGCTGTCACAGTTGCCGCAGTCGTACACACAGGCACAGCCTGCTCAGATGGGAAATCATTTAATTTTCTACACTGGACCACAATTTTAGATGCTGGAAAGATGAAATCTTCAACTAATTCCTAAAAGATAAAAAATAAACTTATTTAAATATATTGACAAGAACAATTTAAAAAGCACTTACAATTTATACTTAACTACCAGAGCTACCCGAGATCATAAAAGTAAAGAAAATAAAGTGTTTATTTTAAAATGAAGGAATAAGATAAGAGCTTGCACATTTTTCTCATGATACTAAGGGGAACTAATTATAGATCATATTTAAACATCTCCGCTGCACCTCGCAACTGTGCTCCAAAATTGATAATGATCAGTCAATTAGTTTAGATGTGAATTTTATTCAAACTAATATAAAACATTTAATGCTGAAATTTTACTCTGGCTTTCCATTATATGGGGACAGATCGTACTGAAATAGTAACGTTATTTGTGTGTACATGTGCTACAGATTATGCAGGACATGGGTTACAGTCAGTGATGTAAAAAAATTTTAAAATGTAAAAAATGTATGGGTGTGTGTTGGAGAGGGGGAGAAAGATATTGAATATACATGTTTTTGTTTTTTTCTAGTTCAAAAGGTTAAAAAAAAAATGTTAATAAATAAAAAAATTCCAACTCAGACACAAATTGTGTAAGAAAAAACAACAAATTGATAAATAAAAAATAGGTTATGAAGAAGAAATGTTATAGCATTCTCAGACGCAACACATCCAAACACACACACAAACATGCACAAATTAAATGAATACCATTTGCGAAGGAAAATATGCAGAGGGGGAGAGGGGGTAACCTCTTTGACACACACAGTGGACCTGTATAATTGAAGGGAACAGCAGTCCGATGATTACAAAGCGATTTTAAGAGAGATCTTTATCATATGCATACACACATGAACAAAACAAACTTGTCGACAGAAATAGAAAGGATATTGTAGAGTATAGTGTGTTAAAGGTTTCAAATGTAAGCATAATGTAAAAATGTGTTCAATGATTAAAAAATTCAATTGCAAGGGCTATGTAATTATTTTGTTGCCGTTTTGACGACGACGAAGAACTGGTTATTGAATGATCGTTTAATGACTGAAATGACCAATGCATTACATGAACTTGATGCCGGGCAAAATAATGTCTCCTAGTGATGCCATATTTTAATTTTAGTAACCGTTCATTTATAAAGTGATGAACTGGTTTCTGGTATATGAGAATTGTCAGAGCTCAGCCAATCAGAATGGGCAGACTTAGGTCAGGGAGTCTTTATCTATAAAAGTGAAATTGTGTGTGTGTGTGTGTGTGTGTGTACATTTCCCTACCAAGTTACCGTCAATTTTCAGTCTACAGACTCAAGATTTGACATAAGGGGTATTGAGATTTAGGAAAATCTTTAATTGGTTTTCGGACAGAAATTTAGCTGTCAAAGGGTCAACAATTTGACCTTTGAAAACTCTACCAAACTCTTCCGCCAGTTTTGGGTCTAAACATTGGAAATTTTAGATGTAGGTTCCTTAGACATGGATCAAACTTTAACTTGATTTGAGCCCAAAACAATAAATGTGGGGGGGGGGGGGGTCAAAGTTTTAAAAAATTTGACCTCAGCCAATTTTTGGTCTAAACATTTGAAATTTTACATAAAGTGTATTCAGATACACATGGCATGCTTTTTAATAGGTTTTTGGCCAAAAATTTGGCTGCCAAGGGGTCAAAGTACAAAAAATTTTACCTTTGCGGTCTCTAGCAAACTATTCAGTCAAATTTTAGGTCTAAACATTTGAAATTTTACAAAAGGGTATTTAAACATGCAGCAAGCTTTTTTAATCAATTTTTAAGCGAAAATTTGACTGCCCAGAGGTCAAAGTTGAAAGAGTTGACCTTTGCAGACTCTACCAAACTCCTCTGCCAATTTTGCATCTAAACACCTGAAATTTTAGATGTGGATTACCTGAACATGAGTCAAACTTTAATATATATATATGAGCAAATAGTTAATAAAACATATTAATATCTCCTACTTGGTTTTATCAAGCTTTTACATCTGGTTGAGATTACTTTATAAATAAGTATTCTTTAATATTTATAATATACTTTTGTTTTACCATCTTGGATCATTTTGGTAAATTTAACTATAATTTTTATTTTTTATATATATATATATATATATATATATATATAAGTTATGAACAGTACATAGAGGCCAAGCACAGCCGGGCTGAACTGCTAGTTATTTATGAATTGGAAAGATGTTAGGTCTGTATCTATGAGCCAGTTACAGTCGATGTAATCACAGAATCTGTGGAGCGTGTAGAATTCCTGAATTTTTCCAAGTACTTTATCCACTATGCCACAAGTCTTTGTGAAGAATCCAACTATGAATAATCAATCCTCATCTTAGAAATTCAGAAATGTAAAAATTCTATGTTTGTTAATGTTAAATTTTGAATGACTTTTTTAAAACAAAGATTTATCGAACGTGAAAAAAAAAAAAAAAATCTATATCCACATTAAATATTTTTTACATAAAATATTTGAAAGATATTTTTGTTAGACATACAGTAGGTCTTAATGTTAATGGAACCTCAATGATGTGCAGATGTATAGAGAAATTGACATTATTATACATTACCTCCCAAACTAATTTGTTTAATACTTTTTTTGCATTTTCATCCACAAGGTACAGTGCTACTTTGATGTAGGGGCTACTATCTGGGACATAATTTGCAGGGATACTATGTAGGGAGTTGATCAGCAAGATGTATGTTTACATTTTTACAATTGAACTTCTGCATGTCAGTACAGTCAAGGAAGCAGGAACCTGAAAAGGAATATCAAAGTCTAGCAGTCCTAGGGAAGAACCTATTAGAGTAGAAAGTTTTCTGCCATCTGTCGGTCTCTGTGTTGGGGTAGGATTTTGCTGCTTGTCCGGTTTATTGGGGGTATTTATGTTGAGGAGGTACAAGGACTAAATACTTGTAAAACAGGCAGAGGGATGCAATATTTCATTGATGGGACAGAGGTTGAAACCTAGCTGACAGTTCAGGACCTATTAAGTTGGTGACTCTTGAATACTGTCTAGGATTGAGAGGCTGGTAATAGACGCATTAGCCCAAATGTGGCAACAATACTCCATGCATGAGCAAATGGTGGCCTTTTAGAGATACAGGCATAAGTAACTTTCTAGCATGGTAGAGAGAGTCCACCTTTGCAGCAGCCTTGGCAATGCCCTCAATGTATCAGTTCCTTGTGAACATTAAGCAGAGGAGTTTCAGGTAATGTCTCATTAGCTATAGGTATTAGTGGTTGAGGAGGTTTCTTTTAATTATTAAAGGAAAGAATCTTAGTTTTGGCAGCATTGAATGTGACCATCCATTTTTGTTCCCATTCCACTATATACTAGAGATTTTTCTCTAGGGTTTCCGCCATTGCTTTGGATAGGTGTTCATTTGTTTCCTCTCGTGTCTGTTAAAGAGTGTGGTGTCATCAGCAAATATACCCATCTCAGACAATTTTATCAGGGAGGTCATTTATGAATCTCAGGAGTAATAAATATCCAAGGATTGACTCCCTGAGATACACCCACATTTACATCACACTGTTTTGATGCACGACCATCAAGGACAATCTGGATTCTTCTTATTTAAGAATTTAATTATGTTAAGTATTCGTCCAGTAATACTATATGATCTGATTTTCATGAGAAAACCATATGCCCCTTTGTGACTATTTTAATTAATAATCTATTTTAACATGTATAGAAAAAAAATATGAAAGAGATGGCTAAACACAATACAAAATGGACAATCACAATTTTTCAGTTTTATTACGTACTAATTTCGAAAATTTGACTTATTTCTAGAGGAATCTATCTTAAAAAAAAGGAGGTTATATGTGTGTATATATTCAGTTAAAGAGGAATGTGTTGGGTGGAAGAGAAAGGGTTGGGAAGAGAGAGAAATACCATGGATTGGTTGTTTTTGTTTTACGACATATCAACCCTTTTTCAAGTTATTTAATGCTAAATCCAGTGATTTTTGAAGAAATTTTTTAATTTTTTTTTTTTCCAAGTCATTTTCTATTTAGCCCATAGTTGGGACCCTAATAGGTACTACTACTTCGGGTCAGAGTGGACCTGGAAGCAATGGCAATTAAAGTGTGGCTCCACACTCCCCAAAGCCTGCAAGCCGGGACCTCACCATTGGATATAGTTTGAAGTCATATCCAGGACCAAAATACGATGGAGGAGAGAAGTTTTAATAGAAACTAGCAAGAATTGCACAACGGACTCATTCATATATAATATATTGATGTTGCCATTCTGTGGATGTTCAGCATAAATGGAGATGCCTTGATATTATTGTAGCACTTTTGTTAAAACTGAAAAAAGTGCTTATCTAAGCTAGTAAGGATGCCCAGCATAGCCCATTCATAAAATATGCTTAAATATATTTTAATTTATGCAGAGTTCATATATATTATCATAGTCAATTTACTATCGATTCTTTTATATATATATATATATATATCAGAGAGGCGGTAACACTCTCTATATAGGGATGGCCCGTACACGCCTATATACGCCTACAAAACAAAACTATCCAAATCTCAACTAAAATCAACTTATAAGTTTCAAAAAGCACATATTCTTACAGAGAAGTGTCTTACGAATCCAGCGAGTGTCAGAACGTCGGTTAAAATGTCAAAAGAGAGCAAAAAAGAAAAAAAGGGTACAAAAATGGCCAATTGTTCTTTCTTCTTTCTTTTGAGACGATGTATCTCGGTGTACGAACGGTCTCTGACAACAGTTCAAGCATCAATCGACTGCTCTTTACACGGAGAAGTGCAGAGACCCATCGCTTTTTAGCTAACTCCATAATTAAATAAGATTACGTGTAATAACAAGTTTTAAACACTATATCCAATGTAGACAGACCACTTCGAACACGGAACTTCTCTCAAAAGGGACAGCTCCAAATAATACACCGGATGCTCACAGACGTTCCAGTTTGCCAGTGGCCTATATTTCTTGGACGCTGAATATTTGAGGTGAACGTTAAGGTTTTTTCTTTAAACAGTAACCCACCAGCGTTAATGAAACCACAAAATCTTTATCTCAGTTGATCAAAATTGTTATAAGAGTAACCTATCAGCAAGTACGACGTCAAAAAACAATGTTATAAAAACAAATAATTCTTCAGATTTTGGACTGTAAAATATGTACAAAATGTCAATGCTGTGACCAGGATTCGAACCTAGGTTAGCACGGCCACAACGTGGGGTCCTAACCTCTAGACGATCACGGCTAACACTGACGTCTGTCGTTCTTGGCAGAAAGACACATGACTACTGTCAAACTATTGAAAAATAAGGAGGAAACTTGAAATTCTCACGCATGCGCAAAAATACACTATAGCAACCATTGTTAAATGCAGCTGAATCTCTTCGCTCGCTAAGAAAAGTAGATCAGACCAGTTCTCCTAAGAACTCACCAAACGCCAAAGGAAATAAGTTAAATTAACCGCAAAAGAAACTGCAAGAAAGTCATCTTCTAAGAATTCACTGGAAGCTGACCAAAAAGAATCAAAATCCAAGCCCTAGCCACAAAAATAACTAGATATTGTGGCTACTATACACAACATACTAATAAAAACAAGTAAGTTTTCTAAAATAAACTACAATAAATTAACCAAGTAACCTCACACTGTCACTGATTAGGACTTCATATAAAGATAACAACTACACTATTGGTGTATATACCGTTCCACACTTTAACTATTGGTGACGGGGCAGTATCTCAATTCTACGAGAGTTGTCTTGCTATAAGATAAGTGATATTATAGTAAGATACACATAAGTGTTATATGTTTACATTTAATAAAAAATGCCAAAGTCAGCACGTAGTAAAAAAGCTCAGAGAAATATAGACTATGAAAAAAACAAAGTCAAGGTATTATCTGAGCAAAAAGAATACTATCAGAAAAATGCTGAAATAATAAAAACTAAGTATCATGCAAATCCTGAGGCAAAGAAGGCTGCCTCACGCGCTGACTCAAAAGCACGGTATAACAGGGTTACCGAGGGGAAAAAAGCTGCCTCACGTGCTCTTTATAACAAAGAACCAGAAAAAAAGAAGGCTGCCTCACGTGCTGACTCAAAAGCACGGTATAACAGGGATCCCAAGGGGAAAAAAGCTGCCTCATGCACAAACTATTATAAAAAGACCTAAAACCCAGCAGGAAGCGACCTGCTACTAATGGAGGCGGCAATGAGCCGCCTCCTAAAAAAGACAATACTATCATGAATGTAAGTTTAAAAATAAGACTAAGTAAAAATACTAATTAACAAGAATAAAAAAGCATTGGAAATGCAAAAGGATATAGGGATGGTATGCCAAAAAGTATACAAACAAGATAGCTATGAATGGCTAGGCACATGGAAATAGAATTGCATCCAAAGTATAGCCCTATAGCTTTTCTCCAATCTTCATTCCGTGCCATCATTACAGTTGTAAAAAGCTATAGGGCTATACTTTGGATGCAATTCTATTTCCATGTGCCAGCCATTCATAGCTATCTTGTTTGTATACTTTTTGGCATACCATCCCTATATCCTTTTGCATTTCCAATGCTTTTTTATTCTTGTATATATAAGATTCGATAGAAATTTGACTATAATAATATGAAATCTGCACAAATTCAAAAACAAAAAATATATCCATATGACTTAGATGCATCAGCCTTAATCGAAACCAAAGTTTATGAAGAAAAACAAGCATTTTTGGATTTGAAGCAGTTATGCCGTGTTAAACTGGCATTAGATGTAAGTTGTAATATTGTATATTAATATTATACTTAGTCTAAACCTACTATCAGGAATCAATTGATAATTACTTTATTTGGACCAATAACAAATAAGTGAAGAAAATATTGGTATGTTTATCTGCTTTATATAATACGCTTAACAATGAACAAATCAATATGTCAGAGATACTTACTCGGATGAGATCTAAACCTCCTTTTTCGGCACCGACATGATATTTCTTTTCAGGCGTTTGGAATGACAGAAGTTCCCTGGTTATTCCTAAATGACCCTCCAATAAAGCATTATCCACTTGGATCTCTCCCTGGCTTAACAGTTGTTCCTAAAAAAATATACAATTTTTTTAAAGTTGAAATATTTCATTTTTAACAAAACTGTACAATAAAATAATCTTAGAAACAAATGTTTTGAACAGGAAATATCTATTAAAGACATTGTGCAGAGTTACACTTTAAAACATGAAATTGAAAGCAACTTTAGTTTCAAACCAACAAGGAAAGGAAACTTATTGGAACAATCATTTAAATTATAGTACTTACTCTTATTTTCTTGAGCCAGCTTATTTCATTATTGAGTAAAACCTCAGAATTAGGCAGACTCACTTCACTGGTAAAGGCATGATTCAGTAATCTGAAAATATTAATCGAGTATAAAAAAAAGTAAGCAAAGAACTGGATAGCATGAATATTTGATATTTCATTATTTCAGCTGCATTATGAAAATGTTTTGTGAGACTAGAAAACGCACAAGAAATCAAAGTGTGGGAATCAATGAAAATGTAAGTTACTTATATAGTTTCAAAAGTGGTATGTCACCAAGAAAAATAATCAAAATTAGTTTGATTTTTTTTACCATTGTCTGAAAGCCGGTTGATAAGATCAGGCTTGAGACAAAGCTGTTAGGACTTAAAAAGCATTTTTGGAAGTAGAGTAGATCAGACAACATCCAACTACTTTGAAAGCTGTGGCAATATGAGAGCCTCATTTTTTACTTTGCCCCACTTTGGGAGTGTAAGCATTAAAACCAAATATTTTAAATGGAGATGAATCTAGCCAAACATCTGTAACAAGTTACAAATCAGAAGTAAATTCTAAAAGTTTACAAAAAGAAAAAAAAATCACAAACAAAACATACCTGCATAACAAGTGGAAATACTCATGAGATTGTTTTGCATTATCTTTCACAGTTGTCTGAAATGGGCAAAAAGTGTGACGATTAATACAAGCGTTCAATGCAAGCGTTTTGTTTTAAATTATATCAAATTGCAATAATAACTACCTCTTTAATAGACGTTTTGTCTATTGTGTGATTCTTTACTAATTTACAATATCCACAAACGTTCTTTATTTTTATATTATGATTAAGTCTTATCCTAGAAATGATCAAGGATGTTAAAGATGCAAGATTTAACATACAAATGCAAAGAAAACTCATCACAACCTAAATTTGATATCAGTTGGCTTCAACCTAAAGTAAGCAATGAAGAAAAAAAAAAAAAAAAAAAAGATTTTTATCCTAAAATTTTCTTAAATTATACCATTTAGAATTGACATTGTTTTGTGTAGATTTCTTAACCACTTTTACCTGCAAAAACACAATTTTAACCACACTTTTGTGTATCTCTTTGCTTTTGTACAAATATTTAAAATTTCAGTTTAAAGGATAAAAAACAGGTTGGATCTTGTATTTGTTTTGAAACAAATTCTGGTGTCAATTTTGTTGTCAGAAATCAAGAAACATGTTTACAAATAACGTGAAATATTTTTCAGTCAAGTAAAAAAAATTTTGTTTAAAATGTTGAAAATAATTTATCATTGCCTGCGGGCATGGATAAGAAAAAAGGAGAAGTTTAAAAAGTGTGTATAACATTCATCATTTAGAACTTGCTCAGTCACTACTTTTGAAGCCTTTATTCAAGATCCTCTCCATCATTGATGTGCAAATTTTTGCAATTGCTTCAAATTGCATAAAAGAAAAAGTCATAAGTAGCTGTTTGATCTAGTTTTGTTTTAATTCACTGCATATAATTATTTGAATACAAGTTGCTATTTTCATTGATATCTGCAGGAATATCAGACCTACATATGCTTTAGATTAATCTTACAACAAAGTTACTTATATTTCATCTACAGTTCTCCTTTGACCAAAGACTGTATCCTACTTGCTTGTCCGATAGTGTAGATGCAGTACTTTCCGTGGGCACTTAAATCTATATACTTGGGAGATTTTAATATTCAGAAATCAGCTTGATTTTTCAATCAACATACATGGTTACTGTACTGCACATTCCGGCACTCATGCAGAGAGTAATCCGTGCTTAAATAACATTTCTCCCTGCTCCACTTTAAATTTAAATGGAATATGAACAAACATTTTGATGCATAACTCCAACTTATAACGTCCCTATAGTTCAGCTCCCTAATTCACAGTAGCCTCCTTATGTCTCAGTACCTTGTTTAAAGTGATTAAAAGTTTTACAATTTTGATTGGTTAATATTTTTCCTCTAATGTGTAATATCTTATAGGATTTGAACTTCTTGATTATCATTTCAAATTCAGTGAAGATTAATGGAATATCTTAAGAGAAATAATTTTTTGCACAAACTTATGATCCGGATTTCTTTTTATTTATTAATCCTACAATTCTATTGAGTGCGATACAAGTGCAGAGGACATCAGAAACTTACAGAGAGAACAGTGAAGAGGAGCGTAATGAAGAAAAGCAATGGCCGATTTCCACTGCTACATTTTGTAGCCATTTGAAAAAACTGTTCAGCAGCCCAGGTGCGGATTTCTCTGAAAAATAAATAATATTATTGAAAAACATTCTGGACAAACATAATAATATTCAACTTTGAAGTGTTTTTTTTTTTGTTTTTTTTTTGGGGGGGGGGGGCACATATCAGGTGTTGTTGGATTATCTTATGCAGAAAAGGTTTTATCTGTATTTTGCAAGGATGTTGTGCAATTTGTTTATTTTTTCACTTTTCACTCATCATGTCAGACGATTCTCTTTGTAATTGAATATTCCATATAAGTACAATAGTTACGATGAGTATTTCTGAGTATTCACACGTCCTAGTGCATATCTACATATGTGCAAAAATATTTGATCAGTCAACCTAAAACTGTGATTAAAACGATAGGAAATTGATGTTACAATCTATTGTTTCAAATAGTTCTTTCATGCTTCCAACATTGTAGAATTTTCTTTTACCCTCAATATGGGAAAGATATCTCTACATGCCATCAAAATAGTTTCATTGTATGACTGAACATGAAAGGTGTTCCATTGATTTTTTTTATGTATAAATTCGATATATTCAACTCTTTCAATTGAGTACAGTATTTTTATTTCTTTGAGAATTTGTGGTATCTTCATCAGTTTCATTTTATAATAAATTCTGTGGACATCAGTCACTTCTTGGCTCTACATTTTTGTCATGTCCTCTACTGTAAAATTCTTTACTACATATTTCTTTTGGTTATGTAAGTTTTAAAGTTTATATTATAGGTTCGCAACTGTCTTCTATTACATCTCTATAATATTACCATTCAAGAGCTTGTTTTCTTTATTGTTTTTTGAGTATGCTGGTGGTAGATAGTGATAATTTGATCAGTTTTTGTGCTACCAAAGATTCTATGACTAAATACGTCGGGAATTTGTCAGATTATGTATTTTGGTGCTTTTTTTTTTTTTAAATCTTATTTTTTGTTTTATATAACAAAACACAAGATTTTTTTTATTTCCTTGGTTGTGATCACAATTAGCAAACCATTTCTCTTGATCTGCCAGCTCTTATTTTCCATATTACGTTTAATGTGGTAGCCATGTTGAGCTGACCATGCATATTTCAATCATTTAGTAAAGCATGGTGACATTAGATATGCTGTCATCTTACAGCCATTTCATTTAACTGCTGGAACAATCGAGTGCTGAGAATTCACAGTCCACAAAACAAGTTTGTAATTTACCATGAAATAGTTACCATGTTAGGAATTCTAAGGCATCATTTTGTATCATGCCAAAATTAAGTTTAAGTCTCATTCAAAAATTATTTCAGCCATATGTTTTGAGTATAAATAAGCCATGGGACTCGTGTTAGTATTAAACATAATAAACATCAATTACCTATTCTTGCAGAGCAGCAGAAGGTCAATAATGAAGCATTGCCATGCTTTATCCTTGTTCAGAGACTCCAGAGCAGCTGGGCACAAGGCGAGAGAGACAGACAAAAGTTCTAAAGCCTCTTTCGTCACTTCAATATCTTCTGGCTCCGTATTTTCTTCACCCTAAAAAAACAAATTACATAAATTTTTTCTTTCAATGTTTTTTGTTTAAATAAATTTTGGGCACCAAAAAGAAAATTTGTACATTTATTTTAGTATCCATATTTAAAAATATTTACACTGTATAGAATTTGAAAATGAATTCATTACAGGCATAAATGGTTCTTGTTTAATGAGAAGTGTTAATTTTATGTTGTACTTTTGTATTTAGTTATTGCCTGTAGTAAACATTGAACCTTCAACCCCAGAAGCCTTTCACATAATTGTTAATCAATGCTTTTAATCATTGGACAATATGAATTACTTTAGTCAGAGGTTACACAAGCTAAAACATTATGAACATACAAAACCAAGATGAGAATAATAATACAAATTTGACAGCATACTTTCACTTCTGTAATAGTGAATTTATGTTAAAAACAATTTGGAATAAACAATGAGAAAAAAAAAAAAACAATTTTAGAAAAAAATCTTTTTAATAACAGATTATTTTTATTAAGCCAGGGCTTTTCATGAATTGTGCTCTTTCTTCAAACAACCACTTTATTTCAGCTAACTAGTTAAACACTTGTCTCAAGGAAAAAATATAATTTAAAAACAAACATGTCGAAAAACATTTTTACAGGGATGCATTATGTATACATGTACATTTTATTTTCTGTCAGTTTCAATCATAGTTTTATCAAGTTTTAAATCGCCTACCAAATATTGTCAACCTCCACTTAATTCTCGAATAAAAAAAAATCTTGGATGGATCCATCAGGATCTTCAACAATGGAATTTAAATAGACTCAATCCCCAAGACCACCTCTGTGGGAAACTTGGAATTCCAGGCTACCAGAAAATCTCAGAACCCTGAATAGGGGAAATAATGGTGATAAAGTGATTAAAGTGACAAATGGATTGGATTGAAGGAGTTTAACGACTTTTCAGCCTTTTTTTTGGGGGGGGGGGGGGGGGCATTAAAAGTCGGAAGAGCTTTTCAAAAGAAATTAGTTGTGTGCATATTTCAGATGTATTTATAGTTGAATATATATATATGGATGTCTTGAAATTTTCTTAAGATTGATTTTCATATATAGATTTACTTTTTTTTTTTTTTTTTTTTAAGGTATGATAGGATATTCATTGGGTTGACTTTTTCAAAGAGGTTCTCCATATTGTTTTCCACATAGTACAGTTTTCTGGTTGGAGCAAGGTCAGTACATTTAACTAGGATGTATTAGAGTGAGGATTAGTCATTTAATCTTCAATGATTGCTCAAAATATTTACTAGTTTTGTATCTACTGAATAGTTTTATTTTTTTAGATTTTTAACTAATTTGCAGGATTTCTCATTTTGTTAAAGTTTGGAAATTACTAAATAAAAATTTATTATTAATAAACTGAGACTAAATTTGTTTATAAAAAAGAAATTTGTTTGAAATAAATTATGAAGGATTTACCTTTTCTACTATCCGATGGATTTCTTCATTCGAATCATGAACTAAATGCAAAGATCCTGTGCAAGATGACCATGCGATTTTCTGTATAGCTTTGATGGTATTTAAATCTGGTAATGCTCCAAAAGCCTGAAAAATAAGTTTTAATTATTAACAAATTTGAAATCAATGATTCATTGTAGTTCTTCCAGGGAATATTTACACTATTTTAGAAGCCAAAACATCCAATTAAATTGATTAGTTTCAGTTTTGTGAAATTATAAAAATATAAAATTTTAAAACATTACAAACATAAGAATCGTTCTTAGAAAACAACTCATTCACAAAATTAAAGTAAAAAAAAATTATATTTAAATAAAACATTTTAAACATTAAAATTGTCATATGAAGAGCTATATATAGAGGACTCAACTGACATCCTTCAAGTTGATGAGGATGCTAAAGACAATACCATTCATTTTGGAAGGCAAAATAGAGGATATGATTCTATCTTTAAAGGAGAGCAAAAGTCTTGGGCTTGATAATATTCAAACTGTTCAAAGCTGATAAAGATTCACTTCTAATCTTTTGAAATTGTTTAATATGATAATTTCAATTGGTGATGTACCGGAAGCTTCCAAAAATACATTGATTGTACTACATAAAAACAGTCAAATGGATTGTGGAAATTATCATCCAATCAGCCTTTTAAATCATTTTTACAAATTGTCACAGAATGCATGAAAAGAGATCTTTATCTTTATGCATTATTCCCAACTTTTCTGCATACCAGCCAGGTAAACATATCAAGCAAATTATCACTTTAAAGCATGATAAAAAAAATTTAAAAAAATAAAAAAATAAATAAAATTTAATAATCCTGTGCTCATTACCTTTATTGATTTTACTGAAGTGTTTGATAGTATCACATTTTTTTGAAAAATTTTGAAAGAAAAAAAATTGAATAAATAGTACATATAACTCTTGAAAATGACCTATAGTAATTCAACTGCAACAATTACAACATCACACCCAATCCAAATTCTCAAGAGTGTAAAGCAAGATGATATTTTTTCAGTCTTTGCATAATTATGGCATAAAGTTATTTGGAAAACAGAACAACAATGGAACTTATGGTCTTTCTTTTAACATGCCCAACACTAAATGCATGATCACTGATATAAAAAAAAAAGCAAAAAAAACTTATCAATAGCCAACAAATTGAACATATTACAGAGTTTGTTTACCTTGGGAACATTTACTGATGGGTAAACAGCTGTAAATTACAGAATCAGCTTAGGTTACCATAACTTATAAACACAAAGTCAAAGCAAAAATCTAATGCATATGTCCTTGTCGTTTTATATAAACTTGAATGTGTTAACTGGAAGATAAAATGACATCAGAAAATAGAAACTTTCCAAATCCACATCATGCAGTTCAATATTAATCATAAACTACCTAATTATATCAGTATCACACAATTGCAAAAACTCGAAACTGGTTTGGTCAGATGAAGCATCTGAGTATAGAGCTTCGCAGAATACGCATTGCAACAAGGAAACCAGTCGAAAGATAAAGATGAATAAACAACATTTGAACGCAATCGCGGAACACTTAGACATGTCATATTCCACAGTTAACCGATAAAATGTTTAATGACAGCTTTAGCAGATACTATTTAATTACAGAATTTAGAAATGTTTCTGAAAAAGTGTGAGAATGGATTCATGAAAATCTCACCTGCTCTTTCAGCTGCTGACCCAATCGTATGGCCACACTTCTCAATGTAAATTCTGAAGTAGGATTTGGTATGTAGATTAATGCTTGCTGCAAAGTGACTGCATAATTATGCTCATTAACAGGAATTGGTGTAGTTTGAGAGTCAGCACTACAAGCATCAACAGCGACTTGAACCTTAGCATGACCGACTGTTGTTGTCATCAATTTACATATCTTCAAAACGGTCACATAGGCACTCCTGAAAGTAAGAAAAAAACATTTAACTATAAATTAAAGCCAACACAAGAATAAATTTAAACACATTATTATTAAATGATTATCATAAAATAGATTCTCTCTGGCCTTCTTCATGAGTAGTACTGTTTATAATAGTGAAGTTTTTGTAATTCTTTAATAGAATTGCTATTAATTACATGTATATGCTGAACTTCATCTGAGTTCAGTATACAAGAAGCATCAATGCACACAAGTATCTTACAATAATAATATTAAACATGACACAAAAAACTATTGGAAATGAATATAACTTAAATCCAAACATCACTTCTTTCATATGAGTTTACACAAAAATGATTCAGTGCCACCTTCCGGTCTACTCTTTTTGACCGCTTTTATGATACTCTGATGCTGTGCAAAATGTAGTAATAAGAAAAATGATTTAAAATACGAATAAGAGAACATTTCCAAAAGAAAAAAAAGTTATTAAAAGCATCAACATGTCTAAGCAAGACATCAAAAAAAATCTTAGACTTAAAGAAAATAAGGAAGAAAAAACAGAAATCAAATTTTGTTTCCATTATGAAAATAGAGAATTCAATGAACAGGAAAGGCCAAATTAATTAAAAAGAATCTAACAAGAAATGATAAAGTCAATTCACGTCTTGGTGAATCCAGTTGAAAAAACAAAGGAGTTGCATTCAATTACTTGGCATGGTTTAGGTCTTAAAGAAAATATTCAAAAGTTGGAAAGAGATCAACACAGGTTCATTTTCTTTTAGGATGAGCATAGATCAGAGATAAATGACAGCCGACAACTATAACAATATAAAACACAATGGTCTTCGAGACCATACATTTGAAACAGTGGAGCTTTTTGATGAACAGTCAAACCTATTAACAATAAGGCAAGAGAGAGAGAGACTAGATTAGAATGTAAAAGAAACCATGTGTTTGTGAGAAAGAGAGAGAGAGAGAGTTCCTTATGAACTCCAAAACGGCTGGGCTAATTTTTGGAAATTTCACAGAAAGGTATTTTGTGTATGGAAGTATTCTTACATAGGTTTTGTAAGCAAAATGTGTCCATTGATATCAGAAATTGAAAAAAAAATCTGATTAAAAGGAGGAAATCTGATTGTGACCCAAGTTAACAATTTTATACAACCAGACATCACAAGTGCATTTAAGTTTTATCACTACACAAACAGAAGGGTCTGTCCTATAAAAATCAAGTATAGATTCTTTTATAAGACAGGCACTTCAAAATTAATTTTTCATTTAGAACAGGATAATTTATTTTTGTACATTTAATTCAAGTAATTTTGCAAAAATAATTTTATAAAATCAACAGTAGATTCTTTAATAAGACAGGGGCATGTTTGAAATGAATATTTCTGTTTAGAGCACAATTGAACCATGATACTTGACTTTTGCATTTTCAGCTTTAAATGAAGCCACTATTTATAGATAATTTTATAAAATCAATAGAAGGTTCCATACAGTTCAACCTAGACTACAATGTATTGTGGACCAAGTAACTGTAGAGAGGCTTGTGAAGCTTCCTCCCAGTACACTGCTCTAATTGAGATTATCCTTCTAATGAGTGAGCGAGCAATCAATCGACTGGATTGGAAAAAATAAAAGATTTTTAAAAAATAAAAATCGGCGATTTCAGAGATTTCAATGACAAAAGTATGGGAGGTTGGAACATTTGTTGATAATCATTCAATCCTGGACAACATCAGGTTTCCCTGCTAATAGGTAACAAAAAGATTTCAACAGTCAAGTGAAAAACCAGCTCCATCAGACACCATCCAGAGCTCAGATTTAAGCTTGACTCGCTACTTGAAAAACTCGTTTGCTAAGCAAGAAAGAACCTAATCAAAAGTTTTAGTGAGAAAGGACAGAATCTTTAGCTTGGACCAATAAAATTCCTAAATATATTCAGTGTAAGGGAAAAGAATTTTCATTTTATTAGTTATAAGTTGTTTAAGTTCTTTGTAAAAACCAATCAACTGTTTTAAAGATGTTGAGATTTCTTTGATCACTTTTTTTGTGTACAACAATACGGCACATTTTTAACCACCATAGACTTTCATGAATGTACATCATATGGCGTGCCAATGAGAACTAATAACGAAACACCAGCAACTGACAAGATAGAAAATTAGAATTACATCTTAAGCATGGTGTTGCAGAAAGCAAAGTTATATTAAACTAGAAGAGCTACCCAGCATGGTTCAGGGCCATCAAAAACAAAATAGGTTAAAAAAGTGGGTAATATCTTCATATTTAAACTCATTTCTTTATCTTTCTCAATCTTTATGTTTCTCTTTCCTCATTTTTCCACATCTCATTTTTCACCCAGCTCATTCCTCTCTTGTATATGTATTGAAAATAAGTCATTCACCCAAGCTTTCAGATTTAAAGTTATTGCTCCAAGGCAACACCAGGTTTCTCCCCCCACCCCACACCTTTTTAAAAAATATGAAATCTACATTTTTTTTATTTATTCCCAAGCAACACCAAGTTTTTTTTGTCTTTCTCTTCTCCACCAAGCATAGACAAGATAGTAAATGTATTACATTGTTGTACACACGTTCTCTATCTGTGCTGAAATATTTTTGATATCTAATGGACGTATGCTCTCTTAAAGTTGGGAGATTCTATTTATAAATGATGCTGCTAGGAACTGATGAATCAAATTAATTCCCGTTCTGCTACCAACCAATCAGAAACCAGAATTGTTCCATAAAAATGGAACCTTTTAGCATCCTAGCACATTTTTTCATAACACACGGATCTTTTGCTCTTTAGCTGCAAAATTATAAAGTCCAGAACCTGTACAGAACTGCTGGACACTGAGAATTCTTCATCTCCAGGGCTTGTATGGAACAACTACCCATCAGAAATTCTTAAACTAAACAAGACTTAAGATTCAAGACATTGACTCCCAGGCAATGCCCAGTACCTTTTCTGATCGAAAATAATATAATCAATATAGAGTGAACATCTTTCTCCTGGACCATATAAAATTTAAAAATAGCTACACTAGGATATTGAGGATTCCTCTAAAACATAAGCACACGTGATCTACTTAGGATGAATTATATTACTTATCAAACATAATACTGTAATACTATTATGGCTCTCAGGCAACACTAAACTAACCAAAAACAGAAGTTCTTTCTCCTGGGGCTCTTTTAAACACACTTGCTCTATCTAGGACTTTGCACACTTCTGGATTACTATATACCCCTTAGATTACAGTATTGCATTTACTAACATTTATTGCTATCATTCAAAGCATTACTGAAAACACCAAAATAAAATTAAAAGATGCTTCCAGAACATTATTAAGACCATTCTTTTTAAGTTTCTTACACCTTTCCTCCTTAATCCAAAGAGAAGTTTAAGAAACATTAAAGATAATGTCAAGGCATTTCAAAACAAATATATTGAACTTAGGGGTCCCCCCCACCAAGTTACAGCTGAACCCTCATTATACCACCACCTCCCCAAAAATAAAAATGAAATCTGCCCCATAGTTTCAGGAGGAATTTGGGACCACTTCTATTAGGTTCCCTGGTTAATTTTATATCAGAATACATTTTTAAATTTTATGTAGATTCTACAATCTTTCTATAGGATACACAAACAAAGGCATTGGGTAAATAAGTTAAAAAATAAATTTAAAAAAAGACAAAACTTACCTTCTCGTAGGGAGATCAGCATTTGGTAAGAAATTATTTTTTGTGAGCATGTTCAAAGACAACTGGACACCACCACTACGTACAAAATTATACTGAAACATCAAAGATGTGAAAATAAGTAGTTTGAAAATCTAAAAAAATATTAGCACTATTAATTAAAAGTAATATGGTTCATTAAAATAGGGAAACAGATATTTTACTTTTTGAATTTGATTTCATTGGTGAAATAGAAAATTTAATCAGATATGAGAGGTACATGAAAAAAAATCAAGTTTTCTTTGCTTTCGAGACAAATGAAACATATTTGACTTTCTTTTAAATTTTAATTACAACCGGAAATGACTTTCTTTTTATCAGTTTAAAGACCAAGTTAAACACATTGTAAACAGATTTTAAATAGAATGTAATTTATGGTTTTAATTATAGTTTGAAAGGAAAATGTTCAGTGTGGTTAGGTTGTCTTGAGTTATTTAATGTCGAATCTGGTAATTTTGGAAAAAAGATTTTATACTTCCAATTCTTTAGCTTTTCAAATCTTTATTCATGGTGTTTTTTGTAGGTTTGGTTGTTTTGTAAAGAAAAATTGTTTTTGACTTTGCAGAACATGATTGAGTTTTGCAAAGGGAAAGGAAAAAAAGCACTAATATCAATGTTTGTATACTTCAGTCAGAAAACCGATATCTTCAGGCAGCCTAATCTGATAGTACCAGAAGAGTTAAGGATTATGATTCATTTGTGCTTTTTAATCAAAATTGCATTTTCTCATTTACCTCCTGTATACTATATTTTAATCTTTAGTTAAATTTAACTTACAATATATCCATCAATATTCATAAATGTTACAAAAACTTTTTTTACCTGAAATTCAAAAGCATCATCGGAAATTGGTGCAGCTGCTGGCATCAGCAAACTGTAAACAACCTAATAAAAAAAAAAAAAGTCATGAACCACCCAAAAATTCGGATTTTGTTAATATTATCAAAAGCATGTATCATGTGTGTGCATGTTTTAATATGTAATCACGTAAAAAAATAATTTAATTTTTTTTTAATTACTTCAAATTTTTAAGTAAATATACAGAAAATATTGTTTGCACAGTTTAAAGATGATTAAAAGTATGAAAAAAAAAGGCATGATTTATCTAAATTGTTGATCATAAATATACAAAAAAAGATGTGACTTACCTCTACATTGTAGAGAACTTGAGTTGAAGAACCAGTGAAGAACATAGTTTCCAGTGGAGCTGAAACCCCACTCTCAGCCCTAGCATGTTCCATGCATGTGCTACGGAATTTTTCGACTGTAAAAGTATCTGCAACACAGAAATTATTCTAGCTTGAATTCAGTTCATTGATTTAGTTCAATACAAAAGAGTATTTTCTACCACATTTTATGTACAACAGAAAAAAATCTGCAGAATGTAATGAAATATAATGCAGAGAGATATTAGTTTATAACAAGAGAAAGATAACATTTGTTACTTGAATTACCAATACCCACTGATCATAAAAACACCATCAATCAGCAGATTTAAAGAGGTTCTACCAAAATAGTCACTTTAAAAAATCAAAGCACTTTAAATCCTAAAAATACAATTTTTATTGAGAAGCACATATACTTTGATATGGATCAATAAATAAATGACCTGTTTTAAACAAGTTGTAACAATTTTAACAGGTCATTTTCACAACTTTTATGGAGAACAGAGATCCATGATAAGTTTGTTACCATTCCTGTATAAGAAATTTTGTCATGAAATTTGGAAACCAATTAGGACAAATTAAGTTTTTAATCCTGGTGGGGATACAAAACACTGAAGTCTAAAAGAAACCTTCAACATAATAAGCATTGAAAAATTTGAAAAGATTACCTACCTGCAAATGATAATTAAATCAATTTAAATTTAATATTAAAATTATAATTGTATTATCTTTTTGTAGGAGCAATTGTTAATTACCCCTAATCAAAAAAAATAGTTTCTATTTTAATGAAACTGACTGTTCTGTTGATATTGTCAGTCGTAATAGTGATTGTATAAGTTAGCAATACTAACTGCTATATACAAGAATGGCAATTTATTTTAATTTTCCTTCCAAAACGAATTTAAAACTGAAAATATAAATATAGAAAATGTTCTTAAATGTTTAGTTAGAGCAATTCTGTCTGAAGATAATTAATATACAATTAAATGTAAATTAAAACAAATTACATTTATTTAAACTATTTTATTTGGGGAAAAAAAAAAGACTTTTTGCTTGCATTCAAGTATTTTTCTTCAAATAAAATAAGTATCAAAAGTTGATGAGTTTCGTAATTCTTCTATAAAATAGTGGCTCCTTTAAGAAATACTGTTTTGTTAAGCTAAGTTCAAATACTTCTTTCAAACTTTACTTCTAGTCAGAAATGACTTTCTAGTTGTCAATTAAAAAATATACCTTTTAGATAATCATGTGTAAACTTAGAGAAAAAAAAAAAAAAAAAAAAAAAAAAACTTGGGTAAAAAAAATTAAGAGCATGTGTGCTCAGGGATCAGTTTTGCATCTAAATTTAATGTAAAATGATTCCCCATTTTTGGATTCTCGGTCCTTAATGAAGTTAGTCCCAACACAATTTTTTTATAGTGAAAAGTTAGTATATAAAAAAGAAAACTTACAATTCCATATCTTACCATGAACCCAAGCTTAAAAAGGTAACCTTCCCCTCTCATTAAATCAGAGGGGCACGCTCTTTAAATCACAGAAGGCTATTATAATAAAAAAAAAATGCACTATTTATCTCTGATAGGAAAAAAGAAGAGAAGGGTGAAATAAGGGATTATTTTATGCTAAATTTATATACAATAATGACTCACTACTCTAGGTTCTAAAACAATTTTGGTTTTTTTTTTTGCATGTTTTTCAAGGTTAGTACATGTAATCACCTGAGAAAAAAAGAAATTTGGGTGAGGGGGTTGTTATAAGGTGAAATGTAATGAGAGAACAAAGGCCGAGCTGTATGTTTAAGTGCCAGAAGCTTTATTGACTGAAAGATGTCTACGTACATAGCTGTACGTGTTTCACGCATAGTTTCATATTCAGTTGAAACCGTAGCTATGTACTTCATAATATCCCTCTTACTCAATGTTGTGTTGGTTTGAAATTACCAGTTACAGTCAGTGCTTGCTTACACGTCTTTGTATATTCATTTTAAATATGTTGCGTTTCTTGTGTTTCGTTGATTTTTGTGGGTTTCATTACTTACATTCTTTGTATTAAGATTGAAAGAAAGGAAAGTTTTATTTGCAGGTTCACGGTTTTTAATTACAGTGTATAGTCTCTTAGTTGTGTAGGGAGTTTGGCAACATCACTAGACCTGCAAAGTTGTTCATATGTTGGAGGTTGTTGCAGCGCTGATTTTGCCAGAGCATTGTTATCTTCTGCTGGCTGCGGCATAGAAATATGTTGGGGTATGATAGGTGTACTGGTTGAATGGGTGGCCAGTTGGGGGATGTGAATTCGGTTCCTTCTGTAAATTTTTCTATTCACTTGGACTCCGTAATTGCATGGTGCTTCTTTGCCAGTGACGATTTCAGTTACCATTAGGGATCTAACAGACTATGCTATAGTGAGGTTAGACAGTGGCTTAGTGTGTCACAGTATTTTTTGCTACTTGTCTTATATATGAGTGCCCGCTATGTATTTACTTAAACTTGTGGTGTATAGTCTATGATTTTGCAAGATAGCATAGAGCAGGTGTGCCTTGAAAAGAACCTTTGTGCTGGTGAACCGTGTATGCCAGGCGTGATCGCATTGCATCATTCAAGTATGGCTTTCTGAAAGGCTGTTCCTTTTTTTGTTGATTTTTTAATAATTCCTTTCATCAGCTTCACTGCTGCTTCAGCCTGTCCATTCGATTGGTAGTGGTGAGAGCTGTATGTTATGTGCCGGATGTCTCATGACTAAGAATTTGCTGAAGTTGCTGCTTATGTAGTTCGTTTCATTGTCGGTTATCATTGTTGTTGGTGTGCCATGTGTGACAAATATAGGTTTGATCACTCCGACAAGGTAGTTTCCATTTAGATGAGGGAGCTAGCCCACTTCCACAATGTCCGAATATATCTTGACTAATACTACAAATTGTTTGCCATTTACCTCAAAGCAGTCACTAGCAACACACTGCCAGGGGTGAACTGGTATCAGATAGGTCATCAAAGGTTGTCACTGTTGTGGTTGGGTCAGTTGGCAGGTTTCACATCTTTGAGCAGCTTCTGTGATCTCTGCATTCATGACCAAAACATATTGCGGGTTGTGTTTAGTGTGTACTGAATGCCAAGATGAAATCTATGTGCCCGGGTGATCATCTCGGGTCTAAGTTTAATTGGTATGACAAGATGTATGCCTCGGCATGCCAGGCCATTTTCAGAAGACAGTTTATCGCAGGTATGGCCTAATGTTGAGTGGGCTGTCGTTTTTGTCCTTTGGCTAGCCATTTTTTGTGATTTATCAGCATCCTTAAAGTTGTGTCATGGTTAGTTTCCTCATATCTGTGAGAGGTGGTGGTTAGTGACAAAGAGATTATCTTCTATATTGATATTTGCTAACTCATCTGAGAGTTCCTTTTCTTGTAGTTGGAATATGGTGAGGTTCTCTTCCGTTGTGGCTGGAGCGGTAGGTGGTGATGCCTGAGATAGTATGTCACTTATATACATTTGGGGGTCATGGCTTGTATCTAATATCTAGAGTATTTTTGGAGTCTTAACCACATTTGCTGGAGTCACTTTGGGCTCACGTGAATGGGTTTTGTCAATATTGTCTCTAGTGGTTTTTGACTTTCTCCTTACCAAGGATGTATTGTTACAATTGTTCTGCAGCGAAAATGATGACAAGGCACTTTTTCTCAATCTGGGCATAATTTTGCTCAGTTTTTCCAAGTGCCCGGGATACATATGCAATGGGGTGTCCCATCCTGTGTTAAGATTGCCACAAGGCCAACTTCTGAACTCACATTGCTGACATCATAGTAATGAAGAATAAGGGCTTTGGTGATGAGCTGTTTGATGTGAATGAATGCCGTTTCATGTTGTGATAGCCAGTCAAACAGATTCCCAGGTGTTGCAGTGGTTCACATACTGTACCGAGTTTGGGGGTAAATTGGCAAGGTAGTTTACGACTTTTAGTAACCACTGTACATCTTGAACATCAGTAGGGTGTTACATCATTTATACTGCTGTGACTTTATCCGGATCAGGTGCCAGCTGTTGAGCACTGAAGATGTGTCCCATGTAACTGACAGAAGTTTTTTTACGGTGAGCTTGGCACGGTCAAGCTTTATACCCACTTTGTGACACTTTTCCAGGAGTGCCGTAAAAGCAACATCATAGCTTTTATCAGCTTCTACTTCACTTTCACCAGACCCGTAGATTATGGGGTCATTTGGCAAGTCAATGGTCGGGTCGTCACTGCCATTCTTAGAGGGCTGAGCTGATTCCAAATGGCATTCGGAGCCATTGTATTCTGTCAAATGGGGTTCAATCAATAGGAAGAGGACTTATTTAGCATCAGCGACAGAACAGTCTAGTCTTCATTTTAGTTGCAATTTCCTCAAAGCGTTGGGTAATTGTGGTGCCTGATTGCCTTGTTTAGATGGTGTGGATCAATGTATATCCGCACTTTGTTTGATTTCCGGACAACAACCAGTTTGTTGATCCATGGTGTTGGACCTTGACCCAGGCTTTACTCCTTGATCAACGAAATCAAAGTTTTCTTTTAAATTCCATTTTCAGTGGCAGAGGGTTCCTACGGGGATTATTTTGTATAGGCTTAACATTCTGGTCAATTTCAATTTTCTATTCACCTGGTAGTTTCCCCAGGCTGGAGAAAACACCTTCATATTTGCTGAGGATACCTTCTTTGATGATTGTCCTTGCCTCCTTTACTTCACTCAGCTGTGGCAGTCAGTATTAAAAGTTATGAGCTTCAGAGCTGAGCTAACCTATCCGGAAAGTAGTGATGGTGAAAGTTGATTTTTTATTTTTCTTGTGCCATTTATTTCACAATGAAGTGTTACCAAGCTCAAGGGCTGCAGTATGGAATTGTGATACAGTCTCAATTTTGTGTGAGAAGGTCATAGTTGTGCTTTTGTGAAGTGTTTGTAGTCAGCAAGGGCCAGGGTACTGCAGCTTGCTCCTGTGTCCTTTGGAATATGCACGTGGTCCTTGTGCCGTCTCCTGGGATAGATAGACAAATGTCTGCATGATACTGTTCGCTATCTGACAGAGCCCCTAAAACCTAAAACACTTTCATCACTGCTGGCCGCTTACGTTTTGACAGTGCACCTTTGCAGTTCGTTGTGTCATGGGTTTGTTTGGTTGTTTAGGTGGGGTGGACTGTATCTGTGATTGGCATACCCTGGTAATGTGATTGCGCTTTAGGAAGATTGCACACATTAGTTCATTTGTCATGGCTCTATCCATAGAATTTACAATCCGTTATAAATTCATGTGTCTTTTTTTTTTTTTTTTGTCTGCTTTTGTGAAATGGATGTTTGCTGTTGATTTGTTAAGTTTGCCAAGTTTTTTGTTCAGCTTGTTCAATGCTCTGGCAAATGTCTAATGTCTGGTCTAAAATAAGTTAAGATTTGCCAAGGAGCCTGGCCCGTACATTGTTATTACTAGTGCCTATTACAATTCAGTCATGCAGTAATTCATCTTCAAGGCCACCATATTTGCAGGTTTTGACTAAATTTCTTCATTTGTTTAAGTAAATGTCAAATTTTTTCATGTTTCTGTGTGCAGGAATTAAACATACCATTGGTATATGGTGTTTTGTTTGGGCTTGAAGTAGTCGGAGTCTAAAATGTTCTTGTGCTCGCTCGTTCCTCTTTTCGACATTAGCAGATTTTTATATATTTGTAGACATTTTTTACCAATAACTGAGAAAAACGTTCCTACCTGTATTTTTGCTATTTTCTTTTTTTCAATTTCTATTGCAGCTGCATAGTTTTCCCATGTTAATTTGAAAAGGGTCCAGTTCTCTTGTAAATAGCCGCCCATTACCATTTTTGCTGATAGTGGAATTGCATATGCCATGTTGATTGCCAATGAATGTGTAAAAATAGGAAAATCCTGAGTTTGTTTAAATCCACATGGTTGATAAAACTCGTTGCCAGGAGATGTAAACACAAAAGTCTGAGGTAAAGCGTGTACATTTTGCTGAATGAAATTATCCACAAAGTGTTTACATTGTTCCAGAGAAAACAATTAAATCCCACTTTGTTATACCATGTTATAAGGTGAAATGTAATAAGAGAACAAAGGCCAAGCTGTATGTTTTAGCATCAGAAGCTTTATCGACTGTAAGATGTCTACGTTCAGAGCTGCATTAGGTGTGTCAGAAATTTCGTGAAAAATATTGAATAATTCCACCCCGTCTTTCCAAGCTTATACCTCCTTGAAAAATGTAATTCAAACCCTAATTTTTTTTTTCAATTAAAAGAGCAAGGACCAAGGTTTCATTTAAAAAAAAAAAAAAAAAAAAAAAAAAAAAACTTTTTTTTTTAAAAAAAAGGTAACTTCGGACTTTACAGGTAAATTTCTAAAAAACACTATTTTTTTTGTTTTAAATTTAAATATATTATTTATTGATCTTTTATCTTCAATTTGTGATATATAAAACTTTGGTGAGTAAATTTACTTTTTAATACACACTTGAAAATGGGGGAGGGCGTGAATTTAAAAAAAAAAAAAAAAAAAAAATGTTTGTCTAAAATATTATATTTGGTTTATTGCAAAGCGCATAAAATTTCACATTGACCCTGAAAATATCATAAAAATAGAACCAATAGAAAAATTTTGATAGATTTTTAAAGTTTAAAAATTGAAAAATACTAAGCTCGTAAAATTTCATTAGTTTTAAAAAAAAGAAAAAAAAAAAAAAAAAAATTATTTTTATTACTTTTAAAACGACTTTAATAGTTTATTTTGGAAGTATAATCCATAAAGAAAATAAACAACCCACTTTTAAAAGAGAAATTACGAGTTTTTTATATTTTATTCACAGTTTCGTGTTAGGGGTGTCAAAAATTCCTACAAAAATTCTGATACACCTAGAGCTGCATGTGTTTCATGCATAGTTTTGTATTCATTTGAAGCCGTAGCTATGTACTTCATAACAGGGGTAAAGCAGAAGGTTCTAATTTATATCATGCAGAAAAATTAACGGAATTACCCTGAAATTTTCATACTCCAATAAATCAATAGGTATATTGATATTCATATTAAAAACCCTTTTTTCTATTTAATTTAAAAGATTGATTGATTGATTGATTGGTTTTACGGCATATCAACCTATGTGGTCATTTAATGCCGGAGTCCTTTTTTTTTTTTTTTTTTTTAACTTTTTTTATTGGGAGGGGGGGAATGACCTTTTCAGCCTTTCCTCCCTTTTTTTATAAAATTGAACTAAGAAATTAAATGTTGTATTTATACATGGATGTGTATATTTGGATGACTTTAAATTTCCTTAAATTTTCTTATATAAATTTACTTTCCTTAGGTATGCTAGAATATTTGCTGAGTTGACCTTTTCAAAAAGGTCTTCCATATTGCTTTCTGTATAATATAATTTTCTAGTTGGGGCAAGGTCATCACACCCAGCTAGGATATGTTTTACTATGAGTGTCTCCTGGCATGGGATACACTCTGGCGCCGATTCTCCATTTAGTATATAAGAATGAGTAAAGTTGGTGTGCCCTATGCGCAGCCGAGTCAGTATCACATCTTCTCGGCGTGATCTCTTGATGTCCGGACATCGTTCCTTAAGTTCAGGTTTGATTGAGTATAATTTGTTGCCCTCTTGCTGACTCCACCGCAGTTGCCATTTTTCCTGTATGTATGCTTTTATCTGAGGTCTAAGATCAGTATGTGGAATCTTAAAATTGTCAGTTGGAAGGTGAGAAGATCTTTTTGCAGCTATATCTGCCCTGTCATTGCCTTTGATCCCCACATGGCTGGGGATCCAGACAAGAATAATGTTTTTAGTAGTTGAAACGATATTGATTTTTTCTATTAATTTTGTTGTTAGTGGATTTTCTTGTTTTTGATTTTGTATAGATAATAGGACTGATAGAGAATCTGTGAGAATGATGAAGTTTTTGGTGGTTTCCTCTGAAATTATGTTGAGTGCGAGATCGATAGCTATAGTCTCTGCAGTGAATATAGATGCTTCATTTTGAAGATTTCTCTTCATTGTGGTTTTATGGTACGTTGCTGCACATCCAGTGTGATTGTTGCTTTTAGACCCGTCTGTGTAGATAAAGGTGTAGTCTGAATATTGTAATTTTAAATGTTGAAGTTCGTCGTGGTATTCACTAGGGTTTTTTGTAGATTTGGACTTTTTGTTTAGGTTGAGTTTTATTTCAACTTGTTTCATGGTCCATGGGGGTGTTTTAGGCAGTATGAAGTTGTGAATGCTGGAGATTGGAATTTTCGATTCTTCAATGCTTTCCTTCATTCGGAGCCCGAACGTTTTGATAGTTTTTCTTCTCATGTTAAAGAGTTCTTCATATTTAGGATAGAAGGTACATTGGTATGCAGGGTTGTTTGGGCAAGACTTCAATTTCAGTAAATATTGAAGGGCTAACTTTTCTCGCCTTAGATCTAGTGGGGGTTCGTGTGCTTCCGTGTATAGACTGTTCACGGGGGAAGTTCTGTATGCTCCTAGGGCCAATCTTAGGCCAGTATGGTGAATAGGGTCTAGGCTTTTTATATATGATGTTCGGGTTGATCCATATATGAAACAACCGTAGTCTAGCTTTGAGCGGACTAGTGCTCTGTAAAGTTTAAGGAGTGTTTCCCTGTCTGCACCCCAATCGGTATGTGCTACCACTCTCAAAAGATTTACAGCTTTGTTACATTTTTTTTTCAGATAGTTTATGTGTGGGATGAATGTTAACTTTTTGTCAAATAAAATCCCTAAGAATTTGTACTGGTCAGTAACTGGTATGGGCATTCCTTCCATGGTTAGGACAGGATCATTATGCATGTTCTTTAGTTTGCAGAAATGCATGCATTTCGTTTTTCTTTTGGAGAATCTAAATCCATTCTCTTCCGTCCATCTCATTACTTTGTTTAAGCACAATTGAAGCTTCCTTTCTATTATAGATATATATCTAGATCTACAGCATATTAGGAAGTCATCCACATATAGGGAGCAATCTACCCCAGGGTTAAGGTTTTTTACAATGTTGTTAATTCGGATACTGAACAGGGTCACTGACAGTATACTCCCTTGAGGTACTCCATTCTCTTGTTCTTTCAAGTCCGAGAGAGCTGTGCCAACCTTTATTCTGAACCGTCTATTTTTTTAAAAATTTTCAATAAAAATTGGCATTCTACCTTTTAGTCCAAGCGCCTTCAGATCCCTTGTAACACCGTACTTCCACACAGTATCGTAGGCTTTTTCCATGTCAAAAAACACTGCTGTTAAATGTTCTTTCCTTGCAAAGGCTTCTCTGATGAAGGTTTCAAGTCTGACTATGTGGTCTATTGAACTTCGGTTTTTCCTGAATCCTGTTTGAAATTCTGTAATAAGATTCTCTGTTTCCAGGAACCAGAATAGTCTTTTGTTTATAATCCTTTCCATGGTCTTACAAATGCAGCTTGTTAGAGCTATTGGCCTGAAATTCAATGGATCTGAGACGTTACTTGATTGGGATTGGATGTTTGAGTTTTCAGATTTGGGGATTGGTATTATTGTGGCCTCTTTCCAGGTCTCGGGTACGTTTCCACTGGACCATATAATATTGAAAATTTCAAGTAGGTATTCCATTGAGGCTTCTGGAAGTTTTTTGAGGATTTCATATGGAATTTCATCAGGCCCTGTAGCTGTGTCATGGGATTTGGTTAGCGATTCTTTTAATTCAGGCAAGGTAAGAGGTTGGTTGTATTTTTCAGCATTTTGTGATTTAAATAGAATTTTCTTTTTCTCTTCCTTTTCTCTAATCTTTTTGAATTTCTCTGTCTGTCACATGATGAAATTTTTGATAAATTATCTGCCAGGTTATTGGAAATGTCTTTTTGATCGGTGTATATTTTGTTGCCTTTAGAGATGTGGGATATTGGTGTACTACTACACTTTCCTTCTATTTTCCTCATCATGTTCCAAACTGTTTTCGCCTTGGTATTCACATTAATTTTGGATATATAATTTCTCCAGGTTGTTCTTTTGGATTCCTTTATGATTCGTCTGACTTTTGCTCTGTTGTTTTTGAAGAAATCCAGATTTTCGCTTGTTGGATACTTTTCGAATTTTCTCAAGGCAGCTCGTCGAGCTCTGATGGCTTTTCTGCATTCTTTTGTGAACCAAGGTTTGTTGTGATTGTTGGTTTTGGTTGTTTTCGGTATGGTATTATTTGCTATGTTTGTGAGTGTTTTAATGAAGTAGTTCAAATGGTCATCTTCATCATTCTTTTCGATAATTAATTGGTTTTTGCACTGTTCCTGGAAGTCTTCCCAATCCGCTTTATGTAGGTTCCATTTGGGTGTTTTTTGTTCAGTGCTAGTACTTAGACTTTCCAGGATGATTGGGAAATGATCACTCCCACAGGTGTCATTGTGTACTTTCTAGTCATAGTCCATATATATGGAAGGATCACATAAGGTAAGGTCAATGGCGGTGAAAGTACCTGTTGCTGGGTACATATAGGTGTAGTTTTGATTATTAAGGAGGCATAGATTATTTTTATTTATTATGTTTTCTATTTCTTTTCCTTTTTTATTTGTTTCTTTACTTCCCCATATTACATTGTGACTGTTGAGATCTCCTAGTAGAAAAAAGGGTTTAGGGAGTTGTTTTATTAATTGAGTTATCTCAGTTTCGTTGATTGTATCTTTTGGAGGGATGTATATTGAGCAAAGTGTTATAGTTCTATGTAGAGTCACTGTAACTGCAATTGCTTGCAAGTTTGTGTTTATATTTATTTGTCTGTGAGGGACTTCATTCTTCACAAGTATTGATGTGCCTCCAGAAGCTCTGTCCGTATCTTTATTTATGTAGTTGTAAGATGTGTAGTGTTTTATGTTGATGGTATTATTTTCTTTCAGAAAGGTCTCCTGTAGACAGACAAGTGCTGGGCTCATATTTGTTATTAATAATGTGAGTTCAGACATTGCACTATTCATTTTCCTCATTTCTTCTAATAGTTCTTTCATTTCCTTTATTAGTTTGCTTAGGACATCAATTTTCTTGCCAGTTGTATCCGTTACATGTATATGACCATTTTGATTGTTGACTGGATTAGTTTTTTTTGTTGCATCTGCATATGTTTTAGTTTCGATGATTTTCCTGGCCTCTGGGTAGGATATATTCTTCATATGTTTTAGTTTGGTCACTTCTTTTTCTCTTTTCCATATTTCGCAATATCTAGAGCCAGCGCCATGGTTTCCCAGGCAGTTGGCACACTTGAAATCTTTTCTGCAGTCAATGTGTGGGCCACTTTCTCCACATCTTCCACACACTGGTAATCGTGTGCACCGATCTTGATGGTGTATAAACTTCTGGCACTTGAAGCATTGGAGGGGGTTTGGAATATAAATTTCTACATTTATTTTCATATATCCGACTTTCACTTCTTTGGGTATGGTGAGGGAATCGAAAGTTAGTATATATGTATTGGTATCGATTTTCTCACCGTTTTTTTTAATTTGAACTCTGCAAACATCTAACACATTCTGTTTCTGTAAGTTTGTCCCTTGGAGGAAATCCGGACAAAGTGCAAGTTCGTGGCTTTTCACTACTCCTTTGCAGGTATTTAGGGTTGGATGTCTGTAGCATTTGATTTTGATGTTTTCAAATAATTTTAGTTTCAATATTTCTTTAGTTTGTTCTTCGTTATGGGTTTCTATTAGTAGGCTGCCGTTAAATTGTTTTTTAATAGACTTTGGTTTTAGAGTTTTAAGATTTTTTTCAATTTTAAAAGGTGATAGTTTGCTCAAAGGAGTTTCCTCCATTGATTCTATTACTACGAATGTTGAGTTCCTTGGTTTTATCGTCTCTTCGTCAGAGCTACTGATGTCAGAGACATCAGAGTGGGTTCTCTTTGGGTGGTTGGGTGGTTTTTGGGAGGAATAAGCCATATATTTTGTTTTCTTTTTTCGTCATCTTTGTTCCCCACCCACCTCGGAGTCCTATTTGGGAAGAGCCTGGGGGGAAACCCATTCGCCCAGCCTCTACAGGGATACAATGATGATATAACCGACTTTGGTGGTATCATAATGATTATCTGTTCTCTCTTGATATTGCTATGGGATCTGTAGCAATCCTGAGGGGTTTACAGCCTCGTCATCGATATTCACACCTAATCGATTGACCCTCAGCCACCGCTTTCCATCATATATTAGGGAGTAGGGTTATTTGTGGGAGAGGGGGGATGTGTTGTATTAGTAGTGGGTTTTTGGAATGGGCAATATATGGTGGGGCTTGGCGTGACTGGCCGATTGGTCGGATCGGGCCTCTCCGACCGTCCGTCTAATCGAAGTAAGGGCCAAAGTAATGTGTTGCGGTGCCTAAACTTCTATGTATCCTAGTTTAGGTTCGCTCAATCACCAGGATCACGTCCTAAGACTTTACGGGTAGCAACCCACGGCTAACTGGTTGCCCCATTGAGGGATTTTTACCCTCTGCAGGGGGACAGTCGGTTTTTTCTCATGCCCTACCGACAGGGCAAAAAAATAAATAAATAAATAGATAATTTAATAGAATATATTTGTTTTCTTTTTCTTTCTTTTTTTGTTGTTTCTTTTCCTTTTTAAAATCTGTTTCTATTTAACCCATAGTTGGGACGCTAACAGGTACTACCACTCCGGGTCAGGGTGGACCTGGGAGCAATGGCAATTAAGAGGTGGCTCCACACTCCCCAAGCCCGTAAGCTGGACCTCACCATCGGATGTAGTTTAAGGTCATATCCAGGACCGGGAGTAAGGTAGGAAAAAATAAAATAAAAAGGGGGGGGGGAATAGGCTGTTGTTTTTGTTTTTGGTTTTGCAGAACATAATTAAGTTTTACAAAAAAGATCAGAAAACAAAAAAACGTCAATGTAGGTGCATTTCGTCTCAGGAAGCCACAGGGCAGCCTGATCTGGTAGCACCAGTTAATTTAAAAGAATACAACCTTATTATATATGGGCCATGGAATTGCATTCATTTACAAAAGATCTACCTAATTTGCATATTCTTTTAAGCTTGCTTTTAATTCCCTCTTAGTGTTTTTCATTTTTCTTATAGGATGATTATCTTTAACTATTACATGTAATTATATTCATGCAGATATTCTTCATGATTTATACTTGCATAATATTTGTGTAAAAAGGCTATAGTAAATACAAACCTCTCTATATATATTTATGTATATATATTTGTTTAAAAAATTTTGCCAACCAAACTCCTGACAGTTTTTGGTCTACAGACATGAAACTTAATATATAGGGTATTTGAACCTATGCAAAACTTTATATTTGGGTCTTAGCCAGGGAAAAATCAGTACAAAAGTGAAAATTTAAAAAATGGAATTTGCCAGGTCATGGTGGAATGACGCCATTACAAATATGCATGCATATTGTAATCATGTTTTAATTTTTAGCCTTGCAGCAAGCATGTCTTCATAGCACAAGCATTAATGTTAAAGGAAAAAATAAATTGCAAGCTAAATGTTTTGGTTTCAATTCTCCATGGTGACGCACTTTTTTTTTTTTTTTTTTTTTTTTTTTAACTTTTTAAATCATTACTATATATTGGGTTCAATATAATACGAAATCTGGATTAATCAAAATATATTAACCGTATTTTACGACCGGGCAATGCTGGGCAGTTTCCTAGTATAGTTATAAATAAGATCATAAGATTTTAATCTTTTAGCATTTCTTTATTTTATAAATAAATTTATTGAATTGAGCAATTAGAAAATTGAAAATACAAAAAGAAACAAAAAATGTAACTAAGTATATAAAAGAATGAAAGTAATCATATCCCAACATTTATTTACTTATGTTTCCACATGTAAAAGTAATTTAATATTTTTTAAATATTAAATCAGCTAATACAATAGAAATCGAATTGTGCAGAATGTATAATTTATGCAAATTATTTGGAAAATCTTGTATTCATTTTAAGACAGTCCTAGTATTAGATTGTTTTTTCTTTTTTACAGAAATTGCACATAATTCAATGGATAAAGTCATTAATTTGTATTAATGTTTGTTTTTCATTTATTTGCCAATCGCAATGTACTAAGAATAGGATTTTTATTTGCACTTTTTTTTTTTTGTGGAGGAGTATTTTTTGTAAAAGAGCGTACAAAGAAAAGGGGGTAAAAAAAAGAAAAAAAAAAAGAAAAAAGAAAAAAAAGAAAAAAAAGAAAAAAAAAAGAAAAAGAAAAAAAAAAAAAAAAGAAAAAAAAGAAAAAAAAGAAAAAGAAAAAAAGAATAGATTTACCAGCTGACATGATTTTCAGAAGAGATCTTGCTGTGTCTCTTAATTTTGGCAGTTGAAGATTACTACCAAGATCCGAGAGTTGGAAAAGGAAACTTGTGTACCGGTTGATATGTGCCATTAACTATAATAAAAAAAAAAAAACTTAAATTCAGGCATATCAAATTGATTAAAGAAAACAAAATTTATGCATTCAAAACTGTATTTGGAAAATATGAAATGTTTCCAGAATTTTTAACTTTGATAATGCAGATTATTTGGACCACTATTTTCACTTTGTTATATTCACAACATTTTGGTCGATGTAACTTCTGATCTTCTTAAGGTGTACTTTTAACTTTAGAGTGGTTGACTACATATAAAGGCAATATGAAAAACATTGGTTCTCATGAAACAAAGTAACTATTACAGAGATTGGAATGTGCTATATGACACTTAAACCCTACAGATCACTTTGTGCTATAAAATGTTTAAAATTTAAAAAAAAAAAAAAATTTTAATTTAAAATAATTTCTAACACTTCTGGAAAGTTATTTAATTGTGATTTTTCTTATACAAACAATGATTTATTTTTTAGATAATCTATTTAAGATTGCAACTAATATATATATATCTTGCTATGCAAAATTTGATTTTAAAATATATACCTAAATAGGTTTTTAATTATTAGGCTAACATTTGACATCTGGGATTTTAATTTTGAATAATGAAAGGATGTTATTAAAGAAATATTGAATAGATGAATAAAATAGTGTTTTATGTTGATGGTAAAATTAACTTAACGAAATGAGAATTTATTTTAATATTTAGCATCTTTAATTACAAAACTTTTTAAACGTTTATTTTATACCAAGGAATTTACTTTTCCCAACTGAGTAGAATTGTGATAATTCAAATAATTGACAAACATTTTTTAATCTGTCAAAACTAGAAAGGTATTAACAAAAAAAAACAAACTTGTGAACCACCATGATTGATTTGTTCACTATTCAACATTTCCAAGTGATTTTCAAGCATTTAAACTGTCCATTCTTCTTCACAATTGAAGGATTAGAAACTATGGCTAATAAGTTGTAAGCCCCCATAACTACAACTCATTTCAGAGTTTTCCTGCAGCAATAGCTGCAACTCATGATGCCCGAGTATTACCATTGTCAGATTATTATTGTTTTTTTAAGAATCTTTCACAATAGATTTGACAAGGTCTCATATGCTTGATACCAGCCTTTTGATTTTATCTGACGTCCACTCTTAAATTTTTATAATTTAACTTTGTAAACTCACTTTACCTTGATTTTATCTAATATAAGTTCAATTGATGATTCAATGTAGATTTCTAGTAATTTAATGAAAAACAGCAGTGAAAAGAAAGTTCTACTTACCACACCAGGTAGACAGTTTTCAGCATCTATGTTAGGCCCATCATAAGTATTGTGGGGAGAACCTCCAGAGCTATCAGAACTACTGTCTGGGCTGGAAGGCATGTTACTTCCAACTTGAACTAATTTAGCCGAGACGGCCTGAAATAAATCAATTTTAAACATTACTAGATACTCATAATTTTTCAAATTATCAAAAATCCAGAAACATTGGGAGATAATTGAAATAAAAACCATTAAAAATATTTTCTAGACTATTTTAATTTTATCAAGTTAAAATAAATGAATCTTCCATTTAACAATTAGAGTGTAAAGGTGAGAATAATGTAGAATGTAAGAATTATTCATGAACAATTATAGAAATTCAGATTTTTAACAATATGAAAAAAAATATATATATTAGGAAAAGGTAAAGAACTCACAGTTCTATCTCGAAGAGGAATTTGTGATATCAACTTCTTGTCTTCGCTCGGATCTAGAAGTTCTCCATTAACGTACAGATCTACTTTGATGCTGCTACTGCTAACTTTAACTCTATTTAAGATTTGTCGTCTTACTGAACCTAAAGTGTCATTAGTATGGGACCAAATGTCCAAATCCTCAACCTGCCTCCCCTGGTTGGGGAATCGTATAAACAATGTCACAAGACGTCCACGACAAGCTCTAGAAAAAGAGAAAAAATGATATAAAAAATTAATAAGCCAAGATGCAAAAGAAAGTTTGTTCTCGGAAATACATTTTAAAGGTTCATTACATTCAAAATATCTATACAAACAGTAAAAGGCTTAAAATTTTATAATTCTAAGTTTGTATTAACATCTATATATTTATAAAACTGTATGAATACAGTGTTTATCACTTCTACAAAAATTACACCTGTTTTATTAACTATTAACAATTGAATATTTTTCAAATAAAAAATACAATTTCATAAAAAATTAAAACAAACTTAAATCCTACTTAATAAATTCAAGTAAAATTTTATCCACCAGAATGCATTTTAGTTTAGTCATAAAGTCAGCTATTTAAAAATTTTGTGAATAGTTGGGGAAAAAATATACACATATTTTGTGACTTTTTTTTTTTTTTATATTTTTTTTTTTTTTTATTTTAAGAGATTTTAAACATCCTCATGTATCAAAAGATTGAAAACTTTGGAACAATTTTATAAATAGAATTTATATCTTAACTAGCCGAGTTTTATAACAATTTGATTCAATAACTTAATGACAAAAACAATAAACTTCCAAGCAAAACTCGGTAGTTACATCTTGTTCAACGTAAAGCATTATTTTGTAACACTCCCTCCCAGCAACAAAACAGTGACTTGCAAACAATCAAGTATTAGCAGCAGCAATTGGAAAAGGTATCAAATAACTTGTCACACTTTTTAAAAGTGATATTAACCAAATTCCAAAGATCATTAGCCGATTTTATTTTTTTGTTGACAAGAATACTTGATTATGCAAACCAATGAAAGTAGCTTTAGTGTAAGAGACTACTTTTTCTGAATAGGTTCTTCTGAGAAAAAAAAAGCATGGTTAATAGGAGACTTGAAACTTGTTGAAATCATGGTAAACATTGTTAACAGTGCTGCTATAATTCATTTCTTCCATATATTTTGGTTAACTAATATTATTTTGGAAATATTCACAGCTTTTTTATTTAAAAAAAAGATTTATTACTAAATTGAAATTTTTTTTTCAGTTTTAAATTAAATTGTATTTTGAGAGAAATTAATTTGAGAAAATAACTTGTTTTATTGTTCATGCTATATCACAAGAGAAGTAAAATAAATTTGATGAAAGTAATAAAGGAAAAGAATTTCATCATATATTTACATTTTAAATTCAATAAAATTATATTCTAATTTTCAACAGGAGGAAAAACTTAATTTAACAGTTATTTTGTACAAAAAGAAATTGACATTTTATTTTACATGGTTAGAATTTTTTCCTCATGTGGATACTATCATTTTTTTACATTGATAAAGCCTCTATAGCTTCAAGAATTACTTTTTCAAGTGTTTTTTTGTGTCCACTAACCTTCTGAAGGTTATCAGTTGAATGTTGATGAATATTATGAGAGGATTGAAAGGGAACAAAATTTGTTTACTTATTAAGATAGTAAATGGCAAGTATTTGAGATTGGATTTGAAGATGACCAGTTTGTAGTGTGCAGGGTCACAATCCACAGATGGAAGTTCTTGAAGAATAAAATTCTGTTTGATGTTAAGCACATAGAAGGAAAATTTTTTGCAGTTGTGGTAAATAGACGAGTTCTTGCTGTGATTGTTTTTGAGGAGGAAGCAAATTTAATTTATCGTCAAGCACATTCCATGGAAGTAACAATAGGATAGAGAGACTAGTTATATCAAAATAACCCTACCAAATTGAGAAGTCAATTTTGTATGGTCAAAGTAAAAAAAAAAAAAAATAAAATAAAATAAAAAAAGAGGGCTCTGAACGACACCTTTCCAGATGTGGCAGCAGTATTTCATCTTAAGGCATATTTGAGTTTGGTCAAGATAAAGAAAACAATCAAATAAAAGTAATACTGAAACAATTTTTTTTTTTTAAAACAGTAAAATACTAACCTGCCCAGAGGTAAAATTGATCTTTCCTCACCATATGCCTCATCACATTCAGCAACATATTCCTTGAGTACAGTCAGAACACGGACCATCCGCATAGCTTCCTGCATCACTCTATTCTTACTCTCCTTGTCATCTTCCAACACACAGACAGTGTCGTAGGAAGGTTTCAGACGATCGATACATGTTTGAATGAAGTCCTCGTGGATATCAACATGATTTTGTTGCAAGTGAGGGCCAAGATTGGTGAAAATTTCTTTCAGGAGTGCTACAGGTTTTTCAGCCACACTTTCTGGGCTATTCAATACAACCTAAAAGCAAAACAACTTTATGAAAAGAAACCCAATAAAGAAAGAATTGATACTGAATCATACATATCAAAAAACTTTATATCTAATTGAGTCCAAAAGTTGAACAATTTAATCTTTTGTAACACATTGTTACATCATATTACTTCACTGATGCGTAACAATTGTGTCAAGTTGATTATTTCATAGTCATCACTCATCATGCAGAACTTTCTAAATAGTTTAACATTTATTCACATCTTTCATTAACTAATAATAAGCTTGGTTTTTCTACTTACACAGATGCAGCTGCTGGCATAACACATAGCTTCTCCATATCTCATTCCTTGTCACAGTTACATTTCAGACCCATTTCTCAGATCAGCAAGATCAACAACCCTCACTTCTAGATCTATTTCTGACCACAGTTCCTGATGATTGTGTAATGAATACCCATAGCCCACTCAGGAATGCTGATCATGCTGTGGTATTGGTAGAAATCACCCAGAGTTGAAGAGCCATTGCTTAAAATGACAAGGTACTATAAGAAGGCTGACTGGGAAGCCATCAGGGATCTCAGATGCCCCATGGGAAAATCTTTTTTCTTTCTGCAAAACCGTGCACAAATGAGATCGCTGAATGATTCAAAGTGGCAATCAAAGCAAATTTCCACATGGAAGTTCTATAGCAAACCTCACTCTCACCAATGGTTTATAACAAAAGTTTATAGAAGCTAGAAGTAATTGTAAGAAAGAAGTAGTGACAGCTAAGAGAGAATACACCAAAACCACCAGAAAATGCATTGAAGTGCAGAAATTAAGAATTCCTGATTTCCAGAAAATATACAACAGTGTAGTAAATAATGGACAATCAACAATTTCCCAACTATCCAACAATCATGAGGTTGTTTGCATGGCAACAGAGAAGGCTAACATGCTTGCCAGTCGGTTTGCCTTAAATTCTACTTTGGACTCAGCAAACCACTCCCTCAACGATTTTCCTTTGCGGACAGACACCACACTAGATGTGAAAATCACCCTTTTAAAGCAGGTGAAGGTGGGGCAATAGTTCTAGATATATCTAAGGTTTTTGACAGGGTTTGGCATGATGGTCTTTTAAGGAAAATCAGATCATACAATATCACTGGACAAATATTAACATAATTAAATCCTTAAATAAGAAAAATCCAGGTTGTCCTCAATGGTCGTAATATTTTAACGATATAAATGTGAGTGTACCTCAGGGATCAATCCTTGGACCTTTATTATTCCTGATATTCATAAATGACCCCTCTGATAAAATTGTCTCTGAGATGGGTATATTTGCTGATGACACCACTCTCTATAACAGGCATGAGCAGAAAACAAATGAACACATAAGGTACTGGCAGAAATCCTAGACCTCCAGTCTGTAGTGGAATGGGGACAAAAATGGATGGTCACATTCAAATGTTACCAAGACTAAGCTTCTTTCCTTCAATAATTACAAGAAAACTCCTCAATCACCAATAGCTATGTCTAATGGTACATTACCTAAAAGTACTTTATTCAAACTACTCAGCTCAACTTACAGAGAACAGGAGTTGGAACAGATACATTGAGGACATTGCCATGGCTGCTGCGAGGAAGGTGTGTTCTCTTTACCATGCTAGAAAGTTACTTATGACTGAAAGAATCCTGTACCTCCACAAAGCTACCATTCACCCATGTATGGAGTATAGAGAGTGAAAACATTTGGGCTAGTGCATCTGCTACTTGTCTCTCACTCCTGGACAGGGTTCAAAAGAGAGTCGTCAACCTAATAGGTCTCAAACTGTCAGCTAGCCATCAACCTTTGTTCCATCAACGAAATGTTACACCTCCCTGTTTTACAAGTATTTTGATGGCAGATGTTTTGACCAATTACAAGCCCTTGTATCTCCTCGACAAACAGCAAAACCCCACCACTACACAGATCCCCAGATGCCAGAAAGCCTTCTATTCAAGTAGTTTCTTCTCCAGAACTGCTAAACTTTGGAATTCCCTTCCGGGTTCCTACTTCGACTGTACTGACATGCAGAAGTTAAAGTGTAATGTAAACAGACATCTTGCTACTCAACTCCCTTCATAGTGTCACTGCAATTATGTCCCAGATAGTAGCCCTCTAGATCAAATTGGCACTGTGCCTTCTTTGAGGTGAAAATGCATTAAATAAAATAATAAACAACTAATTATGTTTTGTTTGTTTTACTGAATATCAAACTTTTTCAGGTTATTTAATGCAAAGTTCAGTAACTTTTAAGTTTTCTATGCTTGAAGTTCTTTAAATATTACAAATATTTATTATTGAGGTTTGATTTGGTTGTTTTTGTTCTACAGAATAGCAACTCTCCTTGTACTAATCAATACCAAATTAACTAATTTTAGAAAAAAATTAGTTTTGCTTAATTTTTTTTTTTTTTATATTTAAAGTAATATATATTTATATATTTAAAAAAAAAAAAAAAAAGTAATATATATTTATATATTTAAAGAAATATATATTTCATGGTGTTTCGTTTGGTTGTTTTGTAGAGGAAAATTATTGTTTTGTTTTTGAATTTGCAGATTGAGTTAGGAAAAGGAAAAAATAAATGTTTGGTGCATTTCAGCCTGCTAATAGTTGCTAATCAGGAGATGGCAGCAATAAAATATATATTGATGTGGACTCACGATCTGGCATGTCAAGTTTACATACTGCCAGTTTCATCGAACTACTTCCATTATTAACATTGGCAACCTTATATGGTTGCCACTCTAAATATCCGATTCTAAAAAGAATCAGGGCAAACCAACACCAACAATAAAAGCTGGTCACAAGTTGTACCATGCTGATTCATATGAATTTATGCTTTTGATCCGCTAATATAACAAAGGAAGAAAAAACTGACTAAATTTCAAAGGTTTTAAAAATTACAAATAATTTTTTTTTTAAATAATGAAATGAACTATAAAAAAAGAACAAGTTGTTTTAACTTGATAAAAAAGTAAGAATTATTGTTTAGGAGATGAAAGTAAAATATCAACTCACCCTCCACAAATATTCCAAACCAATGAGTTCAAGGTCATTCATCATATGACCTCCTCGCCTTTTTACAACAAGTTTGTTCTCTTTCAAGTTGACATGCTTGAAGAATCTTTCATAACAACTGTTAAATAAGATGGTAAAACAATTTTAATAATATGGTTTATTTGATTAACTTTAATTTAAATTTTAAAAACAAATTCTTTTTATTTTAAACCATGGAAAAAAAGTTTTCTCTTCATAACTATTTCAGCTGAACATTTAATGGCATGGTAAAAAGAAAAAAAATTCCAGTTCTGGTTTAAAATCTCCCTTTTTTAATAACCAAAATTAAGAAAAATCTGTTCGTATCATAATGAAACAAAAATATATTCCAAAATCACAAACTGATGAAGTAGTTCCATCTTAATAAACAATCATTTTTAAGCAATTAATGGGGATTCGCAAGCATTACAACATAAATCACACAAGTTTGAATTGTTATCTCCCTTTGTTTCTTAAAATTATTTTCAAAATGGCGGGCAAGACAGCTAGTCTTTAATTACTCAGGAAATTTGATTTTCTCTTTTAAAATACCATTACTGAATTAATTATGTGAATTTTGGAATATGATATTTTCATATTTCTGGGGAAATTCTGAACAAGAACCAAAATTTGATATCACCATTTTTGCTTTTGCAGTTTCTGTAGATTAATAGAAAATAATCAATTTTAGTTTTATTGTTTGGTTCCTGAGTGACTAGCATAGAATTTTTTTTTTCTTTTGTAATTAAGACCTTTACGTTTGTAAAATATTTGAAAGATAATTTCAACATTTCTACTTACTTCATTCCATTTTCTGTAAGAAGAGTTGGATCCAACTGAAGGATATTCTTCTCAAAAAAATCCCTAGTTATGTCTGGATCCAAATCTGGTTCTTCACCCATTAACTGAAATTGGTAAAAGACAATACATTTTCAAACTGTTTCTTGTTCAAATGCATTTTTTTTAAACTAATCTCAGCAATAAATGTAATTTGATTTTTAAATGAGAGCTTGGTACTTGTACAGTTTAATCAAGACATTAAAAAATGAAAATATCGAAAAGTTTAAAATTGTACGTATTCGTTATGGAACGAAGTTCTCCGAAAAAGTTTCACTAAATTTCATCAAGTATTTTTTTTTTTTTTGTTTTTTGTACAGCAAAAAAAAAAAAAAAATTTGTAATACCGAGCAAAAGGTATGATTTTTAGAAAGAAAAGCTAGTATTAAAGATGGGGAGGGAGTGTCGGCACTTAAAATTGAGTTATCTCCCCGTGGTGTGTTCAAAACATTCCATAATGGCTGACTTCAACGTGCTTTCATAAAAACATGTTTTTCTGCTGTTAAAAAAAAAAAAAAAAAAAAAACTACTCCATCATATTAAGTGAATTTTTTTTCAGAGATCTTCAGTTCACAACAATATGTACAACTTTTTTTTTTTTTTTTTTTCTTCTTCGATATTTTCATTTTTTAATGTCTTAATTAAACTGTACACGCGCCGAGATTTTGGCTGTTTCTTAGATGGTTAAATATATGAATTCATCAATCTTAGATATTTCTTTCATTTATTTGGAATAGATAAAAGCTGAACTAAGAATGTTAACATAATAGAACAGATTAAATTGGATTTAATTCAGCCATCATATTGAGCTAACTATGAGAAAATCAACATTTTGAGGATCTACATAATTTGGTATCTGGTTTAAATCTTATTAAAATCAGTAAAAATATTTGCAGTAGAAGTTCAGGTTTTCACAGGAACTCACAGAATTCAGCCTTCGCACTATTAGTTTTATGATGTAAACACAGTTGACGTTACTTAAATTCTAGACTTTATAATAGACCTAATCTACCTTATGTTGAAATTATTTCTATTAAAATAAATTTGAGGTTTGTTCTGCAGTTAAAAATACTGGATATTAAATATAATAGGTCATACCGCATTTTTTTTTTTTTTTTTTTTTACATGGAGGTCACCACTTATCAAGGCCCAGAGGCCACTCAGGGATAAGGGTTATTGCGTGTACAGTAATTAATGAGATAGTATTGTAGTAATCATTAGTATTGGAGATTTAATAGAGTGTCTTACTTAAGGGGGCAGTTTGTCAGGAATTTGTTTATGTTGGACTTGAAGACATCCAAGTTGTAGTCAGGTGGGAAACAAACGAAAGAGTTCCACAGTCGTGCACTTCTGAGAAAGTGCTGTTCATGGAATCTACATTTGGATTTAGGCACAGATAATGAGTGGGGGAAGATTATTGACAGTAGTTTCAGCCAGACAGGTGTTTCTCGTGAAAGATTGGTGAGGGGGGGGGGTGAGAGATTAGAGCACTTGCCATGAAAATAACGATGAAACAAAGACAGGCTCGCAACGTCTCTTCTGTGGGAGAGAGGTTGCAGGGAAGAGAAAAGGGCATCCCTCACTAAGCTACGAAGTCTATTTTGTACTCTGTCAAGGCAGGATAGGCTGTTTTTAGCAGCTCCTACCCAGATGTGGCAGCAGTACTCCATCCTTGGACGTACTTGGCTTTTATACAGATAGAGAATTGCATCAGTAGTGAGATATCTTCTGGAGCGGTAGAAGGATCCCACTATTTTCCCAGCCTTCTTGGCAACAGACGTGATGTATATGTTGCATTTCAGATCAGGAGTAAAGGTCAAACTCAGAAGCTTCAGTTTTGATTATAGTTGAAGGAATTCAAGTTATATATTTTTTATTCATAAGTTTCAGTTCAAGCACCTAAGTCATATAGATCTACTTCTATTTTTGAAATCGCAACTTTATAATAATATGTAAAAATCGATAGAAAATTGACTATAATAATATATACGAAATCTGCATAAATTAGAATATATTTAATCATATTTTATGACCGGACTATGCCGGGTTTCCTTCCTAACCTAGATAAATACTTTTGTAGTTTTAACAAAAGAGCTACAATATCAGGGCATCTCCATTTATGCTAAACATCCACGGAATACCAACATCAATATATTACATATGAAAGAGTCAACAGTGGAATTTCCACAGGTCCCACTCGTTCTTAATGAATATTCTTTATCAAAGCACCATAGTTGGAAGCTATTCAATTAATTAAAAAAAAAAAAAAATTCTGGATACTATTGATGAAAGCACAAAATATATTCCTTCACAACCGTCTAAAGATCAAATTGTAAGATTATTCACAATGAAATGAAAAATAAAATATTTTGTTTTATTTTTACAAATTAAAAATAAAGTTGAATTTGTTTAAAAAATAATTGACAAATATTCACGTTGCATCCCTCCTCCTTGAAATGTGATAATTGATAGTAATCAAGTAAATCTATCATTCATTTAATTCATTAATAGATTTCAAGTTAACATTTTATTCATATTATTTGGATTCATCGGTCTACCGTTCTCATCTTGGGTGTGATTTTCACATTTCACTCTATGTAAGCTCTGACCTATCACACTCTAGATGAGAACAGTAGTCCAATGAATGCAAATACAAATAACCAATCATCTAAAAAATTCAGAAACATGTATTATACATACACTTAGCAAAACTATGAATATAGGAAGCATATCTTGGCAAGTCAGCATAATTTAAGAATTTAGCATGTAAAAAATAATTACCTTTGCAAACCATTTAAAGCATGATTCTCTGTCTGCCACATAAATAGCATTTTCAGCTAAACATTTCCAAATCTGAAAGAGAATTTTTAAAATTTTTATGAAATATTAACAAAAATTCTGTAAAAGATAATTATTGAATTTATGATGAATTAAAACTATTGTCAGATGCTGAGTTAGAAAGTGAAATTAATTTAAGTAGTGATCTAGAACTATAAAACAATTAGTTTATAAACAAAGATTTTTGATAAGTTTCTAATATAATTCATTTTCAACCTGCTTAAGACAAAGTGAAATATTACTTTTTTCGCACAACACATTTTGTAATCCTTTTTAAATAAATGCTAAGTCTTGTCTATACATTATATATATATATATATATATGTCCCCATTGTCAGAAAATTGAGAATTATTTTAATTCATAGTTTTTTTTGTTTTTTTTTTTACAATTTAAATTTTATTGAAAAGTTATTTCTTTAATGAAGTTTAAGATATTGCTCAAATAAATATTTTTTTAACTGGCTTATATCAACTAATTCAGAGCTATGTAATGCTGAATTCAGTCATTTTAATTGAGTTTTCAGTTTTTTTATAAATATTTATTCAATTTGCTTTTTTTAATTTAAGATAAAACTTAAATTGCTGATCACAGTTTCAGGTTATTCTTTAGTAAGATTCTATTAAACCTATAAAATAGTCTCCGACACACTACCATTCGAACCCAGAGCAGACTTGAGAGCAGTGGTAACTAAAGGGAAGCTTCACCCAAAGCTTCCAAAATTTGGGCTTCACCATTAAATGCAGTCGATGTCATTCCCAGATATGTCCACATTTTCATAGAATGAAGACAGGAAAGTAATCTAAAATGTTTATTAGGATCTTCATGGTTAAGGAATGCGTTTTTAGTTCAAGCAGCTGAACTTGAAACACCCGACATACACAATTCTTTTTTAACAGCACAATACATATAACACATGCAAGAAATAACAGAAATATTGTTTTATAGAAAATGTTTCACTGAATATCTACTTAATTTAATACTAAATGTCTAGAAACGTTTTAGTTAAACGTAACATTATATACATTTAAGAAAATTTGAGGAATTAAAATATTTACAATTTAATAATCAGCAGAAGGTATATTTTTTAATCTAATATTTCATTCTGCAAGATAGTGACTATAACAAACATGAAAATTAGTTTAGCTTAAAAACTAATTCTTTAAATTATTAAAAATGTATTAAATATTCAAACTATAATTCTCATCAAAGATGTTATTCTGACAATATTTTCACTGATATATCCTTCAATCTTCTTCAGGTGCACCTTTTCAATCTCTGGAATCTTTATTAATTTCAAAACTAAACCTTTTATTTATCCAGATGGCAGATTCTCTCTCGTTCTACCTGAAACAAAGTGTTAAGTAACTTTATTTTATACTTAGTATTGTTTGTAGTGATGATTGAACATTCAACCTCCAAAGAACATTCACTTCATATTATTACCCAATGCCTTTATCCACTGTGCAATGCCAAAAATATGAGAATTACATTCAAAGGGCGAATAGTAGCCTGAATAATTCAAATAAAAATCATCAATTCTCATTTCCAATTTTCTGAAACAGTATTGATGTTCCTTTTTATAGGATTAAAAAAGATAAAGATTCTAATGTTAGAAAAAAATTGATATTTTTCGTAATTGTTAAAAAAAAAAAAAAAAAAAATCAGGATTTGCTTTATTTAATGCTATTTACAATTTATATATATATATATATATATATATAAAAAAGACATCCGCCAACAAAGTAATAAAAAATACAAAAATTGCTAATTAAACGTGAGAATCAAATTATGACATTTTTACACTTCAAATATAATACAATGGCATTTTAACAAATATTAATTTCAAGAAGATTCTTTTAGTCAAGAAATGTATTTTCTAACCTTCATTAAAACAAGAGAAAAAAAAGATGTTAAATATGAAGCCAATCAGATAAGCACAAAGATGTATTCCCTCACAACCACCAATTAGTGAACTAAAAATTACAAAAAATAAAATAAAACTAAATGAACATCTCAAACACTTCAAAGAAACTAATTCAAAGATTTTTTTTTTTTTTTTAAATGGTCTACATGAACACATTTAAGTTTTCTTATCAAATTTTTGCAGCGAGATTTTGATTGAAAAGCAAAACAATGAAACAGACAAAAATAATTTTGAAAATCAAAATCACATTTTCTGTGTACTTGAAATTATCAAAATTAGAACATGCAAGAGACCAAGAAAAAAAGGGGGGATACAAACTACATACAAATTTTACGTACAGATAAACTAAAACTGGTTACTTGAGAAACAATGTTTCACATAAACAGATGTAATAATAGAGCATGCACAAATATTTTCAAATATAAACCAGAATTAAGTATAAAAATTTGATTTGAAAATAACTTAAAACCATTTTCGAAACTATTGCAATAAGAACTTTGCATGCAAGTTGCAAGTTATTATTCAAAATAAGAAATGAAACAGCAGATAAAATTTAAGAAAACCTTTAAAAACTAAAAATAATGTCAAATAACAGAGTGAAATGTTGAAACGATGCTACAAAAAAACAAAGATTCTGCTTGCAAGAAATTAAAATCTGAACAAGGGTTTTTCCCATAACTAATTATACAAGTGATAAGAGTAACCTTGTCTTCTATCGACTAAGAAAGATGCCAACTGAAAGGAAATGTTTCAGCTGCTGGTGTTAGTTGGACACACAGTTCACACAGAATCAAAAGAAAATAAAAACATACAAGGTCCAATACCTGCTTGGCTTGAATTTCACATAACCAAAGTTGACCATCTTTGAGCAAAAATCTGAAAAGAAAAATAGTGAACCAAAAATTAAAGAGAAAATTTAAACAAAAACAAATTTCTTTATAAATGGAATTTTTGCTGGAATCATTTAAGAAAATGTTAATACAATTTTTTTTTTTTTTTTAAATTGACAGAATTTGTGTAGAAGTGAAATTTGAAAACAAAAAAATATTCTTCAAAATATAAAGTAAAAACAAATTAGTAATAAGACTGCATACATCTGCTTGATAATGTAAAGAGGAGTCGTATTGTATCAAGTATTCCTAAAGTTAAACCATAGAAATAGTGATAACCCAAAAACTATCTGATCAAACTGAAATTTTTCATAGTTAACTATTAGCAAAGAGCACCAGACCCAGACATCAAAATTGGAAAAGTAAAAAGTTGCAATTCTGTTAAATTTCAACCGTAACCAAATTTCAACCGTAACCAAATTTCTCAAGGTCAGGGTTATGGGCGAGGTTGCAAATTTTTATGACAAACAGAGCCAAACAGTGTGACTTTCATATCACAAAACTAAATCAGTTCTAAGTTAGACTATGATATTTTTACCAAGTTTGGTGATGATTAATCAAGTGATGAGGATGCTAAGCTGTACAAAAACAAATGTATTGACAAACTTGACTGAAAAACAACTTCCTGGATTGAAATGAAGATTAAATTTTATTTGTCAAATTGTTAAACAACTTTTTTTATACACAAGTTATTATTGATAAATAAATGGTTAAATGGGAGGGTTCAAAATGCAAAAAGTCTGTTAAAATGATATTTTTTATCATGTTTAAGTGGTTGCTAAAGTTTGCAACAGAATGAGAGAAAGATAAGTTGTTTATATTTCTTTGCTTTTATATATAAAAAAAAAAGTTCCCAAGAGAGTTTGGATTTGAACGTGGAGGTTTAGTTTTAATGTAGTTAAACTATTATCAATGGACCTGAGGTAATCTCGTCAGCATCAGACAAAGCCAAACTCTTTGTCAAGAACTTTGCAGTTAATTCTACCCTTTGCGATCAAGGCTACCAACCCCCAATATTTCCTCCTGTATCAGAAAACACGCTATGTGATATACGTATATCTGTAGGTGATGTTGCCAAGCTAATCAAAAACCTTGATTCCAGTAAAGCAACTGGCCCTGACGGTATTCCAATTATAGTACTAAAAAAACTTCAACCTGAACTAGCGCCCATACTTACAAAACTGTTTAAACGTTGTCTTAAGAATAGTTTCCCATCTCCCTGGAAAATTTCATCAGTATGCCCTGTATTTAAGAATTCAGGTGATCGTTCATCCCCCTCTCAGTACAGGCCAATAAGTCTCCTGTGCGTCATGAGTAAGTTGCTGGAATCTGTGTTAAATACAGAAGTAATCAACCATCTCAACAAAAATAACCTTCTTAGTGACACTCAATATGGTTTCCGTTCTGCTAGATCTACAGCAAATGTGCTTACAGTTATATCTCATAGGATTAGAAAATCTCTACGGAGGCAACCTTTCTAGGGCAATTGCTCTTGACATATCTAAGGCCTTTGATAGGGTATGGCATAAAGGTTTACTTCATAAGATCTCTAGCTATGGTATAGCTGGAAATGTCTTCTCAATTATTAAATCATTTCTTTCTGATAGGTTCATAAGAGTAGTAGTTGAGGGGCAAAAATCAGAAGCTCACAGTATTAATGCCGGTGTCCCTCAGGGGTCCATCCTGGGCCCAACTGTTCCTGATCTACATTAATGATCTTCCAAATCACATCCTTACATCATTTGTAGACATTTATGCTGACGACACTACCATTTATGGTAGCACATCTAAGACAGTAAACAACCAAGTTCTCTCCAATTCTCTCTCCTCTGATCTTGAGCACGTAGTATAATGTGGTAAGGAGTGGCTGGTTACTTTTAATGCATCTAAAACCAAGCTTCTCTTTTTACATCATCAACATTCTGATCCCCATCTGGCATCAATTGAAATGAATGGCTCTGGTCTTCAGGAGGCCTCAAGTTTTGACAAGCTTCTGGGCTTGACCATTACTCCTGATCTTAAATGGAACACGTACATCAAATCTGTTGCCAAGGCCGCTGGAAAAATGGTGGGATCTTTCTATCGATCCGGTAGATATCTCACTGCTGATGCTATTCTCTATCTATATAAGAGCCAGTTACGTCCAAGGATGGAATACTGTTGCCACATCTGGGCAGGAGATGCTAGAAAGGACTTGTCCTGCTTTGATAGAGTTCAAAATAGACGTCGTAGCCTCGTAGGAGTTGTCCTTTTCTCTTCCTTGCAACCTCTATCTCACAGAAGAGATGTTGCGAGTTTGATGTATCGTTATTTTCATGGAAAGTGTTCGACTGAGCTTCAATCTATGGTCCCCCCTCGCCAAACTTTCACAAGAAACACTCGTCTAGCTGTAAACACTATCAATAATTCCCCCCACTCTTTATCTGTGCCTAAACCTAAATGTAGATTCCATGAACAAAGCTTCTTTCTTAGAACTGCACGCCTGTGGAATTGTCTTCCGTTTTCCTGCTTTCCGGCCGACTACAATATGGTTGTCTTCAAGTCTAACGTAAATAAGTTCTTGATGAGCCGTTCCATATAAGTTATCAAATTTACATTACTAATGATTACTATATTGTCCAATTTCTACTGTACACTCTTTAACCCTTATCCTTGAGTGGCCTCTTGGCCTTGATAATGTGGTGATGCCTATTTAAAAAAAAAAAAAAGTTAATATAAATATACCCTTCCTAAACAAAATTAGTTATGCTGGACAAAACATTCAGCTGAGCATGAACTTATAATCTTCCTTATCTCATGTGATTACCAATAATAATCTGTTTGATATCCATTTTACATGTTGCATACATTTGACAGGTTTGTAGAAATTAACTTCCAAACAAACCTATCTCTGGCCAGGTCTTTTTTCCTTTTTCACTCAAATCTATTCTTAACACTTCTCTCCACGTGTTTTCTCTTGACTTCTCCCTCTGAACTTAACCTTAACTGTTCTACATCTATTCACCCAAGGACTCATCCATTCTTTTAACATACTATTGCACACATCTCTTCTGCACATATCTCCTTATACTATCCAGATTTAATCTTCCCCCTAAGTCACCAGATCTAGCCAGTCTTAACAAAGACTCGCATTACACATCCATCATTTCTCTCCATGCAACATGTCCTCCATCCTCACTTTCATACATCATCACACTGCATACATTTGCCTTATAAACTGTAAGACACAAATGAAAAGCAACATACTCAGTACAGAACTCTGATGTACTTTTACTTTAATATTAAAACTGTCACTAAATGTGGTTTTAAATTCTAACAACTTTAAGCATTTTTGTACATTGCTTGAACAATCTTCACTAACCACTCATTTACTCCTAGTTTAAATAAATCCGATCTGACAACTTCTTTTGGCATTCTATTAAAAGAATTCGCTAGATCCGCAAAAGCAAAATACAGCTTCTTACCAAGATATTTTTCTTGTATTTGTGTAAGGATAAAATATAACACTAGCAATACTTTGCCTAAGTATAAAATAAAACTATTTCATTTATGCTTTTATCCAACAAATTTGCTGCTCAATTATTCTTTCAACCCCCTTTCAGGACATGATTTATCAATTTTAATCCTCTGTAATTACCTCTATCTAGTGCTTTTCCTTTACCATTGTAATAAGTTGCCAATCTCTGTTAAACTCTTTGTAAACAAGCAATATAAAGTATTCACTCTTCACAACAACCACCTTTTACAATTCTAAAATAAACATCAGAAAATCTTAATACATAGACCTTTTCTACATTTTTTTTCCTTTTTTTTTTTTTTTTTTTTTTTTTTTACATAGGCATCATCACTTATCAAAGCCAAGAGGCCACTTGAGGATAAGGGTTAAAGAGTGTACAGTAGAAATTGGGCAAAATAGTAATCGTTAATGGAAATTCGGTAAATTTGTTAACTTATATGGAATGGTTCATCAAAAACTTGTTTACGTTAGACTTGAAGACAACCATATTGTAATCAGCTGGAAAGCAGGAAAACGGAAGATAATTCCACAGGTGTGTAGTTCTAAGAAAGAAGCTTTGTTCATGGAATGTACGTTTAGGTTTAGGCACAGTTAAAGAGATGGGGAAATTAGTGATAGTGTTTTCTGCTGGACAGGTGTTTCTTGTAAAAGTCTGGCGAGGGGGGGACCATAGATTAGAGCTCAACCGAGCACTTGCCTTGAAAATAACAAAGCAGCGACAAACTCGCAACATCTCTTCTATAAAAAAGAGGTTGCAGGGAAAAGAAAAGGACATCCCTTACGAGGCTACAAAGTCTATTTTGAACTCTATCAAGGCAGAATAAGTCCTTTCTAGCAGCCCCTGCCCAGATGTGGCAACAGTACTCCATCCTTGGACGTACCTGGCTCTTATATAGAAAGAATTGCATCAGCAGTGAGATATCTACTGGATCGATAGAAGGATCCCACCATTTTTCCAGCGGCCTTGGCAACAGATTTAATGCATGTGTTCCATTTAAGATCAGGAGTAAAGGTCAAGCCCAGAAGCTTGTCAAAACATGAGGCCTCCCCAAGACGAGAGCCATTCATTTCAATTGATGCCAGATGGGGATCAAGCTTGGTTTTAGATGCATTAAAAGTAACCAGCCACCTCTTTCCCCATTATACCACACACTCAAATTCAGAGGAGAGAGAATCAGAGAGAACTTTGTTGTTTATGGTCTTAGATGTGGTACCATAGATAGTGTCATCAGCATAAATGTCTACAAATTTATAACCTAAAAATGTGACTTGCACCAGGATTTTTTTTTTTTTTTTTTTGCTATTTCACCATTCAGGGCTAAATTTTAAAGCTGATATTTTCTTATATGTAGAATATTGAGGGTTGCTGAATCAGTACACCAAATGCAAAACTGAGTTCTGAAATTTAAAGAGTGCATGTATTTGCCATTTTTTTTTTTTTTTTACATAGAGTTCACCAATGGCCACTCAGGGATAAGGGTTATTGTGTGTACGTGTACAGTAATCAAAGGGATAGTGTAGCAATAGTATTGGCGAATTGGTAAGGTGTCATTACGGTTCATCAGGAATTTGTGTTGGACTTGAAGACATCAAGGTTGAAGTCGGGAGGGAAACAGGCAAGCGGAACAGAGTTCCACAGGCGTGCAGTTCTAAGAAAGAAGCTTTGTTCATGGTATCTACGTTTTGATTTAGACACAGATAGGGAGTGGGGAAAATTATTGACGGTGGTTTCAGCTAGTCGGGTGTTTTTTGAGAAAGATTGGTGAGGGGGGACCAGAGAATGGAGCTCAGATGAGCACCTGCCATGGAAGTAACGATAGAACAATGACAGGCTCGCTACGTCTCTTCTGTGGGAAAGAGATTGCAAGGTAGAGAAAAGGGCATCCCCCACTAAGCCACGGAGTCTATTTTGTACTCCGTCAAGGCAGGATAGGCTGTTTTTTGCACCCCCGCCCAGATGTGGCAGCAGTACTCCATCTTTGGACGTACTTGGCTCTTATATAGATAGAGAATTGCATCATTAGTGAGATATCTTCTGGAGCGGTAGAAGGATCCCACCATTTTCCCAGCGACCTTGGCCACAGACTTGATGTATGTGTTCCATTTAAGATCAGGTGTAAAGGTCAAACCCAGGAGCTTATCAAATCCTGGGGCCTCCCTTAGACGAGAGCCATTCATTTCAATTGATGTCAGATGGGGATCAGAGCGTTTATGATGTAAAGATAGGAGCTTGGTCTTAGATGCATTAAAGGTAACCAGCCACCTCTTTCCCCACTGTACCACACACTCAAGATCAGAGGAGAGAGAATCAGAGAGAACATCATCATTTACGGCCTTTGATGTGTTGCCATAGATGGTCTTGTCATCAGCATAGATGTCAACGAAAGATTTTAGTATGTGTTTTGGGAGATCATTGATGTAGATAAGGAAGAGAGTTGGGCCCAGTATGGACCGCTGAGGGACTCCAGCATTAATACTGTGGGCCTCTTATTTCTGCCCATCAACCACTACTCTTATGAGCCTATCAGATAGAAATGATTTAATGATAGAGAAAACATTTCCAGTTATACTGTAGCTGGAAATCTTGTGTAGTAGGCCTTTATGCCAAACCTTATCGAAGGCCTTTGATATGTCGAGAGCAATTGCCCTAGAAATGAAGCCTTTGTCGAGAGATTCGCTAATCCTATGAGATATAACCGTTAGCACATCTGCTGTAGATCTAGCAGAGCGGAAACCATATTGTGTGTCGCTAATAAGGTTATTTCTGCTAAGGTGGTTGACTACTTCTCTATTTATTGTGGATTCCAGCAACTTACTCATGACGCACAGGAGACTTATTGGTCTTTACTGAGAGGGGGATGACTTATCCCCTGAATTCTTAAATACAGGGCATACTGATGAGGTTTTCCAGGGTGTTGGAAAGCACTTCTCCTTAAGGCAACGCTTAAACAGTTTGGAAAGTATGGGGGCAAGTTCTGGTTGTAATTTTTTTAACACTATAATTGGAATACTGTCGGGATCAGTTGCTTTACTGGAGTCAAGGTTCTGGATTAGCTTGGCGACCTCACGCACAGATATTTGTATGTTGCATAGCGTGTTGTCTGTTATAGGAGGGAATATGGGGAATTGATGGCCTTTGTCACACAGGGTAGAATTTGCCGCAAAGTTTTTGGTAAATAGTTTGGCCTTGCCGGATGCTGTCGAGATGCCCTCTGGTCCATTGATAATGGTTGGGATGGAGCGCACGTTTCTGTTCAAGATCCTATTTGCTATTTGCCAGAACTGGTGGGAACCAAGCCGCTGATCAGCTACTTTGGACTTGACGGATTGCGCATATAGTTCTCTTGCATTTTTTATTACTCTTTAACAATGGTTGCTGGTGGTTCTGAAAGCAGCTTTAGTTTCAGTGCATCTATTACGTTGGTAGCTATGGAAAAAGTGATTTCTGTGTGCGATGGCAGCAGCACATTCGGGGGAGAACCATGGCTGGCTGTTAGGTTTTCGTTGGAATTTTTTGGATGGGATGTATTGGCCTATGCCTACAATTAACCATTCGGTCAGATCTGATACTATAGAGGACACATCCTTTTTAAACATGGAATGGAGAGGGAGATCAGATATGAATGTACGGAAGCTATCCCAGTCCGCCATAGAGTATCAGTATACAGTACGGTGGAGAGGTACGTCTGTAGATTTATATTTCATTTTTATCTTAACTGATACGGCGCAGTGGTCGGAGGATCCCAGAGGAGATAGAACGGAACATGAGCATAGTTCAGGGGAAGTGGCTAGAAAAAGATCTAGGAGGCTTGCGAACTGACCGGTACTATCGGGCACACGGGTGGGCTCGCGGACAATCCGAGTAAGGTCATAGGCAATGGCAAAATCATGACAGAACCTCCCCTCCCCATCAGTCTTATTTGAGTGGGTCAGCCATTCCACATTATGGACATTGAAGTTACCGCAAATGTGAATGTTAGCTGAGGGATGAGCAGACAGGATGTGGTCAATTTTTTCTGATATACTCTTAAAGACAGTAACTCCACTGTTATGGGGGCGATAGAGGGCAAATAGTGGTTGGTGTAAGCAAGTGCAACCCGGAAGCACATATAAGGTAGATTAGGATCTTCTCTGGAGATATCCCTGCCACATGGGAAGCCATCTTTAATGTAGGCACATATTCCATGCCCGTGGCGATCCTTGGGTCAGATTTAGATGTTAGGTTAGAGTATCCTTTAATTATGAACTCATCTAGGGAGGTAGTCGGCCCTATTCCAGTTTCGCTTAGAAAGAATATGTCAGGTTTCGTCTCCTGTAATTGAGTTTCAACCTCTGGAAGGTTAGAACGTAGACCCCTGATGTTGGAGAAGGAGATATGGTAGTAGGGGTCTACGTTTTTATGTTTTCAATAAAATTATGGTTTTCTATTTTTTTAAACGATGATGACACCTTTTATTGGCAAAACACTAAATATTGTAAACAATCAGCAACTGATTAGTGCAAGCTGCTATTTTACTAATAGTTGCAGTTTATACCTAGACAGTTTGAAATAAACACATCAGATCTGAAATTGGAACTTGGCATAGCACACCTTATAATCTATGATAGGTATCATTATAAATCATGCAACTGCACAATTTTTGTACAGTTTCTCGAAACTAAAAGGTTTTGATTGTAATCTATTACCGATATTGGATCATGACAAGCATACATCTTAACAAAATAAAACTTATTGCTTTTGTAAATTTGTTGTAGGGTTCATTTTATTGAATATTTCAGTATAACATTGTACAATATAACAGTTCAGAGAAAAAAAAGGCAAAAAAATTATTGTACATTTAACAGAATCAGTTTTTATATACATATTGGAATCTGTGAGCAGCCTTGTCTGAGCAGTTTATTTGTCAAGTTAAGATTAGAAATAGCATTTTCATTGCTAAATCTAAATGTAGAGATTGAACAAATTTTAAAGAATGTGATAGCACATGGGAAAATAGCAGCAGCTGTAAGATAGCTGGCTCACAAGGATATTAGCAGCAGCAGCCAGAAAAAAATGCGCATATGCCTATTAGGAAGTGTGTGAGAGTTGGTATGACAAGGAAAAAAAAAAGATTAAGTTAAGAAAAACAAAGTCGGCACCGAAGGAGATTGACGTGTAAAATGAAGGCAAGAATGGTCAGAGTGCAGTCAGAAGAAAGAGAAACGTGAGCCAGGTGAAAGGACATATGGCAGCAAGAGACTTAAACTGGTGTTGAGACGGGGAGAAAGAAAACCGGTAATAAATGACTTATGTTAAAAAAGAAAGAAAATCCGAATTGGATTTATTTCAGTTTATTGTTCCTTTCTGATGGTGCTGGTCAGCGTGGGGGTCTGAGAGAACAGATATTTTACAAGACTAATCACTATATTTTTAAAATTGTGTGACTACTCATGTTTGTGTGTGTGTGTACTTTTGTATGAACATAACTTGTCCTGTTCTGTGACAACATTGGATCTGAGTCAGATCCAAGTTAATTTGCAGCATCGCAAGTCAATGGCTGACTTCTCAGCATAAAGAAGTTAGTCACAGTTCCATTGTTGAACTCCAAAGATGTACGGGCCAGCTACAATTTCCAAGTTAGCATTGATGTTGTAAGCAAAGTTTTCAGGGCTTCCCTTCTTTTATTATTCCAAAAATGGAGCCGGTGTTATTGCTTTATGAATCAGGTTGGTTGGAGAATGACAAAAGATGTGGCCAAACTAAGGAAATCTCCTTGTTAGAATTTCCTTGAGTCTGGAGATCCGACATCTCGAGCAGACTGGTGATACAAAGCTTGAAAATGTGACAGACACCAAACTTCTAAATGACAAAGTTTTGGCCCCGTGGAGTAGAATTGAATTGCAGACAAGGATATGGTATATTCACCATGTTGTGGTACGACTGGATTTTTATCTCAATCATAAGTCGTTCTGCAAGCAGAAAAAAATGCTGAACATGCCTTAATTCTTATAGATATTTCATCCTGCCCCTGTCCTGTAGCTTTAAAGGCGGTGTCAAGTGCATTATGCATCAAATTGAACACACACTTGGCAAACCTCAAACTGAACATAGAAGAAATCAAACTTGTAACAGCAATACGTGATCTTGGTTTGATCTTAAAGAAAAGCCTGATTAAACTGGGGAACTTTGTAGTTTTAAAACTGCAATTTTTATAAACTACTGTAATCAGTGTTTGGCTGCAAATACAAGATTCGGTCTACAAAATCGGGTTTTACTAATCCAATGGTTTTGATATTGAACATTTTTAGTTGTTAGATACAAATGAAATAGCATTAAAGCCTAAATAATCTTTAGTGGATGATTTTGCATTGAATTTCCTTAAATAGCTTATAAATTGAAAGAGGAGGGTTTCTAATGGGTTTCTTACCTCAAAAATTTTAACCGTTCTTGTACTTGTTGAATATGGTTAAATCTTCCATCTGGATAGATATTAGCTGGATCTTCAAATGGGTGCTCTGGAAAAAAAAAGAAAAAAGAAAGAGCATTTCTCAGCACATACTAAATACACCTGTGATGTGCATGAGTGTAAATACAGGCAAGTATATATAATTATTACCATAATTATTTTTGTCTGTAGTAAAACATTTAAAAACTTAATCCCTATATATAATAAAAGCGGCGCAGTTTTTCCCCTCTGGACCAAAGTACTGTAGGTTTGCAACAACAGATGCCACAAACAAATCTATTATGTCGAGACTATTAGCCACTACATTGTGTAACTTTACAACTTCAATACAGACATATTTAGGCTTCATAATAAATATAATCATACATTACATCCTAGGAGCGATGACATCACTATTGCCATTACTTTCAAAGGTAGTAGTTCCTATTTTTACTCCTATTTCATAAGTCCTCTTACGACCCCATTCTTCACCGTGTGAATTTATACATTTTCCTACTTTCTTGTGTCTACGCCACCATTAATTGGCTACTGAATTCATACTCATCGCATACTCTTACCACTTTACATCTACACAAATAATGGGATGTCTCTTGCCATATTTTCTGCTTTTCGATTATTTGAAATCTGAGCATTCCTACATTCGAGATTAACGGTATCAGCCTCAAAAACCGAATGCTCTTATATTTCAATATTTACATACGAAAGAGAAAACTTCTGGATTATTACTTATGGCATTAAACAGACTGACAAAGCATTACACCTGTATTTACTCACAAAAAAAAAAAAAAGTGTTGCTGTGTATGTGCGCCATTAAACTAACAGAGTGCATAAACTTTTGCATGCATGTGTTTGTATTTATACACACAGATGTACATGTGTTTGTTTTTATTTACTTACTTGTAAGTGCTTGTGCTATTAAACTAATAGGCTGCAAAAACTTGCACAGCCTATATCATCCAGCCTTGACATCACCACTCTCAGATTCTTTTATGAACACCTCAAAAAAATTTAGGTAAAACCTGAGAGAAACCTGCATTTTGCAGCCATATTTGAATAAAGGAACCCATTTTTTCAGAGGGTTGATTTTGGTCCAGAAATAAATCAGTGCACTGCAAAACCATACTTTGGAATCCAGGAGTTTTAGAAAATTTGCAATTTTAGGGTCAAAAATAATCCTCTTGCGTTTAAATGTCACTCAAGTATGTTTTCAAGGGCGAGGAATCCAAAAATAATAGTTAGAAATGCACCAAATAAAAGGAAAGACCTCATTTTGACTAATTTATGTGCTACTGTGGCACTTTTTAAGAGGTTGTTTTGCCCTCCAAAGCAGAGCAATAAAAAGGATAACTGTGGTGCTTTTCCTGAAACAACTTTTGGATTTTTTAAACAACATAGGATGAAACTTTAATAAAACCAAAAAATATCTCTTGTCATTACCACTATTCTGGCGTATTTTAACTCCGAAATTTGGTATTTTTAAAAAAAATTTTGATTTTAAACAAGAAAATTGTTATGTTTATCACAAACTAGTTTAATTTTTTGGAGTAGTCAAACGAAAACACAAAGCTTTTCTGAAAATATAGGTCAGAATGTTAAGTGATAGCTTGCAGATCAGTAAATTTGCTATTATTTCAGGGTTTCCACACTATGAGAGGGGCCCACCACCTCAGCTGGAAAATTTTTGTCTAACTTTTAAAAGACTCCAAACAAATTTATACAATTCCTCTTAGTCTAAATAGCCAAAAAACATTGTTTTGCCGCTTGCTTACCTTTAGCATAAGATCTTGCATTGTCCATGTAAGTGGCCAAGTTCTGGGCAACCAACATAACAATGGAGTGCTGATGGTGTAGCTGACTAATAACTTGGTTCCGATAGTACATATGAGGCGTCCGCTGAGCATGTGGAAAATTTTGAGAAGTCTGAAATAAAAAATATTTAACATTTTTTTTTTATTTATCTCAGTCCTACTGTCAAGTGAGGGAGTAAATTCTTAATAGTTTTAAATTTAAAGATTAAATTAGTTTTAATAAATTATATAAACTAAATAGCATTTACATATCAATGACATTTTAATATTTAAGCTTTAATAAATTGAAAATGTAGAAACAACAGAAATGAGGAGAATACTAAAAAAAAGCCGACATTCATGTCTATCGCGTTATGTTCAAGAAAATAACGAGATTTGTCCTGGCAGATACTTATGTGGTGTATAGCATTATATTGCATTAAAGTAGGATGCATTTTTCTAAAGAAATGTTTAGGTTGCTGTGGGGTGCTTCTGATGATTTAAACCCTGAAAACTGAAGTGAAATCAATACATTACTGATGGCCGACCTTGGAGAATCTGCAAAGTGTATTCTACGATAATGTATTGTCTTTCTTAATACATTAAAAAATGCTAATATTGTTGTCTATTAAAAACATAACATTTTGGTTTTGATTAAAAGATAACTGGCCAAAGCATAAAGAAAAAAACAGAATCAGATTTATTTAAGCAGGGACTCTGCAGTGAAGTTAAAAAAAAAAACCCAAACGTACAATAACGGTTACCATAGCCAATAAAAGTTACTTTTCTACTTTGCCCGGTCATAAAATATGCTTAAATATATTTTAATTTGCCCAGATTTTGTATATTATAGCGTCATGATTTCAAAAAATTAAAAAAAAGCATTTGGGTGCCATCAGCTAGAATTGAAACCAAAACTGTAGCATTCAAAGCTGGTGACGTTATCACTGTACCAACGTGATATGCATTTGAACTAATTAAAAATAAACTAATATGTATATACATAATGTATAACGATTTTTTTCAATTTTGACCCCTTAAGAACTATCTTAACCGGCTAAAGACCCATAAAAGAATAGTCCATAAAAAATCCAATTATTTGAGGCCTTTAGCACTGCTCTGTGATCTGTGACTGTTTTGGAAGAGAGAGAGTTTGAAAATATGAACAGAAAGACAGTGAGTTTTATAAAAAGTTTTTTTTTTTTTTTTTTTTAATCACTATTCAATAGTAAAATAAGTCAATTTATCAAAGTTACATACAAATGAGAAACAAGATCTGGATAAAGATTTTTTACATAACCTATGCATGTAAATAGCCAGTTTTATGCTCACTTTAAGTGAACAATCTTACAGTGATTCAAAGCTCATCAGAATATTCAATTTTAAGGTCTAAACCATTTATTAAGCCTGTCTAAGAAGGCTGAGGGAAACTTCAGAAACAAACAAATTAGATGAAACTAAAAATTTAAATATTTATTGTGGAACTAAAAAGATTCATATTTTTGCTTACAATTATATTTCATTGATTCTATGCCATTAGTATTAGATTTAAAGCCATGGAAATTATCTGAACTAGAATTGATAAAAATATATCTTAAAGGGAAAATTATAAACTCATCAAATTACAATATTGCATCTAAAATGTAAATTTTTTTTAATTAAACATAAAGTCAGATTTGAATCAAATAGAATCTACAATGTAGAACTTTCTCCAGTTTTTTTTTTTTTTTTTTAGTTAGTTTAATTTACCAAAGAAATTGATATGGAGTTTTGTTTGTTTAATGATATTGATTTTTACTTAGAGAAATATTTTTGTGTTAGGACAGAAATAAATTACTCCAGACTTAATTTATGTAAAAACAACTAAGATGACAAACATTGGTAAAAGTTAGAGAAAATCCCAACACCTAAAGACATTCAAGAAATTATATAAAAAAAAAATTTTCATGGCCTATATATTATACAAACTACTGCTTAGAATACTGTCAGAATTATATATATTTTTTTTTTTTTACAGTGATCACCACTTATCAAGGCCCGGAAGCCACTCAGGGATAAGGGTTATTGCAAGTACATTACGTTAGTGTGGAGATTTGATGAAGTGTTTACTTAAGGGGGTGGTTCATTAGGAATTTGTTAACGTTGGACTTGAAGACATACAAGTTGTAGTCAGGTGGGAAGCAGGCAGACGGAACAGAGTTTCATATATGTATGTATATATATATATATATATATATATATAACCATTTCATTTTGTACTTACTTCTGGGAATAATTGACATATTTCTCGTATTTGTTTCAATGCTGGCAAAACCCATTTATCATTCTTCAGTTCTTCTACAAATCTACTAATCCACTGCATCTTCTGACTATCACGATCCTGAAATTGTAAATATAATTGTTTTTTTAAAGTTCAAATCGATAATAAAATGAATACAAGAAAAAAAAAAAATGCAAGTATATTTTGCGATTTAAAATCTTGAAATACAATTAGACAAGTTTTACATTTTTATTCTTTCTTATCGTTGAGTGATATTTTATTCCATATCAAACAGCCTTCAGTAATGACAGTTAACACAATAATTTGGCAACGAAAAAATAAGTGATAATGAGAGAAATGAAATGTATTACCTGAGAACAGCTGTAATCTAATATTTTTATGTGAGCTGTCAATGCTTGATCCATGATTTCAGTTGGGACATCTTCACTATGTGCAAGGTTCCATAATAAACCAAGAACCTACAAAATTAGAAATTAAAATATTACTTTTATCAGAAATGAAATCCTCAAATAGATTTATCTTTATTAAAATACCTGAAGAAATAACAAAAAAAAAGGGGGGGGGGCTAATTCGTAGTCAAAATAGAGAAAGTCATTTCATACAATTTGAATCAATTTCCCCAATGTATGGTCACTTGTTTCTGGTGCATATTTCGCAACTGTCTGTTTAAATGTATGTATGTTTGTATGTCTGCCTAAAACTTATGACAGAGGTGATGGATTTTCATGAGATCAGTATCATTTTAAAGCTTGATGTCTCGGGCAGCAAATATCGAAAGATTGGCCAAAAACATTAATTTCTTCACCCTCAACTGGGCAGTTTTCTACAAGGAGGGGTTGATTTTTTGCAAGTAATCATATCAGTTGGATTGACTTTGCCTAATTTTAACGTTCCAAACTTCTGGTTGAATCATGGAGTAGTGGTAAGACATCAAATTTTCTTTCACTCTTTTCCTCCGCCTTAGAGTCACAGGTTCAAGCCTGCTTGCCTACTACCACTTTTTTTTTCTCAACATACACCTCCGGGCATCGCCGGGCACCCAGGCTAGTCTTTTATATAAAGGGCAAAATGAGTGCAAGCATCTGTGTATCCCAGAAGACCAAGATGACAGAAAAATGATATGAACTTTATTGCATATATATATATGCACACACCCACACACACATGATTGATTGATTGATTGGTTTTACGGCATATCAACCTATGTGGTCATTTAATGCCGGAGTCTTTTTTTTTTTTTTTTTAACTTTTTTTATTGGGAGGGGGGGAATGACTTTTTCAGCCTTTCCTCCCTTTTTTTATAAAATTGAACTAAGAAATTTTAATGTTGTATTTATACATGGATGTGTATATTTGGGTGACTTTAAATTTCCTTAAATTTTCTTATATAAATTTACTTTCCTTAGGTATGCTAGAATATTTGCTGAGTTGACCTTTTCAAAAAGGTCTTCCATATTGCTTTCTGTATAATATAATTTTCTAGTTGGGGCAAGGTCATCACACCCAACTAGGATATGTTTTACTGTGAGTGTCTCCTGGCATGGGATGCACTCTGGCGCCGATTCTCCATTTAGTATATAAGAATGAGTAAAGTTGGTGTGCCCTATGCGCAGCCGAGTCAGTATCACATCTTCTCGGCGTGATCTCTTGATGTCCGGACATCGTTCCTTAAGTTCAGGTTTGATTGAGTATAATTTGTTGCCCTCTTGCTGACTCCACCGCAGTTGCCATTTTTCCTGTATGTATGCTTTTATCTGGGGTCTAAGATCAGTATGTGGAATCTTAAAATTGTCAGTTGGAAGGTGAGAAGATCTTTTTGCAGCTGTATCTGCCCTGTCATTGCCTTTGATCCCCACATGGCTGGGGATCCAGACAAGAATAATGTTTTTAGTAGTTGAAACGATATTGATTTTTTCTATTAATTTTGTTGTTAGTGGATTTTCTTGTTTTTGATTTTGTATAGATAATAGGACTGATAGAGAATCTGTGAGAATGATGAAGTTTTTGGTGGTTTCCTCTGAAATTATGTTGAGTGCTAGATCGATAGCTATAGTCTCTGCAGTGAATATAGATGCTTCATTTTGAAGATTTCTCTTCATTGTGGTTTTATGGTACGTTGCTGCACATCCAGTGTGATTGTTGCTTTTAGACCCGTCTGTGTAGATAAAGGTGTAGTCTGAATATTGTAATTTTAAATGTTGAAGTTCGTCGTGGTATTCAATAGGGTTTGTGGTAGATTTGGACTTTTTGTTTAGGTTGAGTTTTATTTCAACTTGTTTCATGGTCCATGGGGGTGTTTTAGGCAGTATGAAGTTGTGAATGCTGGAGATTGGAATTTTCGATTCTTCAATGCTTTCCTTCATTCGGAGCCCGAACGTTTTGATAGTTTTTCTTCTCATGTTAAAGAGTTCTTCATATTTAGGATAGAAGGTACATTGGTATGCAGGGTTGTTTGGGCAAGACTTCAGTTTCAGTAAATATTGAAGGGCTAACTTTTCTCGCCTTAGATCTAGTGGGGGGTTCGTGTGCTTCCGTGTATAGACTGTTCACGGGGGAAGTTCTGTATGCTCCTAGGGCCAATCTTAGGCCAGTATGGTGAATAGGGTCTAGGCTTTTTATATATGATGTTCGGGTTGATCCATATATGAAACAACCGTAGTCTAGCTTTGAGCGGACTAGTGCTCTGTAAAGTTTAAGGAGTGTTTCCCTGTCTGCACCCCAATCGGTATGTGCTACCACTCTCAAAAGATTTACAGCTTTGTTACATTTTTTTTTCAGATAGTTTATGTGTGGGATGAATGTTAACTTTTTGTCAAATAAAATCCCTAAGAATTTGTACTGGTCAGTAACTGGTATGGGCATTCCTTCCATGGTTAGGACAGGATCATTATGCATGTTCTTTAGTTTGCAGAAATGCATGCATTTCGTTTTTCTTTTGGAGAATCTAAATCCATTCTCTTCCGTCCATCTCATTACTTTGTTTAAGCACAATTGAAGCTTCCTTTCTATTATAGATATATATCTAGATCTACAGCATATTATGAAGTCATCCACATATAGGGAGCAATCTACCCCAGGGTTAAGGTTTTTTACAATGTTGTTAATTCGGATACTGAACAGGGTCACTGACAGTATACTCCCTTGAGGTACTCCATTCTCTTGTTCTTTCAAGTCCGAGAGAGTTGTGCCAACCTTTATTCTGAACCGTCTATTTTTTTTTAAATTTTCAATAAAAATTGGCATTCTGCCTTTTAGTCCAAGCGCCTTCAGATCCCTTGTAACACCGTACTTCCACACAGTATCGTAGGCTTTTTCCATGTCAAAAAACACTGCTGTTAAATGTTCTTTCCTTACAAAGGCTTCTCTGATGAAGGTTTCAAGTCTGACTATGTGGTCTATTGAACTTCGGTTTTTCCTGAATCCTGTTTGAAATTCTCTAATAAGATTCTCTGTTTCCAGGAACCAGATTAGTCTTTTGTTTATAATCCTTTCCATGGTCTTACAAATGCAGCTTGTTAGAGCTATTGGCCTGAAATTCAATAGATCTGAGACGTTACTTGATTGGGATTGGATGTTTGAGTTTTCAGATTTGGGGATTGGTATTATTGTGGCCTCTTTCCAGGTCTCCGGTACGTTTCCACTGGACCATATAATATTGAAAATTTCAAGTAGGTATTTCATTGAGGCTTCTGGAAGTTTTTTGAGGATTTCATATGGAATTTCATCGGGCCCTGTAGCTGTGTCATGGGATTTGGTTAGCGATTCTTTTAATTCAGGCAAGGTAAGAGGTTGGTTGTATTTTTCAGTATTTTGTGATTTAAATAGAATTTTCTTTTTCTCTTCCTTTTCTCTAATCTTTTTGAATTTCTCTGTTTGTCTGTCACATGATGAAATTTTTGATAAATTATCTGCCAGGTTATTGGAAATGTCTTTTTAATCGGTGTATATTTTGTTGCCTTTAGAGATGTGGGATATTGGTGTACTACTACACTTTCCTTCTATTTTCCTCATCATGTTCCAAACTGTTTTCGCCTTGGTATTCACATTAATTTTGGATATATAATTTCTCCAGGTTGTTCTTTTGGATTCCTTTATGATTCGTCTGGCTTTTGCTCTGTTGTTTTTGAAGAAATCCAGATTTTCGCTTGTTGGATACTTTTCGAATTTTCTCAAGGCAGCTCGTCGAGCTCTGATGGCTTTTCTGCATTCTTTTGTGAACCAAGGTTTGTTGTGATTGTTGGTTTTGGTTGTTTTCGGTATGGTATTATTTGCTATGTTTGTGAGTGTTTTAATGAAGTAGTTCAAATGGTCATCTTCATCATTCTTTTCGATAATTAATTGGTTTTTGCACTGTTCCTGGAAGTCTTCCCAATCCGCTTTATGTAGGTTCCATTTGGGTGTTTTTTGTTCAGTGCTAGTACTTAGACTTTCCAGGATGATTGGGAAATGATCACTCCCACAGGTGTCATTGTGTACTTTCCAGTCATAGTCCATATATATGGAAGGATCACATAAGGTAAGGTCAATGGCGGTGAAAGTACCTGTTGCTGGGTACATATAGGTGTAGTTTTGATTATTAAGGAGGCATAGATTATTTTTATTTATTATGTTTTCTATTTCTTTTCCTTTTTTATTTGTTTCTTTACTTCCCCATATTACATTGTGACTGTTGAGATCTCCTAGTAGAAAAAAGGGTTTAGGGAGTTGTTTTATTAATTGAGTTATCTCAGTTTCGTTGATTGTATCTTTTGGAGGGATGTATATTGAGCAAAGTGTTATAGTTCTATGTAGAGTCACTGTAACTGCAATTGCTTGCAAGTTTGTGTTTATATTTATTTGTCTTTGAGGGACTTCATTCTTCACAAGTATTGATGTGCCTCCAGAAGCTCTGTCCGTATCTTTATTTATGTAGTTGTAAGATGTGTAGTGTTTTATGTTGATGGTATTATTTTCTTTCAGAAAGGTCTCCTGTAGACAGACAAGTGCTGGGCTCATATTTGTTATTAATAATGTGAGTTCATTTTGGTTTGCTTTTATCCCTCTGATATTCCATTGTAATATTTTGTTCATCATTTGGAATTGTGTTCAACTTCCATCGTCTCCAATCCCTCAAATCTATTTTCTGTCGGAGTCCCTGTTCGAGATATAGATCGGGATCTTTCTTTTCCTGTTTTTTTTTTTTTTTTTTTTTTTGTCTGGGGGGATTTTTGATTCTTTTCTGGCTTGTGATGTGTTTGATGGTTGTTCGGTTGTTTTTGTAGAAATGGTTTGTGGTTTTGTTTCTTTTTGTGGTTCAGTAGTGTCTTTACTTAATATTATCCTTGGATTGGTTGCAGACATTGCACTATTCATTTTCCTCATTTCTTCTAATAGTTCTTTCATTTCCTTTATTAGTTTGCTTAGGACATCAATTTTCTTGTCAGTTGTATCCGTTACATGTATATGACCATTTTGATTGTTGATTGGATTAGTTTTTTTTGTTGCATCTGCATATGTTTTAGTTTCAATGATTTTCCTGGCCTCTGGGTAGGATATATTCTTTATGTTTTAGTTTGGTCACTTCTTTTTCTCTTTTCCATATTTCGCAATATCTAGAGCCAGCGCCATGGTTTCCCAGGCAGTTGGCACACTTGAAATCTTTTCTGCGGTCAATGTGTGGGCCACTTTCTCCACATCTTCCACACACTGGTAATCGTGTGCACCGATCTTGATGGTGTCCAAACTTCTGGCACTTGAAGCATTGGAAGGGGTTTGGAATATAAATTTCTACATTTATTTTCATATATCCGACTTTCACTTCTTTGGGTATGGTGAGGGAATCGAAAGTTAGTATATATGTATTGGTACCGATTTTCTCACCGTTTTTTTTAATTTGAACTCTGCGAACATCTAACACATTCTGTTTCGGTAAGTTTGTCCGGATTTCCTCCAAGGGACAAAGTGCAAGTTCGTGGCTTTTCACTACTCCTTTGCAGGTATTTAGGGTTGGATGTCTGTAGCATTTGACTTTGATGTTTTCAAATAATTTTAGTTTCAATATTTCTTTAGTTTGTTCTTCGTTATGGGTTTCTATTAGTAGGCTGCCGTTAAATTGTTTTTTAATAGACTTTGGTTTTAGAGTTTTAAGATTTTTTCAATTTTAAAAGGTGATAGTTTGCTCAAAGGAGTTTCCTCCATTGATTCTATTACTACGAATGTTGAGTTCCTTGGTTTTATCGTCTCTTCGTCAGAGCTACTGATGTCAGAGACATCAGAGTGGGTTCTCTTTGGGTGGTTGGGTGGTTTTTGGGAGGAATAAGCCATATATTTTGTTTTCTTTTTTCGTCATCTTTGTTCCCCACCCACCTCGGAGTCCTATTTGGGAAGAGCCTGGGGGGAAACCCATTCGCCCAGCCTCTACAGGGATACAATGATGATATAACCGACTTTGGTGGTATCATAATGATTATCTGTTCTCTCTTGATATTGCTATGGGATCTGTAGCAATCCTGAGGGGTTTACAGCCTCGTCATCGATATTCACACCTAATCGATTGACCCTCAGCCACCGCTTTCCATCATATATTAGGGAGTAGGGTTATTTGTGGGAGAGGGGGGATGTGTTGTATTAGTAGTGGGTTTTTGGAATGGGCAATATATGGTGGGGCTTGGCGTGACTGGCCGATTGGTCGGATCGGGCCTCTCCGACTGCCCGTCTAATCAAAGTAAGGGCCAAAGTAATGTGTTGCGGTGCCTAAACTTCTATGTATCCTGGTTTAGGTTCGCTCAATCACCAGGATCACATCCTAAGACTTTACGGGTAGCAACCCACGGCTAACTGGTTGCCCCATTGAGGGATTTTTACCCTCTGCAGGGGGACAGTTGGTTTGTTCTCATGCCCTACCGACAGGGCAAAAAAATAAATAAATAGATAATTTGATAGAATATATTTGTTTTCTTTTTCTTTCTTTTTTTGTTGTTTCTTTTCCTTTTTAAAATCTGTTTCTATTTAACCCATAGTTGGGACCCTAACAGGTACTACCACTCCGGGTCAGGGTGGACCTGGGAGCAATGGCAATTAAGAGGTGGCTCCACACTCCCCAAGCCCGTAAGCTGGACCTCACCATCGGATGTAGTTTAAGGTCATATCCAGGACCGGGAGTAAGGTAGGAAAAAATAAAATAAAAGGGGGGGGGGATAGGCTGTTGTTTTTGTTTTTGGTTTTGCAGAACATAATTAAGTTTTACAAAAAAGATCAGAAAACAAAAAAAAAAACGTCAATGTAGGTGCATTTCGTCTCAGGAAGCCACAGGGCAGCCTGATCTGGTAGCACCAGCACACACACACAAGATGCAATATGGTTACATAGATACAGACAAAAAAACATATGTACTGAAATACATGCAACAGACAAAATCCTCCCTCTCCAAAATATTACAATAACATTTCACTGGAAATAATAAACAGCTATGAACCAGGAAAGACTTATGTTAAGTTACATGAACATAATTCATAAATAAATTTATTAGTTAATATCCTTTAAATTTGTTTCTGAATACATGAAAAGGGAATAAAGTTTGAAATTAGTTAAATATACTGGATAATCATGCAGAATGAAAATTTGTTTAACAACAACATTTGAAATAATTATTTGATTACTTAATAATCTAACAATTACTTGAATTACCTTATGTGCCATAACACCCTCTTTATCATCTTCTGCAAGCCTTCGTATCAATTCAAGTAGCTTTTCTCTTTGCTTTCTCATAGCATTAGTCCAGCTTCCCTGTAAAGATTAATAGGACATCAATAATAAAAAACTGTTTCAATATAAAAACATTAAGTACATTTTAAATTAAAATAGCATTATAAGGTGGTTGAAATCACAAAAAAAAAAAAAAAAATTAAGAAACTAGTAATATTTCTCATTATACTAAACAAAAGTTGATCAACAATTGTTTACACAATGCTTTTTCTATATATTTTAACACAAAATTTAAATACTTTAATAAAACAAAATACATGCTAAATTATATTTGGCTTAACATGTTTGAATAAAGTTTCACCATTTGACTGCCAAAATAACCTATTTGTAACCAAATCTTTATCCCTATTTCTCTCAGATACAATCTTAAATCCTCCCAGGTTTTCTGTTAACTGACGTTGCTTTTTCAACTGTTCTACTTTCTAAAACATGTCTTACTTCTGGGACCGAATTATGTTTAAAGAAAAAAAAAAAATTTAATTGTTCAAATTAGCTATAATTTATAATTAACTGATCATGTCACCTATCTCTTTGAGCTATCTATGTATTTCTCTCGTTCCATCTGTTTATGTTGATTCAAACACACGGATATTTCTTCAATGAGTGATTCGAATTTGCAGGTTTGTATATAAACACCACAAACAAACTAGATGGCAAAATAAGTATTTACTTCTATATAATAAAACATGGATAACATAAGAGAAAAACTTATTTTTAATTATACAAAAAGAATATCTTTAAAAAAATGTCAGTTTAGGAATTTTCAAAGTAAATCAAAGTACAATAGTGGTAGTGATTGTGACACGGAGTCACAAGTACATCTAATCAGGACGTGTGTGTGTGTATATGTCTGTCTTCTTCGTGATTATGATCCATTTGAAATTTTCTACAAGTAATGTTCATGCCAGATGGTGAACCTCATGGTCTGTCAGGTTTTTATGGCTATGGCCATTAGCTGATAATCTCAAGTAGTCTCTTGGTTTGATCCAAGTGGTATCTATATACCAGCAGAGGAGGAGACTGGGGGGTAAGGTAAAAGGATTTGTCAGTGGATCTCAGACAGATTGGCTTTTGGGTCCTAAGCTAATGGATTATGCTTGGTTAGAAGATATTTTTTATTTGCGGGCCTGTTTAGAAAACGAGTATCATTGCAACATCTCTGAAAATAAAATATTTTAAACTATGTGGTTTTGTTTGAAGGGGGAAGCCTTTTGTTGCAGTAGCAACAGAAACTACCTACTGCAACTGGTGTCAGAATCGACCACTTAGTTCAGACGCCAACAAGTGAATAATTCCGGCCTGTGCAATGAGTGCGGATATGTTCATCACAAAACACCCATTCTGGAACAGATATATCGATAGTATCTGCATACATTTAGACAAACTCAATTGAACAATAGACATTTGCTTATCAATGCTTTCATTTTGTTTTTCATTTCTTTGACACATTTTAATATAAGGTTTTAAAGAAAAATGTTTGCACCCATCGTATTTTTGATCATGGATTCATAATGCAATAGAATTATTCTATAAATGTAATGCTCTTTTTATTATTAATTTTTTGTACTGAAATAAGAATAAGCAAAAGTTATTCTGTTTAATCAAAAACACAAACATAGATTAATTTAGAAATTGTTTACAATATAGCAAGTACATCAGCTACATTTGCATAAAGATTTAAAATTTCAAAAAGCTTTTAACATGCCTTTCCCCTTCTTGAAAAAAGGAACTTACTTGAAAACATTCAAATAAATGGTCCAGTTGTTCTGGGGAAAAATCCCAAGCCAATTTTGCTAATAAATCATGAACATTTTTTACAATTGCTTCATGTTTTCCAGACTGAAATATAAAAAAGAGAAAAAAACTCAGAAATAGTGCATATGTAACAAACACCCTATATATTAAAATAAAAATATTAAAAAAATATTTACATTTTCTTCTAAGATTGTAAAATAAGTTCTACTGAAGATAAAAGAAAATATTTCAACCTTACCTGGGCTTCCCATATTCTATCCAAATCATCAAGTGTTAATGCTTTCTCTTTAATCATAAATCGCAGTATTTTTTCTAACTTTTCAACATATTGTGGTTGGTGGAGACTATCACGAAGAACTATAGATAACACATTGTTCTCTTGAATCCATTCCTAGAATGTAAAAAAAAAAAAAAAAAAATCTTATAAGTACAAAAAACATTTTCAGCTCTAAAATAAATATTCCAAATTTTAGTTTTTTGTGTGTATTTTAAAATGGTTTTAAAGAACATAATATGAGCACCTCCTATTTGAAAATTCAAATATTTCTGATTTGCATTGAATTTGAAGCAGACACCAATTAAGCAAGATTCCCTAAATTTTAATTTCTCCTTAAAACTTCCTTATTTTCTAGAATCAAAATCACCAGATGGATTTTGACCTAAATTGGAATAAGGATTACAGACATTAAGTTTAGTAACATTGTACGTCAATTTTAATCTTCGTAAAGGAGACATGAAAGTGGTACAAAACTTCTGTAAAAAAAAATAAAATAAAATGAATTGTGATGAAAAATGATATAAAAATCATTAAGCGATTTCTACTCTCTAAAGTTTTATTTAAATGTTAATAAACTGTAAAAGATGTCATACATACTGTCAAGTATGTTAAACTAACATTTATTTGTCTTTTTTAATTAACCGTCTGCACCATTAAAAAATCTTTATTTTATTAAAAGCTAAAATCTTTTTCCACTTGTTTGAACTATTAAAATCATTTTTCTATCTTTTCCTCTCTGACTTAAATTTCACAAAAGATCTATTGGCTTGATTTGAAAACCAGTCTCTTTTCTACTCAAGTTTTGTGTAAATAACATCTTTATGTGAAACTACACACTTCTAGACAATCTGACCTAAAATTAAACCCTCCCTTGTTTTTCTATCTCCCATTAGTCAAGTGTTTCACCATCTGATGGTCAAAGGAAAGTTGCAAGATTCCAATCCAATCCACTTCCCAAATGAAGCTATTCCAATTAAAGCGATATCAACACATGAGAAAACAAAAATGAAAAATACAATTAACAGTCATGTTACTGAAAAGATTCATATTGAGTCATGTTTTTCCATATCAACCAAACAAATCAGTTAACTATTCTGCACCTTCACCACAGATACAATTTGAGTGCAGAATCAGAAAAAAAAAAAAAAAAATACAATTTTTACACAAATATCCAGTTTTATAAAAATTATGCCAAAACTAAAAAAAAGAGATTGTTTTTTTTTCCATATGAAAATGTCAACTTTGAACACAGAATTTCAAAATTTTTGAATCACTAAAGATATTTGCATGATTCAAAACGTTTTTAACTTCATGTACTGAGCTCTTTAGAACTGTGATTAAATATCTGTTATTGTATAAAATCTATTATTCTGAGTCATTACTGTTTCTTCAGCAACCTGAGGTTGCTCCTGTTCTCTCTAAACTTTTCAACAAATGCCTTAATGAATCTTGCTTTCCTAACTGCTGGAAAATTACTTCTGTGGTATCAGTTTACAAGAATTCTGGGGAAAACTGACTAAATTATCGCCCAGTTAGCCACTTCCCACTTTTCGCCAAAATATTTGTCCATAATTAACCAAGCTCTACTCCACCACCTCACAATTGCTAAACTTCTGTCCGACCAACAGCATGGGTTTAGCAAGCCTATTCTACTGCAGATAATCTCTGAACGTATATACCATGCACTGGATAAAGCAGGGGAGGCTTTTACAGAGTATGGAACGATGGTCTTATGAAAATCAGATCCTACGGTATTACGGGACGAATGCTTAATATAATTAAATCCTTCTTAAATAAAAGAAGAATCCAGGCTGTCATTGATAGTCATATGCCAAAACAATGATATAAATGCGGGTGTATCTCAGGGGTTGATTCTTGGATCTTTATTATTCCTAATATTCATAAATGACCTTCCTGATAAAATTGTCTCTGAGATGGGTATATTTGCTGATGACACCACACTTTATAACAGACATGAGGGGAAAACAAGTGAACATGTATCCGAAACAATGGCAGAAACACAACCTCCAGTTTGTAGTGGAATGGAGACAAAAATGGTTGGTCACATTCAATGCTTCCAAAACTAAGCTTGTTTCCTTTAATAACTACAAGAAACCTGCTCAACCACTAATAGCGATGACTAATGATACATTACCTGAAAGTACTTCATTCAAATTCCTCAGATTAACATTCATGGGGAACACGAGTTGGAACAGATACACTGATGGCATTGCTAAGGCTGCTGCAAAGAAGGTGGGCTCTCTCTACCATGCTAGAAAGTTATCTACGCCTGAGAGTATCTTGTACCTTTACAAGGCCACCATTCGCCCATGTATGGCGTATTGTTGCCACATTTAGGTTGGTGCATCTGCTATTAGTCTCCCGCTTAGAGTTTTATGAGAGAAAAAAAAAAAAAAAAAAAGAGTATCACCAACTTAATAGATCCCACACTATCAGCTAGGTTTCAGCTACTGTCCCATCAAAAAAATGTTGCATCTCTCTGTTCTACAATTTAATGGTGGATACTCCAATGAACTGCAAGTCCTTGTGCCCTTGACGTAAATACACAAGAATAACTTGACAAGCAGCAAAATCCACCCCTACACAGTAGAAGTCCCTAGATGTAAGAAAGCCTTCTACCTTCACTGTACTGACATACAAAAGTTTAAATGTAATGTAAACAGACATCTTGCTACTCAACTCTTACAAATTATCTCCCAAATAGTAGCCCCTACATTAAAGTGACACTGTGCCTTGTTTGGGGTGAAAATGCAATAATAAAAATTAGAAAGAAAAAAGAATAAAAAACCCTGTATTTGATATTTTCTCAAATCCAAAATAAAATACCATTTTTTTTTTTACATAGTATTTTAACTATTTAAAGCAGAAAGACATTTTATTTGAATGAGGACAAACATTGCTTGTATCCAGTGATAACGTTCATGTGTAACACATCACTGACAACTTATCACTCAACTTACATGTTTGTATTCACATGCACAAGATTGAATCTAACAATGTATAAAAAATAAAAACAGAAACTGGACAAAATATAAAACAAAAATCACATGAAAAGACAAATATTTCGTTTTTTTATTGACAGAATTTCTTGGAGAAGAAAAACAAACAGTATTATCAACATATTTACAAATATTAATTACACACCTATGTTTTAATCAAGGATAACCTTAAAAGAAAAATTATAAATAGTGTAAAAGATTTTTTTTTTTCATATAACTTATTAAATCATGTTTGATGCAAATATAGTAATTCAACCAATAATAGAACATAGTAGTTAAATTGTTCAGCATACTTATCAATTTCTGTCAGAACTGTTAAATAATTTACACTAATACCCCTAAAAATGTGTGAATATATCTAATTTCATCAGCTTTGAATGAAATACAGTAAACTAAATTCTTAACATAGGCAACTTGTTTAGAAAAAGAAAATTAATGTCACCTAGTAATCACCAGAATAATGACAAAAGTGGGTCATGTTCTCCTCAATGTGGAATTCTTTATAAATAAAATCTTTAATCTTGCACTTTTACTATGCTCTTAGACTTTACTGGTTAAATAAAGTTCAGAATTTAACACTAAATAGAATGATGATAGGTCATTTAAAATTATTCAAATGAAATAGAAAGCTTCGATAAGTGAAATAAAGAATTTTTTTCTGGCCATGTTTTAGGCTGCTTTTCTTGGTTGTTGGCATTTTCAATCCTCTTCAGCCATTAATAAATGTAAGCTGTTGGAAATTTTTTATATAATGAAGTAGAAAAAAAAAAAAAAAAAAAGAGTCAGTTAAGATATATTATAAACTTAATGCCTACCTAAAGATAAGAGTTCAATCCCTGGTAACAGCACATATGAAAAACAATTGATTTTAGCATGAAACTAAGAATTAGATTATTTACCAGAGTGGATAAAATAAGTCCAACATTTCTGGAATCTTAATAAAAAGGTACCAAAAAGGAGGACACAGTAAAACATCCAAAACATTGTGAAAATGACAACAATTAAGAAGAAAAACATTTTTTCAGAATTTTTTAGATGAGAGTGATAATTTGCATTATTCGGACTACTACACTCATTTTTGTTGTTACGTTCACGTTTTTGCTGACCTTCTGAACTGCATTATTTTAAACTTGAAAATACTATACATCTAAAGATTAGGAAATCTATGCTAGAATTGTTCACATGGAGCCATGGTGTAACAAATAAGCGTCTTGATCAAAAACCAATTCTAAATGACCATCTTCTGGAGGTTGGTGGTTTAATCCTTACTATAGTTTCAACCTCAGAAAGCTGCAAGCTGACACAAAGACTTTCGAACAACTGATCAGAGACCTCCTCTTTGCAGATGACACTTCCCTCATGGCCCACACCGAAAGAGCCTTGCAGCACTTCATATCCTGCTTCGCAAAGGCTACCCAGCTCTTTAGACTCTAGGTTAGCTTGAAAAAGATGGAAGTCCTCCACCAGTCCGCTCCTCGGGTAGAGTACCGGCCTCCCCACATCACCATTGACAAGATTGGGCTGAACACCTTTCACCAGTTTACCTACCTGGGGTGTACCATCACATCAGATGCCAAGCTCAACAAGGAAATCGACAACTGACTGGCCAAGGCAAACAGCGCATTTGGCAGACTGTACAACAAAGTCTGGAAAAAACAGTGTGTACAGAGCCATAGTACTCTCCAACCTCCTGCCACCAACTACGACTCCTCAAGCATTTCCATCAGCGCTGTCTCTACACCATCCTTAATGTTCACTGGAGTAACTATGTCACCAATGTTGAGGTCATCGAGCAGGCGGAGATTATCAGCATCGAGGCCATGCTGCTGAAGTCACAGCTACACTAGGCCAGGCAGATCTCCAGAATGGAGGATCATCGCCTGCCCAAGATAACCCTATATGATGAACTCTCCACTGGTCAGCATGACAGAGGAGCACTGAAGAAACGATATAAAGAATATCTGAACAAGTCCCTCGATGACTGCCACATTGACCACCACTAGTGGTCTACTCTCGCTGTTGACCGTGACATCTTGAGGCGCACTGTCCATCAGGCTGTCACCTCCTTTGAGGTTTCCCCACAGAGAATCTGCAGGAGAAATACTGCGGGAGGAAGATCCGGGAAGGTTCAGCAGCTGTACCTGGGGTTACTTTTAACTGCAGCCGTTGCGGCTAAACCTGCTTGTCCCACAGAGTTTATCAGCCACAAGCATGCCTGCAGTCAATGTGGCCAGCACCCTTCATAGGGATCTTTGTTTGCAAAGCAGAGCCAAGAAGACGGGCAATAATAAAAAATAAATTAACATTTTTACCCAGTCATGAAATGAGAATCATCTACTCTGATGGATTAAATAAAAGTTCGGTGTTAAATTAGATTTATTCTTAGAGTTCAACCTGATACACTTGAAGCAAAAATGTGTAAATAAAAAATTCAAAGATTAATCAATTAAGCAGAATTATGGAGCAACAGATTTCTATGGAAAAGTTCAATCTATAAAGAAAAAAAAATAATATAATCAAGCTAAGATAAAACTTACTGCCATTTTGTCTGCTGTCAGCCATTCATCCTCATCACTTGGAGTATGACGACTGGCATGGAATGACACATTTGCTATCACTTTGTTTACTTCATTCAAGGCATTCATTTTGCCATTAAAAGACGAAATCTGAAGAAGCCTGAAAAGAAAAATTGCTCTCATGAATTCACAAAATTCGCTTAGTGAGAAATAGTTTAATTTTATCCTTGACATTAAAAAACATACAATGAAGACAACCACACAAATGCTTGACACTTGGACAATTGCAGTGAATTAAAATTGCAATAATTTACACAAAAAAAAAATCAAATATTACCAAAACTTCTTAGAGTTATGAGGTTACAAAAATATGCATTTTAGCCTTAGTGTTAAATTACATGGGTAATTCTCATGTTTTTATATACAATTAAAAAATTTTTTAATATATTAAAATTATGTCAACTTAAATAACATATGTATTAAAATTTTATCATTCATTAAGGTTTTTTAATAAAATTTTTATCATCAGATAATGTTGCTTCTGTTAATTTCAATATTAAACTAATTTGACAATCATGTATGGAGATGGGTTTCTATAAATCCTTGGATAAAAAGTTAGTGAGAAACAAATACTAAGAAAAAAAAATTACAAACAAGCCAATATCATAGGAAAATTATCTGTTGACCAAATAAATAGATCTGAGTATGTTTCTAACACATTAACCCCAAAAAGAAACACCAAGATAATTGAATGTAATAAAAAAAATCTTTTTTTTTTAAACTGTAATAGATTTTTTAATCTTTTTGATAATAATTGGCATAAAGTAAATAATTGAACATATTAAAAACAAAGCTAAGCTGGAAATTAAAATAAACTGCTAGAACTTATTACATAGATAAGAAAATATTTGCCTTTCCCAAAATTTAAATAAATTTAATTGTTAATTTGTAAATGTTTTGTTTACTGCTGTAATATATTACTGTTGTGCTTAAAAGGATTGGTTGGTTGTTTTACAGCATATCAACCCTTTTCAGGTTATTTAATGCCAAATCCAAAGATTTTGAAGAAAGATTTTTTTAATAGAATGTATTTGTTGTTTTCAAGTCAGTTTCTATTTAACCCATAGTTGGGACCCTAACAGGTACTACCACTCCGGGTCAGAGTGGACCTGGAGCAATGGCAATTAAAGGGTGGCTCCAAACTCCCCAAAGCCCGCAAGCTGAGGCCTCTCCACTGGATATAGTTATAGGTCATATCCAGGACCGTGCTTAAAAGGAAGACAAATATTTGCATATAAAAATATAATGGAGTATCTTTTTGCTCAAGTTGTGAATAATGAATAGTCAAAGAGGTCGGGAGTGAGCAAATAGCTGACAGAAGTTGAAATCTCACTGCAAAAGATGTCTTCATCACATGACCATCTCAATTCTGCTATGGCTTCTCGTATATAAAATCATGAGTACAGTTGTGGCAATTAAAGCAATGATTAGTAGATATACAAGAAAATGCTTGGGTTTGCCTTCAGGATCGTCAAACTTCACAGCAGACAGGTTAAACTAAAATTACCACTAAAGTCTATTGTAGAGGAAATCAAAGTTGGGAAAGTCAGGTGAGATTCTGGATAGTTCCAAGAATATAGCAGTAAAGGCAATACAACCCGTTCCTAAGATAGAAAGGAAGTGGAAAGTCTGAGATACTATAAATGATGCTATAGAAAATCCAGTTATTAAGTCATCAAACTTGCTCGGATAAGATCTGTGCTGGAAATGACCACATTTATAGTTCATTCTGATCATTCTCAAAATAAAGAGCAAAAATAAAAGAAAAATGCTTTTAAAAGGAGTCAAACAGTCACAGCAGGGGCACTGGAGGAATTCAGAAGAAGCTATCCAAAGATCCCTTACATGGAATGACATTTGATATATGGCGCTACTTTGGTTGCGCTTCATAATACACTCAACTATGATGTGCATTCATCAAAAAAAAATCATAAAATAAAAAACAGTCAATTTAAACTGTCCTTTATGTAAGGAAAAACTCTAAACATTAATTCCTGCAGAATGGAATTTGCTCATGGTTGATATACATGGTGGCACAGTAGGGTTCTAGATGAACAGACTATAACAATAAGCAGTCACATGAAGCCCGAAGCATGGAAAATTTTTTGCAGAGGAAGAGAAGATGTGGATCAGATTTAAACATACAGCAGGCCAATTATTAGTACCCAACCAAAACATTTTTAAACCAAATGGCAATTAGATGATGGCTGTAGATTTTCACCAAGAGACGCAATAATTAAGCTTAAAATTATAAATGAAAAGGGGAAACAGCCGAATATTGTTCTAAGAACAAACATAAGGTTCATGTTAGTTGAATCAAGTTGAATAACTTGTGAGAGCTGCCTAGAAAAACGTTTCAAGGTAGAGAAATACAAGAATCTAAAAAGAGTCGTGAAAGTTATAGTGTAATACTTCAAGCTATTGCAATTAGAGCAAAAAGTTTCCTTACAGGCTCTGTATATCAGCTCCTAGGCCAGCTTGGAATTATAGGTCGAAAAAAGTGGTAGCCAGCAAATGCCTCAGAGATAGCTGAACCATGTGCAATGTGCTTCTGAGTAAAACGAATTATCAAATGGCGCTATAATAGCAATTTAAAAATATCTACTGTATACTTATCTCTGTTAAAAAAAAATTCAAGTTTTCACGCAGTAAAGACAAGACACTCGGTCAATAAATGTTTAGTTGTTTCAATTTTATTGAACAGTTTACTGGGTTGATTGACTGAAAAAAATTTAGATAATGTGATCTCACATCAGTGAGAAAGGTCCGATACACAAAGACCTCAAAAGGTGTATTCTCTCTTGATGATTCAACATTATGTGGAAACAAATATTTCACTAGTGAAAACAGCCGATGAAGAATGATTATATAGAGGGCCCACAAGGTAAACTGTTCATTCCAAACAGCTTCTGTTGTTCATTCACTTTAGGAGTTTCTGCTATTGCTTCAGTAACTTGTTTGATTCTACAGATCAAGACTCAAACTATTATGACCGTTTTGGACACTCACACATTCTCAAATTGCCACAGCCTTTCTGGCACACAAACTACACAACTTCTATTCATACCACTCATAAGCTGTGTGTTGATTTAGCAAACAAGTGCATTTCTTTTCATTTTATGTAGATGACCTCCTGGTTTTGTTGTAGCTGTTGAAGATTATTCATCCGCTCATCCAGGTGGCATCTGTGTTTTACTATAGTGATTTGAGTATAATGTTCTGTTTACCTCACTGTTTCATCCCACAGACAATACTATTCGCAATTTTTTTTAAATAATTCAACACTCCACAGCATTCCAGTAAGATAGGCTATTATTTCATATTTTGTATACACATTATTGGTTTAACGTCCGCTTTACATGTGTTGGCCACTAAAATTGTTTCACAAAAATGATTCCAATCATTGCAAGTTGATTTCAGTCACTTTTGTTTTACACTTTCTCAAACTAATGTTTTTATTTTTAATTATTTTCCTTCCACAAAAATTCTCAACTTCTGCAATTTTTTTAGTTTTATATTAAATCCTTTCAGATTTTTGCTTACAAACTCAAATGAATCACTGGTTATTCTAGAATATAATTATAAAAATGACATTTATAAATACTAGCAAAATATAGCAAGATAAAGTCAATTTTTTAATGCAATAATGATACTGAAAATCACCTCAAGATCATTTTCAAACGGAAGATTTCCAAATTCTTCACAGTTTCTTCCTGATTAGGTACACGGGACACCAATTGTTTCAGTGCTTTTATTATGGCTGATAATCCATCATTTTTTATTTCTGATTTGGACTCCTTCTTTAATTCATCATCTGTTAAGTTGTCCAGAAATTTAGGAACAATTTCCTAAGAAAAATAAAATGATTTCAGAAATAAAGTTACAAAAATATCAAACAAATAAATGAAAATAATAATAATCTTCACTGAAAGTAAAATATATTTTTAATATTTCCTAAACAATATTTTCTGCTTTTAGGTTATTTACAACTAGTAGAACCCCATGCATACCTATTACACCTGAAAAATGAACTCCATAGAAGTATTTTTACTTTTTTTTTTTTTTTTAAAACCATCTATGAATATTAATTATAGTGCTCTTTGTTATATTTATAAATAAACATTTAAACATTTTTATTATGCCATAATTAAGAAAATGTATCCTTATAGCAACAGACTTATGTAAAAGGCAAACATTTTTTTTTGTTGCTAAATTTTAGGGGGGGAAAATGGAGTGTCTATACACCAACTCTGAAAGTCATTTTATAGGAATGCAAGTATTTGTAAATAACCCAATTTTTATAGGTATTATTTTAAGAGCAGTATTTAATTAGAATAGTATGCAAATATTGTGTTCAAAAAGAGACTCTGGATTTCGATAATTAAAATATAAATTAAAATTAATAGAAAATAGATGTACAAATAAGAATGAACATAGAAAAGTTTGTACAAGATTATAAATAACAACATCCTCGAATCAGGATACATTTCTATGGTGATTGACCTGCTTTCAAGCAATATGACAATTATGCCAATATTTATAACTAATCGATACAAACTGATAATTATTAGTTCAAAAAGGTGCAAGATAAAAACTCACTGTAACTAGTGAAAATGAGTATGTAATGTTCTATAATAAAGAATTATAAGAGTTTTATAATAAAGAATTATAGGAGACATATGCTTCATCTAAGAAAAACATGGGAAAGATTGTGAACGTTTGTATATCATTTGTATTCTTTAAAATAAAAGAAAAAAAAATGGATAATGTTTTAGCTACATAAATGCAGATATGTTTAATATGAAAATGTGACTAATCAGATTTCTATCGTTTTTCTTTTACAGTGATTTAAGTTGAATGATGAGGATTTGTTATTTAGTCAATTCTACGGCTATCCTAAAATTAGTAAACAAAAAAAATGAATGGATAAAATAAAATCTGCATTCAAATGAGGGAAAAAAAGAAAAAACTTGTACCAATACTTGAACTAAAGCATATACAAAGCAAAATTCTATATTTAACTTCTGTGTATGGGGCTAGACTGGTCAAGAAAATGGGAGAAAATCTCACTACTATATAAGATGACAAGTTAGAAAAAAATTGATCACTCATTACATTTGGTAAATATTTTGTTAAAAGTATAGGTTTTATAAAGATAAAATACAATACAAAGTAGTGGATAAAATGCTTACAACAATTGGCATGAAATATTTCTGGATGGCATAAGGAGTGAGTACTTCAGAGCACTGACCAAATGGTCTGAAAAATAAGACATTTTGTTTTCATCAATACAAAAAAAAGTGTACAAAAATGTAACATCAGGAGTATAATTAACTAAAATAAACCTTCTCTTTCAGCAAACACTAATTGGGAATTGTTTTTGCTTTGTGTAGCAAAATAAATTGTTCACATTACATTAACATTTTTGTCTGTTAGTAGTCAGGAAAACAGGGAGAGAATGCCAAAGGCAAGCGTCCCCACGAAAAGAACTTTTAGAGTAAAATAGTTCTCAGACATAAGAAAACCTTTACAACGAACAGATGAGATTTTGAGGCTAATTTGGTTCACTGGGAATATTTATGCTGAAGGGGCACAAGTATACAAGTTAATTGGAGAATGCATTACATAAAATTAAAAGTACTTATATTCTGCCATCTCTCTATGCATGTATACTATACATTGATAACATGAGCAAAAAAAACATCCTTTTTTTTGTAATTTTTTTTTTTTTTTTTTTTTAAACAATTTTGGCATTCTAAATTGATTTTTTTGTTTAGAAAAACAGATCTTATTTACAAAACATTATGTGGGGAAGAGGATTTTCCCTATATTAAAAACCGACATAATTTAGGACACCAATTGGAGGAGGGGGTGGTTATAGAAACTGTTCTGACTTCCAACAAGCAACAACAGTATATATGTTCTGTTAGTTGAAAAAAATAAAATGCTGTCCAATAAAAAGTTTGGTTTAAATAGTTTTATAACTAAAAAATAATAAAACACTAAATAAAAAATAAATCTTGGTCACAAAATAATTCTGAAAATCCGTACAAGTCTTATTTCATATTTGTTTGTAGAGACCCTGTGCACAGGTCAGGGTAAAATTTGTGTTGACTGAAATCTGCCTTTGTTTTTCTTGTTGGCTCACAACAATTGGGGTTCTTATTCCATCCTTGTTTTGATTCTTTTTATCACAATATATTGGTTGCTTTGATTAATGATTTTCTCAGGTACTCAGGAACCATTATCGATTTTTTATACTCAAATTTTATTAGAAGTGAAGTTAGAGCATAGAAAAAGAAATACCTCCAGATTATCAATAAAAGACAGAGTTCAAAATTCTAAGTTTGACACAAGGCACTTGAATGTCAAAAGACAAATTAACTAAAATGTTGTGATAACTAAGATAAGGTAACTGGTTGAAAATTGTAAACAATGATCACCCTCCCCCAACAAACATGTATTTTTAAGTAAAACAAAAGAAAGATCTACATGTCATATCATTCAAATGTTGATGGCAAAAACCAAAATTTTGAATCATTCGGAAAAACTAATGGAACTTTTATAATTTTAGAAATGATGAAAAGAAACAAAATTTACAAATCTACTCACTTCACCAGTGCAGCTATCACAGGCACCGATAACTGGGGGCCTTTAGTGAAACGGTCAAGAATAATTTGGAATCCTTCCATTTGTCCAAATTTATTCACCAGATCTACTAACCAACCCTGAAAAGATAATACACTGCTAAACACTGACCAAATAAATTGTAAATATTTCTTAAATGAAAAACAGGATTAAAAAGGTGCATAAAAACTAAAGCCAGATTCAAGTTTAACCATGTTGCATGAAGAATTAAAAAAAAAAAAAATGATTAAAAACAAAGATTGCTTAGTAAAAGAGATTGCTGACATTATGCTTCAGAGGATCAATCCGCCAAGCACCATATTAGGACAATCCAGCTTTTCTTTGTGCATTTGACAACATATCTGGGGTTGACTTAATGACAAAATCTAACATTCATTGTTAACGATTCATTGAAGGCAAGTTTCCAGGCAGAGATATTTGAAAGAATAACAATTTATATAAAAATAGTGACATATCACATTCTGAAAAGCTATTTTTTTTTTTTTTTTTTTTTTTTTTTTTTTTACACATGTTAGAATGTACAGTATGAATGTGTAGGTCAAATATAATGTTTGCAAACTTATGTTGGTACATTCCTTACATGAAACAAATTGCTAAAATGAAAACAGCATTAAGTTTTGACCACCTAAAAAAAAAAAAATGTACAAAACATAGGTTTGTAACAACTTAATGGAAATATTACTAACTTACTGCTCCATTAAAAAAAATTTAATACCCTACTTTCAAGAATATTTCAACTTGTATATAAAAGGCACTTTGAACGCTGCACAAGCAGAAGAGCCTGGTGTATAAAATCAACAATAGGTTCTTTCTGCTTAGAGCACAACTGAACCATGATACTGGATTTTTGTATTTTAACTGAAATCACTAATTTAATAAAATCAACCGTAGGTTCTCTACAGTGCAATTTAAACTGCAATGTATTGTAGACCAATTCAATAAGAGAAAGCATGCAATGAATTGATTTGATTGAAAAATGTGCAAATACACAATAAATGTATTAAAAGTATGTAACATTTGTTGATCTAAATTCTATCCCAGGCAATGCTGGGTTACTCTGGTAGTAAATCAAAATAGAAATTTTCCTAATACACATACACACATATTTATATACAATGTAATTATAAAGTTATTTTTCAATACAAACTGATTAGCAATGAATACGTACCCGAGGCGTTCTTGCATCGGGTGGTTTTGCAAATATGGCCTCTTCAGTCACTTGAGCTCCCGGTGGGACAGTTTCTGATAAGCGAGTTCCATTATATGTATGGAACCTTAAAAAGGGAGGAAAAAATTCAAATGTTGCACAAAAAACTTTTTCAACAAAATTTAAAAAATCGTTCAGCAGTTAACAGAAATTGGAAATCTGTTGATCAATAGATAAAAAAGAGATCCAAATTTCTTAATATACAAACTAATTCTACAAAGTTGACATTGAATAATTAATATATACATATAATTACTATCTTAGAATAACTATAATTTTATTCACGGTAAACACAATTTTAAATTTGCTGTATCAACATTATCATCCCACAAAGGGTGTATATATAATCTATAATAGAAAAGCGAAAATGTGTGTGTGTGTGTGTGCATTTCTTCTGTATGTCCACCAAAGGCTTTTTCTCCTGGTACTTCTCGGCTTGCTCGCTCATTCTTATAACTTTTTATATGCTACACAGATCATAATATCTCATATTTACGAAACGTGGTTGTAAATATATTTTATATCGACCACCTTTATCTTACAATTCACGCTGTGAATTTGTTTGCTGCTGCTGCTACTGTTTTGACCTAGAAAAACCACCTTCAATTTTTTAAATGCTTATTTTCGAATGATCAAAAGTCCCTGGCTTCATGGTATGTCATCAGACTTAACCACAAGGCTTCAGGTTCGAGCCTACCTCCCTCCCAAAATTTTTTTTTTTTCTTTTTATTTACCCCCCCCCCCAACACACACACACACACACACACCTACAAACAGCCAGGCACTGCCAGGTGCCCCCGCTAGTATATATATATATATATATATATATATATACTTGTTTATTGTTATATAAACATGCTTACATCCCGCTGCTACAAATAGCCACTTGTTTCAATCAAACAACAGATATCATCAGGCAGCAACTTGACTATTCAAAAGTTCAATGAAATTGAACAAGTGGCTATTTGTAGCAGCGGGATGTGAGCATGTTTATATAACAATAAACAAGTATTATCAGCTCTTTTTATTGAGCACTCTCTAACAACCTCGTTGAATTCATTAGTTCATTACTTTTGAATAAAAAAACCCGAGTATATATATATATATATATATATATATATATATATATATAAATAATTATCATCTCACAAAGGGTGTGTAAGATAATTGACATACGCTATTTTGCTAAAGCAGCATATTTGATTTTATATTTTAGAATTATCAGTAACCGTCCATATAACCAATGAAGTTATGACTATAGATCTCATTTAGAAATAGAACTATTTTTAAAAGTCTCTTTATCTTTGCTTTGAAATGTAAGAAACATACAGCATTAGAAGATCTTAATTTGGCAAATAGAGCACACCATTGGTGGTAATCCGAAAAGATTCACACGGTCAATAGCAAAAGAACAGTGAATCAGAAGGAACAATTGAAAATGCTACTGATAAAAACAGCAAAAACAAGTGATAAACAAAGATAAAAAAAAACAAAAAAAAAACGCTTAGAGCTAAATAAAACGGAAATAAATGTTTAAATCCAGCAGAGAAAGATGTCATTTTCATGAACAATACTTTAAATACAGTCCGTTAGCTCCATTGATCTCGATTTTTCAAACTTGTGTATGAAAGAAACATAGCTGAGAAAAAGGTTAATCAGTACCGTTACTAAATAATCCCTTAGAACTGCCTGATCCCAACATGTGATTTATATCTCACATAAAAGCTGTTATCACAGATGAAGGAAACTTTATTGATAAGGATAATATCTTTTACTTAAAACATTTTTAGTAAAAGGACAATCTTTTTCAGAGGCAATTTTCTATATGCATAAATCTGTCTAAATAGGTCATGCACAACTAAATATTAGTTTATAGAATAATGGATAAGCAAGTTAACATGCTAGTAAAAATAAGGTCGCAAACAGTAAAGCTGAACTAGGATATTTCAGTTGGCTCATTTACTAAATGAATACAGTTGAACTAATCCACTCCAATATCTTGTTTCAGCTTTAATGTGTTATTTTTATCAGCAGGTTACCTTTCCTTATGACTATTCCATTAACTAATTTTGCGATTATATAAATAATCGCAAATTGAAAATGTCCAGTTTTTCCTAAAAGTTGCATTTTAATTAATTTTTCACGTACATTGTTTTTTTTATAACTAGCAAAAGCCTGCTGGAGACGTTAAATTTTAACACTAATGATTTTATGCAAGATTTGTCAAAAATGAAGAAATTTATATATCATACACACAGACATATTACACTACCCATTTGAAAATCCATGAACTATTAAAACATTATCTTTTTATGATTAAAAATAAGTCTTTAGTTCCAAGAAATAAAACTCATTTTACTATCTAATTTAGATAGTTGTGATGTATATGGACACCTTACAGATGCTAAACTTCGGACCAACCAACAATATGGATTTAGGCAAGCCCATCCCACAGCAGATATCCTAACTAATCTCTGAACGTATATACCATTCACTGGACAAAGCAGGGAAGGGTAGAGTGGTAGCTCTAGATATATCTAAGGCTTTTGACAGGGTATGGCATGAGGTCTTCTCAGGAAAATGAAATCATACGGTATCACTGGACGAATTCTTAGATAAGAGAAAAATCCAGGTTGTCCTCAACAGTCGTACATTTAAACAATATGATATAAATGCGGGAGTGCCTCAGGGGTCTATCCCTGGACCTTTATTATTCCTACTATTCATAAATGACCTCCCCAACAAAATTGCCTCTGAAATGGGTATATATGCTGTTGACACCATGCTCTATAACAGGCATGACAGGAAAACAAATGAACACATATCTAAGGAAATGGCAGAAACACTAGATGAAGACCTCTAATCTGTAGCAATGCTGCCAAGACTAAACTTGTTTCCTTCTCTACCACCAATAGCAATCGTCAAAGATTCATTATCCAGGACCATTGCAAAGAAGGTAGGCTCTCTCTACAGTGCTAGAAAGCTACTAACACCCGAAAGTATCTATAAGGCCACCATTCATGCATGGAGTATTGTCATATTTGGAATGGTGCATCTGCTACTAGTCTCTCACTCCTAGACAATGTTCAAAAGAGAGTCGCCAACCTGATAGGTCATGAACTGTCATCTAAGCTGCAGCCTCTGTCCCACTGACGAAATGTTGCGTCCCTCTGCTTGTTCTATAAGTATTTTAATAGTGAATGCTCTGACAAACTGCAAGCACTTGTGCCCCCATGATGTAAATGCCCTCGACAAACCTGACAAGCAGCTAAATCCCACCCCTACACAGTGAAGATCCCTACATGTAGGAGGGGATTCTACTGCAGTAGTTTCTTCCCCAGAACTGCTAGACTTTGGAATTCTATTCCGGCTCCCTGCTTCCCCAGCTGTACTGACATGCAGAAGTTCAAGAGTAACGTGAACTGACATCTTACTGCCCAACTCCCTACACAGTACCCCTGTAGCCTATATCCCTGATAGTAGCCCCCTACACCAAAGTGGCAATGTGCCTTGTTTGGGTTGAAAATGTAATTAAAAAATATATATATATATTAGATGGAAAAATAAAAATATTAGTAATGCTGAATAAAAACTCATCTTTCTCTAAATGCTCACAAAGATAGACAGCTAAGTGAGACATGGATAACTTGTAATTATAAATCACAGCTAATTCAGATTAAAGTAAATTTTTCTTTCTAATATAATTGCAAAATATCTTAGTATGTATTTTATGTGACACAAGTATAAAATAAACTTAACATTAGGAAACAAGTGTTAAGCCACTTAGTTTTAGAATACATATTTCTAAAAATCATGATCAATATTTCCAAAGTAAAATTTCATTTTTTTTTTTTTTTCCGTTTAAATAAAGTTTATACGTACTTGCACTGGGGATTCAGAACCATTGCTAAAAGATCCAATAAAGGAAACCAATCCTGAGAAAGCTTACAGACGCATAATTCAATTAATTTTTCTGCATTTTTAAAAATGCATCGCTGTAAAATAAAGAAGATATATAAAAAAAAAAAAAATTACTACACTTTTGTTTTAACATAAAAATTTAATGTTAAAAGATTTTTAATCTATAATTTAGTGCTAAAATGAGTATTATTTCTGGTAACTTTATAAATACTTAAAAATGTTTTGTTATATAGAAACATTTTATCTAGTAAGCTTCTGCAGTTAAATATAGTACATTTTAAATCTTATAAAACTGAATTGAATTTAAATAGTTAATTATATTTAAAACTATCGAATCTATTGAGAAAAAAGTTTTTAAAAATCTAAAAAAAAATAAATAAATAAATAAATAAAATGATTTACAAATGGACTAATGTGATAAGACTTGAACTCACATGAATTTCATATTTCCATCCACTCACAGCCTCATCAGTAAGTATTTTGGTAAAGGATATGGTCAAGCCTTCGCGGAAAAATCTTTGACAAGCTTCACTTCGTGTATCCAATGCTGAAAGAAAAAGATAGTTTCTTATGATTACTAATAATAAACAAAAGGAAAGGTAAGTTGACTAATAAAAATTTTATCCGTTCTTTTTTCTTATTAGTCTGGCATAATTTAGCAGAATGACAGATGGGGTTGTCATCTAAAAGTTTCATTTCCTAATCAAACAATATTGTGTATTACTAGTATACGATTTCTTTCTCAAGCATCACTAAGTAGCTCTTTAGAAGCAGAACAAAAACAGCACAGAAGAGGTAACATACAGATTACAAGAATAAGTGTAAATAAATGATTGGAATAAGTGAAAAACAAGCGAGAGATTTGAGAACGTGTAAAATCAGTGATGGTGCAAAGACGCAGAAATGACGGGTTGTGTAAAAGACTTAAAATATCAGTTTAACAGAAACTATCTTGTAAATTTTTCATCAAAAAAATATTGGTACAGAATTTCTAAATGAGTTTTCTGAACCCAATTTCATATAAAAAAATGTAGATTGACTTATCAAATTTATCGATAAAATAGTTGAGTACAACAAGCCATGCAAAAAAGATGTGTATATCTATATAGTCTGAATGTTTGTTGAAGGTACGTTTAAGCCAAGATATGGTAAGTTGTTTAATGGAACAGAAACATAAGAAAGCATTCATAATACATCTGTTGGGTCCTGTGGAAACCACAATTTGGCATTGGATTGAAAATCTCCAAGGAAAGTAAATTTATCATCCAATTCATGTTATACACCAGAATTGTGTCTCCTCGCATCATCTGCTGATCAAATAAGGGAATAATCATCTAAATCTAAGAATGATGCATCCAGCTTTTCTTCAACTTTTTGGACGTCTGCAGTCTGACCTGGACTTCTGACAACTTTTTCATGGTTCAGCAACTAATTGCAAAAACCTCACGTTTTTTTTATAAATTAGGCCTCTAAAATTTATTTAAAAAAAAAAAAAAAAAAAAAAAAAAAAGAAAAACCCCCTTTCAATTTGTTATAAAATTACGATATTTCACAAATTATAAGGGAACTCGTTTACTGCAATTGTGAAATTACTAATCTGAAACAGATTGTGTTTTCATGCAAGTTTTAATGCATTATTTGCTTTTTTTCCCAATCGTTTTTTTAATTCTTTCAAAACTTAGATTACTGTCTTTGTGATTTTCTTATTAAACATTGTATTTGTAATAAATGAACATACAAAATTATTATCTTTAAAGTTTTTTATTTTTATTTGATACTAGTAAACCCTGTTCCGAGCAATGTCTGGACGAGTTTTTTTAAAATGCTAACTAAAAACATTAAGTATTTTCTTTAATGAATATATGCTTATAAATAGTGTTTACATTTACATGTAAACACTCAAAAATATAATTTCTGAGCTGTATGTCCGTGCTAATTCTTATTTGAGTCTTGTAAATTAATTGTATTAACTGGTCAGCAGAGACTTTCAATGCTTGTCACAAAACTGGTGACATCGTTTTGTGTGTATTTTACAAAGCTGTTTATAGGCATTGCTTATTAAAAGTTGCAAACATGCTACAAACATAAATAATGGAAGTAAAGTCTAATAATGTGAAAACATAGGAAGTATGATGTATGTAATATGATGCCCCATCTGAAGTTCCTTGACACTAGTTTATCAATAGATACTTCCTTAACCTTTTTTCTAGGAAAAAAGAGTAGTATCTGTTCTAATTTTACTATTTTATCCTAGGTCAAGGAGGTAGATATCCTTCAAGATTTCAGCAATGTTTCTTTTATTCATGTTTCAAACCCAGAGTCCTCCCCTTTTTTGGGGGAGCTGGATGTTTGCCCACATTAAGAACCAACCTTGTGTCAAAATTTGCTTGTGTGATGAGGCAAATAAATAGAAACAGTTAAATCCAAATTATATTAGACAAGTAAAAAGGTACTCATGCAGAATACAAATTATGTTAATATGTCTTTAAAACCAATTTGGAACATGGAGAGGGTGAGGCATAATTACATAATTATTTATTCTGTACTTTCACCTATTTGCTAAAAACTATGTTATCCCCCCCCCATATATATATATATATATATATACACACACACACACATTTTTAGAAATTGTTTGGCAAAAACTTCCCTCCATATTTTAAGAATGGCTTTCTAAATTATAATATTACTCCAGCATAGTACATAAGGAAAATATTTTTTTTGAAACAGAACAATTTCTTTTGACTGCTACCTGGCCATAAAGTGGGTGCTCCTTTTATGTTAAATTTATATATGAATTCCTCGCAGTAAAATCTAAACTCTTACTTTTTTGCTTTTTATTCTTTCTGTGGCCATATTCTTTTTAAGGCTGTTGAAATGTAATAGCCAAAAAGTAGATTTGTTTTTTTCCTGTGTCTGTGTCTTCTAAACTCCTCTCTTAATATTTGGTCTACAGACTTGAAATTTGATTATATATATATATATATATATATTTGGACCCTGGGAATACTTTCAATTTTATTTTTACTCTGTAAAAAAAGCTGCTAATAATCAAAATTGTTTAAAAAAAAAAAAAAAAAAAAAAAAAAAAAAAAAGGCAGAAGTAAATCAACTAACTTCTAAGCATGCATACATATACATTTTTAGCTGGAAGACACTTCACTTTCAGCCTTTTTTATTCATCTGGTCATAGTTCAGATGGTAACGACAAAGGTTGAAGTACTAAATAACTACCATGGCTGGAGCGTTGAATGTTTTGGTTTCAATACCAGCTGATGCCACTGGAGTCATTTCTTTAACTTGAAATCATCACAATATACAAGGTATATTAAGTATAATATAATAATCAATAGAGAATTTGCTCTATAATAATACTAAATCTGCAAAAATTAAAATATATTTAAGCATATTTTATGACTGGGCCACGCCGGGCAGCCTGCTAGTATATACCAAATAAATATTTATCTTCTATCTACCTGGATAACTTTTTTGAATTTTAACTTGTTTTGAAGCGTTTTTCTGTAAAAATGATTTTGTGTAACCCTAACACTATAGAAATGCCTTATGTTCTTAGCGTGTTTTTCAGTTTCTAAAAATGTAATAAACACAAATACTGCAAAAAAAAAAAAAAAAAAAAAAAAAAAAAAAAAGTCAAATTAAACTTGAAAATCCTATCCAAAAAAGTAGTATGTTCTAGATTCTGTACATTCCGTATTTCCTATTTTAGTGTTGTAATATAATAAAATTATGTTCCGTGTTATTATAGATGTCATTCATTAAATATACGTGAGAACAAAGTGGTGAGTTTGTAAGGTTGTCTAGACACCTAAAATCATTGTACATTCGTAGGGAAGTGAAGACATTCGGCAGATATTTTGATTTGTCTGGGCTACTGTACCGGTCACTGTTTATAGTTGGTTTTTCTTTAGTATTGTATGAATGAAATATGTAACAGGTTTATATGTAATTGTTAGAACTTTTATGATGTCTAGTGTATGCATATATGCAATGATTATTTATAGTTTTTTCTAATTGTATTTCGAAAATCAAATAAAGGAAGCCAATAGGACAATATGTAAAAATTTGTTTTCATGGTATTTGTATGCAAAGTCAGCCATATTGGTGCTAGTTGAAATGTGTCTTTACGATCTGCTATTCTTAAAAGAGTATAACAATCTTAATATGTATTGTGAACTGCTAGGTTCAGTTTAAACTTATTCCATTAAACCATTAAAAATAAGAAAGGGTTGTTAAATGAATATGTAAGCTGATAAATTGTGTAGTAAATAGTAATATGTAGAAATTCAAGGAATAAACTAGTTACTTGTGGGAAAGTTAATCTATCTTCTATATATAGAAAAGCGAAAATGTATGTATGTTTGTGTGTCTGCTAAAAAATTTGGACAGAACAAAAATTCACAAAATTGGCCTCATATGAAAGCCCCATCATTCGCCTGACAAATATCGAAAAATTGGCCAAAAATGTTCATTTTTTTTTCACCCTGAAATCAACACTTTTCTACATGAGACGGAGGGGGGGGGGGTTCCAGCAAAAACTGTTCTCTCCTGACGAGATCAGTTCTACGCATGCATCAGACGACGTCATGACCTGATTTAGTTTAAATATTTGAAGAACTGACATAATTTCATGTACGTCGTGTTAGGTCAGTTGGTTAGAGCGTTGGGTCATTATCTAAATGTTTTGGGTTCGAATTGTGGTGTGAAATATCTTTTCTTTTTTTTTTTTTGATTTTTTTAAATTTTAATATTGAAGCAGAGTTATTTAAGCCATTTTTCACATAACGTTCATTTTTCTGTTTTTTTTGTTTTTGTTTTTTTTACTTCGCTTATTCTTAGGTTTTCATTAACACCCCCACCCAACCACACACACCCAAAAACACCCGGGTACCCACCGAGTTTTTAAATTTTAATATCGAAACAGGCTTATTTAAGACATTTTTCACATGTTTTTGGGTTTTTTTTTTTTGGGGGGGGGGGGTTTATTTTTCAGAAGTTTTAACGTTCGTTTTTCTGTTTTGTTTTTGCTTTTTCAATTTTTACATCGTTCAGTTTGCCTTGCGTTAGTTTTTTTTTTTTTTTTTTTTTTTTTTTTTTGAGGTTTTGATTACCCCCCCCCCCCACTCCACCGCCCGGGTATCCCCCACTTTATTTTTCAGATAAGTTTTAACGTTCGTTTTTCTGTTTTTACTTCGCTTATTCTTAGGTTTTCATTAACACCCCCCCCTCCAACCCCGATCGACCACACACACCTCCAAACACTCGGGCAACGCTAGTCTTCTATATACAAAAGGCAAAATGTGTGTGACCATTTCGTGTATGTCTCGCGAAGGCTTTTCTCGTACACGCTCCCAGGTGGGGGGTTTACTATTGCTTAGAACTGTTTATATAGGCTGTAGATAATATCTAGGATTTGAGAACGCGTGTAGCGTATAGATTTATACGTAGATTTTTATAAAAATTATTGCTATTTTGGCTTCTCGCATGTTGATTGGGCTTTTTCGTATAAAAAGCGAAACTAATTCAAACTTAACAGCTTTCTCAGCATCGCGCCGGGAAACGTCCAGAAGCAATCAGCTTTGACCAATGTTGTATATCAGAAAATTGCTATTCAATCTGGACAACTGGGAGCTGGTTTCCCCCTCCCCAACATCTGTTGGGGAAAAAAAAACAGTCAACCGCTGCCTCGCAGCAAAAGTGAACTGCATGACTTCTATTTGACCTTCTTAATTAGGTCAAATGGAAACTTATTGCGGACACATGTTTTTAATAGTTAAATAAATTCAAATGTGTCTCCCTTGTGTGTCGCGGTGGCCCAATGGTTACCGTCGCACGTTTTTTTTTTGTTTCGTTTTTTTTCACACTTTAATTTCCAACTTTGCCTCAAGAGTTCGGGTTCGATCCTCATACTCCCCTACCAAAACTTTTTTTTTTTTTTTTTTTTTTAGTTTGATTTACCCAAAACCACACACACCTCGAAACACCCGGGCATCGCCGGATACCCTCGCTAGTCTTAATAAAAGGGAGAAGTGATTTTGGATTATAGAAGAATGAATTGCATTAGCATGAAAGCCTTTGTTACTCTCTTGATGGAATTATGTATCTGAGATAGTACGTCTACTAGAAAAAAAAATTAAGACTTAAACAGGAATAAAATGTATATATTGTGGTTTAGGAACACATTTTAGTAGTTATTGTAAGTGGTGAACGTTAAAGTTATGCATAGAAAGTGTTTATTTATCCCAAAATGTTGAAACTTACAGGGAAAAAATCGTTTCCATTTTATTAAGGAAGATACAAGGAAGACACAAGGAAAGGGAGGAAGACACAAGGAAAGGGAGGAAGACACAAGGAAAGGAAGGAAGACACAAGGAAAGGGAGGAAGACACAAGGAAAGGAAGGAAGACACAAGGAAAGGAAGGAAGACACAAGGAAAGGAAGGAAGACACAAGGAAAGGAAGGAAGACACAAGGAAAGGAAGGAAGATACAAGGAAAGGAAGGAAGATACAAGGAAAGGAAGGAAGATACAAGAAAAGGAAGGAAGATACAAGAAAAGGAAGGAAGATACAAGAAAAGGAAGGAAGATACAAGAAAAGGAAGGAAGATACAAGGAAAGGAAGGAAGATACAAGGAAAGGAAGGAAGATACAAGGAAAGGAAGGAAGATACAAGGAAAGGAAGGAGGATACAAGGAAAGGAAGGAGGATACAAGGAAAGGAAGGAGGATACAAGGAAAGGAAGGAAGATACAAGGAAAGGAAGGAAGATACAAGGAAAGGAAGGAAGATACAAGGAAAGGAAGGAAGATACAAGGAAAGGATATGAAAAGAAATTAAAAGCTTTTAAAGAAAATGAGGTCATAAATTTTCTGAGAAGTGTCAATTTTTCTAAGAAGCTGGAAAACCAGATAGTATCTTGCTCAAAAGCTATTGCTAAAATAGAAATGGGAAGAAAGGCAAATAGCCTTTATGTATAATTTGGGGAAATTAGGAAAGAAAGCAATTAATTAGATTTTTAAATAAAACTTTTGTTGTGGTGGCAACCACTTATTTGCATATGCGAATAACATAACACTATAAATGGCAAGCCTAGGTTGGCCTTGGTGTGTCTTACTCAAATGCCACCGGAAGTGACGCCGAAGAGCGTACATGTCCTCCCACCAAGACTCTCTGACTCGACACCGTCATTTGTACATATTGTAAATATACCTTTTTTTTAATACACTTATTATTGCGTTATCTTGTTGTTTGTGTCTTCATTGTATTTCCTTACTAATTATTGTTCAACCTTGCAACCACAACAGTTGGCGACGAGATATGAAGCGTCAAATATAACAGTTTGACGAAGAACTATTTAAAAAAAAAAAAAAGTACAACGCAAAGGTTGACCATTTTTTTTTTAAGGAATGCAAAGTGTTGACGAGCAAACGGATTTTACGCTAAAGAGAAGTTTCAACTCAAGTGAAAAAAAAAACTCTAACGTGGCAAAAGCGACAATTTACTCCGTTTTCTGGGAATCCGACTTGCAAACGACAAATCTTACTAAAGGACCAACTTGCAAACGAAAAGCGAACTTTGTTCTGTCGCAAAAACGACAGGTCAGACCCGTATTACGAAAAGCAAGGAAGTAACCTACGAAAAAAGTTCAGTGGATTCTAATTACTGTTCTCCGTAAACAAAACAACAACTAAAGGACTTTTTAATTAATGTTTTGGTTGACGTCGGTACTAAAAGGAAATACCACAGCTAAAACTAAAATTCAAGGAAAGGATTTTTTTTCTTGAAGTTGTCACTGAATAACGGATAATACAGTAAAACGTCACGGATAAAAAAGGTAATCTCAATTTAAGAGGTATTTTAATTACTAAAATACTAGAGAAAAAAAACTCAAGAACTCAAGAACTAAATGTACTGCATACATTTATTCAATTGTGACTTAAAAAAAAAAAAACCCAAACTTTTATTTTGTGGAAAGAGTTACTTATTAGTAAGTGCCTAAAAGCGGAAAGTCAATTCCATTTCGTGATTCCAGATAAACCTGGTTTATTTTATTTTTTTTTTTTGCAGCGTGATTCGCAAAAAGAATATATTATTGCAAGCAGCGATATTATTATTGAAAACAGGAGCTTACAGCAATTTGCTTTTTTGTTGTAACCCAAACCGGTGTATATTGTACATGGTACAATATTTTTTTTTTAACTACACACTAAAAAAAAAAACAAAAAAAACATGGAAGACTTATCAAAAATGTTCATGCAATTTTTACAAGCACAGGCTGAGCGGGATGAACGCAGACAAGCTACACAAACGAGCTTTTGCAAACACAAATACAGGCACAGGCTGACCGCGAGGAAAAGAGAGAGGACAGATTATTGAAATGGCAGCAGGAACAAGAAAAGCAGAAAATGGCACAATTAAAGCAGAAAAAACTGCAACTGGAACAGGAAGAAAGGCATAAGAAACTACAATTGGAATATGAAGAAAGACAAGATGAACGTTTTGCTAAAACACTGGAACTACTAAAGAGTAATCGAGAAAATGTTGATAGTGTTAATTTCTCCCATACAACTATTTTTAATAGCATGGACACATTTCATTATGTGCCTGAGGAAGAGAAGAATTTTGAAGCATACTACACAAGATACGAGGATGTTTTTCAACTGGACTGTAAAAATTAGCCAAATAGTCAGAAAGTGAGCCTCTTACTCAGAAAATTGGGTACATCAGAACACAGCAAATTCGTAGATTACATATTACCTAAAAAAACTGCGGAATTAGAGTTCATGGAAGCTGTAAAATTACTAAAAGAATTATTTAATCCAAATATATCTCTTTTTCATAAAAGATGGCTGTGCATGAATCTAAGAAAGATGGACAACCAAGATTATTTGACATACGCATCAGTTGTCAATAAAAACTGCGATAATTTTAAGCTTGCAGAACTAACGGTAGAAGATTTTAAATGTCTAATCTTCGCTCAAGGGTTAGTTTCCACGAAAAATGCAGAAATACGCAGACGAGTGTTGTCTAAGCTGGAATCTGAGCAAGATTTAACCCTCCAGAAACTAGCAGAGGACTGTGAAAGGGCCATTACACTAAAAAAGGATTAAAAAAATATAGAAGAATCCGGAGTGGCATATGTAAGAAAAGTTAGAAAACCATACGCACCAACCAAGAACTTTACAAAGAAAAGCAATGGAACGGGATATTCCAAAGATAATAACCATAAATATAGTACAGAATATAACAAGCCTCTTCCTAGATATAACTGTAAGAGATGTGCAGAAAAGCATTGGGAATCAGATTGTCCTTATAAGAAGAAAAAAATGCTACATTTGTAAGAAGGTGGGACACAAAAGCGATTGCTGCAGATATAAAGATTACACCAGAAAGAGAGTACAGCAAACAAAATCAAATACAAAATTAGACAAAGATCGGCGAAAATACGTAAAAGTGGAAATATTTAAAACATCAATAAAGTTACAACTCGACTCCGGCTCCGATGTTTCTATAATAAACCTGAATACGTGGAAAAAGTTGGGAAAACCGGCCATGATGAAAACTAGTAAAGCAGCCCGGACGGTAACTGGTGGTGGTATAAAATTTGAAGGAGAAGTTGTCCTCCCGATAAAATTGAAAGGGATTTCGAAGAAATTAAAAATATTTGTACTAAAAAATAGTGAAAATCTGTTTGGAATAGATTTAATTGAGAAATTCGGACTATGGGATAAGCCAATCAATACATTCTGTAAAAAATTAGAATGTTCTTCTCCAACAACAGTAAATATAAAAGACGATTTAAAAGAATTATTTCCTGAGGCATTCACGACTAACTTAGGTCGGTGCAATAAATTCAAGGCCTCGTTTGAACTTAAAGAAAACGCCAGCACAATTTTTAGAAAAAAGCGAAATGTTCCGTTCGCTGGGTTGGAAAAGATTGATAAAGAATTAAATCCATTGGAACACCAACAGAAAAAGCTTTGCAACAATTCTTGCAAGTATATAGGATGACACCACATCCTAGTACACCATCAAACATATCACCAGCTGATCTAATGTTTGCCAGAAAGGTAAAATCAGCGTTTGACAAACTATTGCCAAGGCAGGCAATTATCCGAAACACTACACACATGAGAAGAAAGAAATATAACTCGGGAAATCGAGTATATTTTAAGTGCTACAGAAATAACACATCTTACTGGGAATGTGGAGTAGTGGATAAACGCATTGGTGATTGTACATACATGATTAAAGGTCCACAGAATATACATAAAAGGCACCTAAATCAGATAAAAAAAACGTCATATCCAAGATGATGATGATACGACAACAGCCGAAGAGGAGGACACCATAGATATCATATACGAATCTTTTAATTTGGAACCGCCTCTAAATGCACCTGAACCCCGAAGTGAATGAACCATTAATGGTAAACCCAAAAAGAAAAAGATATTGAAATCTGTGTGTCTTCAAATCTTGAGAGGGGGGTGTTGTGGTGGCAACCACTTATTTGCATATGCGAATAACATAACACTATAAATGGCAAGCCTAGGTTGGCCTTGGTGTGTCTTACTCAAATGCCACCGAAAGTGATGCCGAAGAGCGTACATGTCCTCCCACCAAGACTCTCTGACTCGACACCGTCATGACGGTGTCGAGTCAGAGAGTCTTGGTGGGAGGACATGTACGCTCTTCGGCATCACTTTCTGGAAATATACCTTTTCTTTAATACACTTATTATTGCGTTATCTTGTTATTTGCGTCTTCATTGTATTTCCTTACTAATTATTGTTCAACCTTGCAACCACAACAACTTTGAATTTTGTTTTTATTTATTATAGCATATTACTGAAATTTATCAGGATATATATTGGGTGGTGGGATAAAAACAAGCAAATTTTGAAATAGAAAATTTGATCCTCTAATAATGTAAAATAAGTAAAAATATTTTGGATATATCTAAAGCAAAAAAACTTGAGAAAGTCTGACAAAATAAACTGTTCTTGATCTAAGAAATTAAAATTAGAAAAATGCACAATATTAACATGTTTCCTCGCTTCAAATTGTTTGTAGAAATACAAAAATGAAATGATTTAAAGTGTAGCCATTATCTTTCTCTAAAACACAGTGCCTATTTATATCAAGGGAACTATTCAATTCTCTTTTCTCTATTTTTATGGCTAATCAAATACTGAAAGACATAAAAATCCAATGAGGTCGGGATCAACCAGTCCACTCACTTCTGATGCTGATCAGTTTTATCTTCTGATTTATAGCTTTACTATTATGGCTTAATCGAGTATTAATTCCCTTTTCTTTAAGAGTTCTGAAACAATGTAAAGGAGTCAATGTCAGACTTGCTATAAGTGAAAAATTTGGATTTTATTTTTGCTTCATTGTAGAATTTCTTCCCAGGCAACATATTCAGCTGATAAACTCCTCATAATCCTTTATATCTTATGCGCTTACCAAGAAATAAAAGATATGTTCTACTCATTGTGAGTTAAGAATATTAAGTAGACTTCTTTGAGAAGCACTACTCCAAATATTTTTAAAAGAAACATGTTAATATTGTGCGTTTTTCTAATTTTCATTTCTTAAGATCAAGAACAGTTTATTTTGCCAGACTTTCAAGTTGTTTTGCTTTAGATATATACAAAATATATCGCTGACCTTGTTTTATTTAAAATTCAGAACAGATGCTTAAAAACTTCCTTTTTATTTTTAGAGTCCCTTCTATTTATCTCTCTTGTCTTCCAGCTGTATTGGTTCAAGAAAATTCTCACATTTGAATGAAAAAAAAATTTTTTTTTTTTCAGTTGATGAAAGTGAATATCAGTACATTTGAATGCTCGCTATCAACATTAAAATGTTCTCTTTATGACTGAAGATTTGAAAGGGATAAGTTACATCAAAAAGACTCGATTGTAAGAACCTAAATTAGACCCTTGTTGGTTCACCAATATACTATCAAGCTACACAGCATATTTTACAGCAGTCCTTCAAAACTACCACGTAGATAAACTGGATGAACTTTTTTTTTTTTTACAGTGATCACCACTTATCAAGGCCCAGAAGCCACTCAGGGATAAGGGTTATTGCAAGTACATTACGTTAGTGTGGAGATTTGATGAAGTGTTTACTTAAGGGGGCGGTTCATTAGGAATTTGTTAACGTTGGACTTGAAGACATCCAAGTTGTAATCTGGTGGGAAGCAGGCAGACGGAACAGAGTCCCACAGGCGTGCAGTTCTAAGAAAGAAGCTTTGTTCATGGAATCCACGTTTTGATTTAGGCATAGATATAGAATGGGGGAAATTTTTCACAGTGGATTCAGCTAGACGGGTGTTTTTCGTGAAAGATTGGCGAGGGGGGACCAAAGATTGGAGTTCAGACGAGCACCTGCCATGGAAATAACGATAAAACAAGGATAGGCTCGCAACGTCTCTTCTGTGGGAGAGAGGTTGCAGGGTAGAGAAAAGGGCATCCCCCACTAAGCCACAAAGTCTATCTTGTACTCTGTCAAGGCAGGATAGGCTGTTTTTAGCAGCTCCTGTCCAGATATGGCAACAGTATTCCATCCTTGGATGTACTTGGCTTTTATATAGATAGAGAATTGCATCAGTAGTGAGATATCTTCTGGATCGGTAGAAGGATCCCACCATCTTTCCAGCGACCTTGGCAACAGACTTGATGTACGTGTTCCATTTCAGATGAGGAGTAAAGGTCAAACCCAGAAGCTTGTCAAAACACGGGGCCTCACCCAGACGAGAGCCATCCATCACAATTGATGCCAGATGGGGATCAGAGCGATGATGCAACAAAGCCTGCACACCAACAAACTTGATTTTTCAAGTTGCACTACAAATGTACATGCATATTGCTTACGAACATTCTCTATCATTTGGCCAGCACGTTCATGGATACACAGCAGATGCTGCTTCTAAACAATACGGTTTAACGTGGAACTACAAAATGGTACCCATATATACATGAGAATGAATTGGCTGTTAAGACGTCACAAAAACAGAAACCATGATCAGTCAATGTAATCAATAAAATTCTATTCTGTATGTGCATGTGTATCTTTTATAGTCTACCTGATGACTCTTCGGTGTGGCTAGACTTGAGTGTTTAAAGCTAAGATTTGAAACTTCCCATTTGTACACCATACCACAAAAAATAGTTTGTGTTTTTTTTTTTTTTTTTTTTTTTGGGGGGGGGGGTCTAAATTACCAGTTACCAAGAGAACTATGCTAATTATGGATAGTACTTTATGCTAAATGGAAACACAAAATATTCCAAGTGATTAGTAGGGCTATGACAACAATATTCTTATTGTTTTGACTCGAGCATATATCCAACACAGGCACAATCAATTGAGAATCACATCACTATCTAAAAACATAAGATATTAACTGATATATACTCGGGAGTCAAAATGAAAAAATATTCTCTTGTCATAGCCCTAGTGATTAGAGAAACAAGAAGTTCTGATTCCTCTGGAAAAATAAGATTTTATTTCTTCAGACAACATTATTTTCTGCACATGCTCATTAACGGTCATTCTTACCATTTCAAATGTACTAAACTCATTTTCTCAAACGACAGATTGTGGTTTCTGATTTCTTTGCAGGTATGCAATTTATGTCGACAGAATTGATTTTCTATCTTTTTGAAAAGGTCTATTCTAAACTTATAATTAGCAAGATTTTGTTTCACCACTCCCTACCTTCACCCGCCCTTTTTTTTTTCTTTTCACTATAATCCACCATTTTCTAAAGTTTCGGGTCAATGTGATTAATTTCCTTATATAAATTTTATTTTATGCAAAACCTACTTTTAAATGCTTTAATCATCTTCTCCATTATTTCAATTAGGAATAGATTTTACATCTTATGAAATTTCCAAAGTTATTTACAAAGCTAACTATTATAGTGGTCTTTAAATGTACCTTTATTGAGAATAGGCATTTTCCTGTCTCCTCACCAAAGGAGAGCTTAATCTTAGGTGTAGCCATGGCTGGTATTTACTACTCCCTTCAAAGAAAAAAAAAATGGAGTAGATATGAATTAATCTCAGAAATATATCAAAGAAAAATTTTCATATAGATTTTGGATTTCTGTAAAAGATGGTCGACCAGAATTTATGCATTTTGGGACCAGTCCAATTGTTAATTTTGTTAATCCTCTCTATCTGGCACAAAATATACCCCTATTTTCTGCGATGTAACCCATAATCGTACTTTACATGAATCCTCGATGTAACTTTCACAGTGCCAGGATACCAGGAATCCTGATAAGCAACAACTATATATTCACCAGTTGATGGTAATTTTTGTCATTTCTATTCTGTTGTTTTACTGAAAATTCAATTATGTAAACAAAGAAATAAAACGGTAATTTTTTTACCTTGTTTCTACCTTAACATTTAAAATTCTATAGGTTTTAAGGTATGCTGAAAACGAATATCGCATTTAAATTTCTGCAAATAAATAAGGATATTAAGCAATGTTATTTCTTATGTTATCGCTGGTGGCCATCTTGATACGCGCAAGCGCAACCTCGAGAAACTATGCACAAACGTGCATACCAAGATGGCCACCAGCAACAACATAAGAGATGACATTGCTTAATATCCGGAAAGCTACTTATTTACGGAAAATTTAAATGCGATATTCGTTTTCAGTATACTCGAAAACCTATAAAGGTAGTCATTTAAAATAAAAATGTTAAGGTGGAAACAAGGTAAAAATTTACAAAATGCATCACAATGAAATTCTTTATCGAACCGACGAACCGCCTAATTATTTGTATTATTATTATTATTATTTAGATATCCTCAGTTAAAAAAAAAAAAGGGTTTGTTTTACAGATTCGAAAAAATAGTCTTGACAATGAATTAAAAATAAATTAAAGTTTCACGATATCTTTTTTATTTAATCGTTAAGTAAAAGTATAGAATAGTTAACAAAAAACACCCTTCCTTCCCCATGTTAAGAATGGGTTTCTAAATAATGTTATTATTTCAGCATGGTAGCATAAGTACCTTTTATTTGTTATGCTTTTTTGTTTTTTTGACCACTAAAAAACACAATTCTATCTGAAATACAAATAAGTAGTTAAATGCATGTACTTGGTACATTTTGTTGTTTTTTAACGCTTTTAGTGCACGTGTACTGAAAGCATTAAAAACAACAAAATAGTATTGTTTGGAAATCAAATTTAAAAAGCTTGAAAATAATTTTTTTTAATTGACAAACTCAGAATAAAAAATGACTAGTCTAGTAAGACGAAAGCAGAAACGGTTTTCTGTTTTTAAGAGAATGCTTTAGTCAGCTCAGCGCATGGACGCGCTTAGCGACCATTTTTCCGTAAGCGAATTTGATTTCTATAAAAGATAACATTTGAAATAAAATTCCGCGCAATTAATAATTATCAAATATTTACATATTATACATGAAAATAATTCTGAAACTATTATCTATATGAAAATGGATGATATATGCAGATTTATCTCATCAATTTTGAAATATTCTTCGTCAACTTTGCTCGGTCCTAACTTTGCTTCCTATCGTCGTAAAAATCAAAATCAAACACCAGTAGAGATGGACTTCTTTGTTTATATAGCCTGTAAAATTTCAGCCATATCCAATCAAATTCAACCCCGCGCATGTGTCTCCAAATGTAACGTATAAAATGAAAACATTGAAAAAAGTGGAACACTTTTTGTCATCATTTTTTTACCAATTTTTCATTTTTAAATTGGAGCATAAAAACATTGAACGCATAAAAGAAAAATAAATTATCATTGGAATGCTTATGTTATTCTCTTTCCATCAATATAATTCTTTTAAAAATTGACCAACAAATAAAAAAGATATGACTTGTTGAAGCACATTATGTACGTAATATTGCCGATGTCCACGAAAATACAGCATACGCATGTAATGCTACTAAGACTAACAGCCATGTTCAAAATTTTTCTCATTGTTTTATATGGTCCTGAGCAACGCCGGGTGGCCTTGCTAGTATAATATATAAAATTACATTAAAATAAAAAAAATGTTGATAAAACTCCAGCACCTAAAGCAGTAACGCTTACAGAGTGACAAACCATAGTTGTACAATGAAAGCTAAAGACTTGAAAACATTTTCAAGTAATTCATATGCCAAAAAGGAATACAATTGTCTTATTTTATTCACATGTATTATATGGTAAATATATGCATAGGATTTTCCAGATTTTCATGCCACCTCGTTTTAATGTTGAGTTTTATTTTTACATTTATTATTTATTACTAGCTGTACTTTTTGCATTGCCCGGGTGGAGGGCTTAGAAAAATATATTAAAATATAATCAGGTTTTAAATTTTTAAAAATTAATTTCTCCATATACTTTTTTATTCCAATAATCAACTAAATAATAAAAAATACATTTCAATGTTAATTTATGAAAGTTACGTATTCCAGAGATTAAAGATAAAAAATTATTTTTAAAAAGATCATGAATATTTTTCCAAAGAGTGCAAACAAGTGTGTCATGTGATGATCAATCATTGAATTCCATACTAATATAAGGTTTAAGCAATCTAATATTTCAGAATCTAATGAAGTTTGAAATTCTTTACAAGGTTTATGCTTGAAGAAATTTATTTGGAGAAGGTTGGTTGTTTTTGTTTTACGGCATATCAACCCTTTTCAGGTTATTTAATGCCGAATCCAGTGATTTTGAAGAACAATTTTTTAATAGAATATTTTTGTTTTTTCAAGTCAGTTTCTATTTAACCCATAGTTGGGACCCTAACAGGTACTACCACTCCGGGTCAGAGTGGACCTGGGAGCAATGGCAATTAAAGGGTGGCTCCACACTCCCTAAGGCTTGCAAGCTGGGGCCTCACCATCGGATATAGTTTAAGGTCATATCCAGGACCTGGAGAAGGTTGGAGGTTACATTGACTAAAAACAAACATAACCAAAATGAGAATAGTAGTCTGAATAATTCTAATAGAGATGTATTTTGTCTTCAATTTGAAACAGAAATACTGGTGATCTTATTTTGAATAACCAGCGACCATTTAAGATGTGCATTCTTTTCAACCAAGTAACTGAATTGATTGCTTGATAGGTGAAATTATATACAATAGCTGAAAAATATTTCATAACATTTTTCTATAATACAAATTCAAAACAATGAAACATTTTATTTTATGCAAAAAGTAAGTATAATGCAAATTTTTTAGCTGACACTGTTTGCTGCTGACTTTGGGTTTCCTATTCTTTTGCCTCACCAAATGATTTTCACAAAGAAACTGAAGTATTTGTAAAAAAGTTGAGATTACATGTGATTCTTGTCTTGGAATTTATACAAATTTATATGTAGGATAAGGAGCGTGATAGGCTTCGCAGTATTAATCAAAAAGAAAAATCAAGATGTAATATCAGCTAAGTGTTTTTCCTGTTTTGTTTTCTTCATAATGAAGTTGGTTCTCAATCAGATTGCATCTGTAAATAAAGGGAAAACACTAAAAGGTTTGATCATTTGCACATCTCTAAACACCTGAAATTAAAACACTTAAGTCCACTTCTGCATACATGCTGGCTGTCTCATGAAAAAGTTTTAAATCAGGAATTGAAACACATTAATTATTTTTCTAACGGGTGGTAGAAAATAAATGGTGTACAAAGTTAGCATATCAGGCCAAAATATTTTCAATTAAATATTTGAGAAGCAAGCAATTTTCCTTTGAAGTGACATTTTAATGTTAAACATTACATATTTTTAAATCGATTTATAACTGCCCAAAAAAATATGTGCACCAACTCTCCTACATAAAGTATACATGGGGCCGTTTATTTTGGGTCAACTGCTGAATCATGTCACACGATCTTGACGTCAGCAAGCTCTAATGGCAGTCTGAATTTAAAAAACGTTATCGGTAAAAAAAAATTTAACCCTCACACAAGCTAAACTATGAACTTCTACGCTATGACAACGTTACCAAAGTTATCACGTTAAAAATAGTTAGATATGATAGTTAAACGAAAAATAACAAGCCAAAAATGTGAAAAGAAAAAAAAAGAAAAAAAATATGCTTACAAAAAAATATGCTTACAAAAAATATTAACGATCGAAGTTTTCACACAAAAAAAATAAAAAGCCAGATGCCATTTTCTTTTTTAGAGTAAGGAAGACTAAGTGAGAGAGAGAGAGAGACACATACACAAACATAAACAGAGAGAGAGACAGAGACAGATAGAGATGTCTAGACAGGAAACGAAATACGTAATTTAATAAACGCTAATGTGAAGTAAAACAAAAAAAATAAAATACTGCTACGTCATCTCGTAACGCTCCCGCGATGACCTCATTTAGTGACTATCTGTCAATCAAACCTCTTTCACTCGCTTTATAAGCCATATTTTAACACTATAATCAATTCCTCTTACTCTTGGCCTAGACGGTTAAGTGGTTGGAGTTGTTTCACCTCTGCGTCAAGGCTCCCGGGTTCAATCCAGCCTCACGACCAAAACTATTTTTTTTTTCTTTTACATCTTTAGACATGCAGGCAACGTTTCTTTCTTTCTTTTTTTACTTCGCTTATTCTTTAGTTTAATTTCACCCCCCCCCCATACACACAGTGTTTTTTTGTTTTTGTTTTTTCGATTTTTTTAACATCGTGTCAGGATTATTACTTATCCCCACCTACAAACACCCGGGCAACGCTGAGTACCCCCCCCCCCGCTAGTATATATATATAAAAGCGAAAATGTGTGTATGTATGTATGTTCGCTTTTTGTGTATGTCCAAGAAAGGCTTTTTTCAGAGAAGCAGTTGGTCGGTTTGCAACTTCTTAAAACTTTATATATCACATATAAATCGTAATATCTCCGAGTTAACAACGGAGCTCGCCTGTCTATTTAATTTGCTCGACTTTGGGAAGATAAATATTCAACATTTGTCGCTCGCCGCATGTGGATAGGCTTTAATTCATGATGTTTGGTTTACCCCCCCCCTCCCTTTTTTTTTCTTTTTGTTTTTTTTTCAACAGGAACATTGTTTTCGTCTTTGCAGAAAATGATTGAGTTTTGCAAAGGGACAGGAAACTGTTTGGTGCATCTTAGGTCAGAAAGTATCTTCAGTCTAATTTGGTAGCACCAGCACATGATTTCAAGGATAATTTGCTTGTATTAACATTTAAGATTTTTCAACATTCTATTGAAAAGTAATTTATAAATACTTACAATCTTTACTGAGTTTAATAGATGCTTCCAAAAGCAATTCTAATTCACCCTTCGGCAGAACCGGTACCACCCATCTTGGTCGATTGATCATTTCATCCAACTTAGCCAGAGCTTCATGGGGAAATTCTGGCTCTTGCTCATCTTGCATTTCTGTGTGGCCATTGCCTTGGCCACTTTCTTCACTCGTAGACTGGGTCGCCTTTTGCTGCTGCGGTGGTGCTTGAGTGTTATCTTGGGGGGAGTCCTCACCAGCAGGACTCCCACGCATCACAATGGTCATGTTATCTTGGACTTCTCCAGTTTCAACCATTCACTGGCTCACTACAAAATATAATAAAAAAACATATGTGATGATAAAGTTATGTCTAAAATCAAACAGTCAACAATTTTAATAATACAAAAAACTATCATGCTGTTATCTCGTCACCATGCACACATTTCAGCTGTACACGAATGATTTAGATGGTGAACGCAGTTTAAGGAAGTGTTATAACAGTGACTTGCTATCAATATTGTACTGCAAAATATTGAAAAGAAACATTAAACATAAAAAAAAAAAAATATGATGCAGAGAAACTGTATTAAGGTTTTATTCAGCATATACAAAGTATCAACAGGAATACTTATAGTTCGTTATTAAACATAAGGCAGAGGGATAGTATGTTCACCACAATCTCTTCTGGTATTAGAAAATTTTTTAACCAAAAATGCTATACTCAAAGATTTAAGCAGTTGGGAGTTTACACAAATGCTCAGATAACGGAAAAGCAATTTTGTTTACTGGTGTAACTAATAGAATTGGTGCAGCTGAGTGTTGAATAAATATGCTGCAATACCATAAACATTCAATGTATCCATTAAAAAAAAAAAAAAAAAAAAAATGGAGGACTTAAAAGTTGAATTGTAATGCGTTTTATGTACAAGAAACTGAAATCTCGTATTAAGACTATTAAAAATGAAAATATTGCATGATTTTTGTATTGTAGAATAATATCTGCTAAATCAACCCATTTGCCCCCCCCCCCTATATGATTCTTCCTTTTATTTAAATAATTACATCTGAACACACTGAAAAATTTGGTCAAAATAAAAATATATCAGGTTGACAAGAAAGTTCTTGTTTTTAACTTTTAAATTCAGATGAACATATCTCGACTCAAACAAAAATGTGTTCATCAAAATAAGCACCATCAGATTCAAGACACTTTTGTTAACTCAAAACAAGTGTATTTATGCCAGTTAGGTAAAAATCTTGCATTCTGATGGCCATGAAGTCACTGAAGGCGTTTTTTTTATATCGCTTAGGTTTTTGAAGCATTTCTCACACAAAGTTGTAGAGGTACTTGAAAAAGTGGTAGTCGATAAGTGAGAGGTCTGAAGAGTATGGCGGATACTACAGAGTTTCGTAGCCCAATTCGTTCAACTTCTGCAAGGTCAGTTTAGCAACATACAGTCAGGCATTGTCGTGGAGGAGAATTGGGCTTTTTCTGTTGACTAATGCTGGGTGTTGTTGCCGAAGTTTCTGATCCATTTCATCCATTTGTTGAAAGTATTTCACTGCCATAATACTTTTGCCTGCATTCAAAAAACTAATGGATGAAACCGGTCAAAGACCAAACAGTCAGCATGATTTTCTTTTTGTGCAACTCTGGCTTTGGAAGGTGCTGTGGAACTTTGTCGGCATCTAATCACTGAGCATCGCTGGTTGTCCTAAAAACCCACTTTTCATCAAAAGTCACAACCCGGTCGAGAAATGGGGCGTTCTTGTTGCATAAAAGGGAAGATCCCACTTCATAATAAGCATTTCTTTTGGTTCTCGTTCAATTCTGGGAGGCACCCACTTATCAAGTTTTTTTTTCTTTACAATCTCTTAAATAGTTGGAAATTGTCGTATACGTTACGTCTAATTCAGAATTAAGTTCTTGAACAATTGTGTGGATTTTCTTTGACTAAGGCTCTTAATTGATCGTTGTCAATATTCGATGAGCAACTACTATGCTCATCTTCAAGACTCGTCACCACCACAAAACTTCTTTAATCACCATTATGTTGTGCATTCAGTAGTGGTTCCTGGACCAAACACTTCATTGATATCGCAAGTTGTTTCAGCAGCTTTTCGACTTAGCTTGAAATAAGAAAATTGTGTAAATTTGCTTTTATCCATCCTGTATTCAACATTCAGAAAAGACGTAATTGTTGTAAAACAATTGTAATTTAAACGATTAAATAGAGCGAAAAACGCTCTTTAAAAGGTATTTTAATGAAAAATTTGAAAATACATCATTGGACATCAAAATTAAAGATTCTGCAAGAACTTTCTTCAACCTAATATATAAATTTAATCTAAAAATTTAATATTAAATAATCTTAGGGCCATTCTAAGATTTTAGGGCAGTGAACTATTTTTTTTCCTATGAAAATAAATCTTGTGCATTTTTGTTTTAAAATTTTGAATACAATTATGTATAGCTTTAAGAGGATCTTGGTAGAGTTTTGCCACCGATTGCAGGTTAGTAGTAGAGCTAGAGGCAATTACATGTGAACATCCTGAAAACTTGGCAGAAAGACAAAATTATTTTAGAGTAGGGAATTAGTTTCACATAAATTCAATGTAAAATAATCCACGAATGCCAAGCCATTCTAGTGTTTTAGGACAGTTATTTTATTTTTCTAGGAGACAAATCTTATGCGGTTTTTTAGGATGTGCAGTCTTATATATAAATTGTGTGTAGTTTTAAGATGGTGTGTACAATGGTGGGGGGTGGGGATCTTGTCACTCGGCCTTAGGGTTAGTAGTAAGGTTATGTGAAAGGTTATTTTGAAGCAAGTGTCATTAGGACAGGGTTAGTGATAGAGTTAAGAGGCTTTTTGGGTGGGGTTTGTCACAGATTTAAGATTAATGGTATGACAGCCTCAAAAAAGGAACTTTTAGGAGGTGGGCTTGTCACTTAGATGCACATTTAGTGGTAGCATAATTTATATATATATATATATATATATATATTTCCAGTCAAATAACATCGCAGATCTCAAGAGCCATGACAGCCAACAATCTGAAAAATTTGGATAGCATCATCCTAACGAGTATAAAATTTGTACTTATGAGACATCGGCTTGGGTTATAACTGGTTGGATGACCACATCACTTGTTTGAGGCGAAGTAGGTTCATTTCATAGTCGGATTTTGTCACGGTTTGCTTGATCTGTGTTAGTTAAGACTTTCTTGTGCATGGCGCATTTGCTTATGTGGCTCGGGTTTTGAATCCTGATTTCGAATATGTCTAGCTGATAAGCCCAAATACTGTGGGCCCAGATCACCGATTTGTGGAAATAGAGGCAATAGCAAGTGACCAGGTAATGGTTAAGGGCTTTTTTAAGGTAAAACAATGAGTCGAATACAGAAAAATTAAAATATTTAAAAAATGTCAAATTTGGATGTGTTTAGGGTCCAAAAACTTAAATTTCAGTATTTTGCTTCCAAAAGTGCAAATTAAATATTTGGGCATATCTTGATGAAAAATGATCCACTGGCAATTGCTCAGGGCTTGTTGTCAGTTTAATAATGTGAATACGAAATAGTATATATATTACAACATATCAATCAAGATATCTTCAACAAGAGAAACATAAAATTTCTTTGGTAGGTTGAAAATTTTTGCAGGAGATCTAATAGTGTGATCATCTGCATCAAATTCAATGCAATACTTATTAGGATGCAATCGATTGGACTGCTTTATAACACGAAGAACAAAACGTTCTAGCAGTCTATAAATATCATCAGTTAACTGTTGGTGATGGTTTTCTTGAAAGGAATTGCAAATAATTACGGATGTCTTTATTGTTGGACTCCAAACATTCTTCTGACGAGTTTCCTAATCCACAGCCATCATTCATAATCATCAACTCGACTAAAATGTTGAATTATTCCATGAAAAGTGGTTTAGCTTCATCCATTTAAAATGATCACACACATTCCTAGTTGTACTTTGGCAAAGAATTTTCATCTTATCAAGGTTAACTTGTCTTGAAGATGCAACACTAAGGATTATTGACAACTGGTGATGCAAAAGCAACAAATTATCCGTGTTTCACAGGAATCAATTCTTGCATGCAATTAATAACCTCAGAGAAAAAAATGTCTTCCTTGAAGGCCATTTGTTGAGGTTTCATCTTTTCCACCAACAAGATTACATCTATCCAGATAGAGACTAGTTTTCCCCATGAATTATGTTAAGGACTTTCTTTGGAGGGATCAATTGGTCACCTAATGACCCATACTTCTCAATCCATTGTTGGTATTTTATGTGGCAACGATACATACTTTTGAGGAACCATGTGGTGCCATTGGTGTAGGCATGGGTTATGGTCATACTTTTCTGGTCTGATACAGAAATTGGTTTCACTAACATCTTGCCTGGTTTTGAAGTCACCATTCTTAGTAGGAACCACACCATCATCATCTAGACTTTCCCACAACTTGGTATCATGAATTCTTATCAATTTACATTACATGCCTTATTGACAATGTGTGCACACCGATTGCGGAAATGCTGTCTTTTCTTTGTTGTTATAACATCATCACTTTCAACAACAACAACAACAAACAACTTTACTTCTGTAGCAAAAAGTTTGAGCACAGCTGAATTGCCTTGTGCCGACTCTTTAAATGAGCGAATTGCATCCATGATGATTTGAAGAATTCCAACCAGTCAGCAGAATCTTGGATTACATTGAATTCTTTTCCACATTTACTGATACAAGCATCATAACCAGGAAATTTGGTTAGTGGAAACTGTGACTTGTAATAATGATTACTTGAAAGATTTGTTTTTGTGTAATGGGCACTTTGCTAATTTCTTCTTATGTAAATATATACATCTGAAATGTAAATATTGATGTTATAAAACAATTACTGCAACAAACATTGAAAGTTTAAATGATATAAAGTTTAAACAAAAGACAATCAAGGAAATCCCAGACACAGGGAACTTCCATATGGACAATTCTGAATTTTTAGAAAATGAGTATGTATGAACGTAGCATGCATTCAACATTGATTTTCAACAAATGTTTTCTATTTGAAAAGAATTGGGGGGAATCTTAATATTTCTAAAATATTTCTTGTAACCATAGGATATTTTTCAAGGTATATAATTCGGCAATTGGCTAAATCTACATATATCAATTCACATTCCTGTTGGTTTGTTTGTTGATTCACAATTTGATTAATATACAAAGATCTGTTACTTTACTCTTCCATTTATTTCTATATATATAGTATGATTCTTGTAAAATATACAATTAGGAGATCATCTCATTTGCATATTACATTAAGGGAAATCGATTTTACTAAATAGAGGTATGTTAATGTTTCTAGCGAGAGAATTATTTTAAGTTTAAAATTATTATTTAATAAACTTTAAATAACAATTATATTGATAAAATATTCAATTTAATTTATTTTGAATTATTATTTTCGACACTGACCTTTTTAAAAACGGGGCTAGAGTTATTTCCCCCTAGAAACTTCAAAACATAAAAAAATATCTCAAACTAAACAGCTGTTGCTGTTTCAGCTGCTGATCAGCTTATAATTATTAGCGCTACTATCCAAATTGTTTACTTTCACTGAAAAGTGTTTTAAATTATGGGGAAAAGTCTAATTAAAAAAAGCTGCTACCAAAAGACAAATACACAAAATTTTCATTTTAATTCAAAAATAATAAAATCATTAGTTTATTACTTGAGATATGGAAAAAAAAAAAATGTTCGATGCACATCATGTTGAACTGTAAAAAAAAAAAATTAAAAAAAAATAGACCAGTTTATTTCATAATCTGACAATAAGATTTTTTTTTTTTTCCCCCCTCATTGTTTTTTAAATTTCATGATGGAATTCTTTATAAGAGAACGGTACCAAGTTTTTAAGCACCGGGAGGGTAAAAAAAAAAGCATCTGATGCAAAATGGTAGTTCCATAGCATTAACATTTTTATCGTTAATTTCCTAAAAAGTCTAAAGATATATCATGTAGATTATTTATTAAAGCATGTGAAATGATATTCATATCTGAACAAAATGTCGGTAATTTTGAGGACTTAAAGTGTTTTTGTTTTCTTTTTAAATATGACTATTTTAATAGAACTACCTTGAAATTTGCAATTATCCAAAGCATTTTATGATTGATGGGCATTGCTACATGTATGAACATAGTTATGACTAAAATGTTACTGAGATCAATACTATTTTTTCTGGACACATTTGATTTGTGAAATATTAGCAAGTCACATACTATAACATTTAAGACTTAGTATCAGTTTACTGAAGAAAAGATAGGTTTTACAACAATGGCATAATCAGTAATTTTGTGGAGAAGCAAGTTAAGGAGAAAAATCAAAAGAATAGTTTCTATTTTGTAGATTGGAAAATATATTTAGAAACGTCTTTTGCTTTATGGTTGAGAACATTTGAATTTAAAAAGAAAGTTTATGTCAGTTCTTTTGTAAAATATTGAAAAAAAAAAAAAAAAAAGTAGGTTTTCAGCATCTATTATTAAAAGGTGTGTGTAATAACAGTTGTATCAATATATACTTTTCATGAGAAAATCCTCAAATATAAACTTTCAACTGGAACTGTCCACTTTGCCCATAAGTAAATCATTACATACGTTTAAACTATCCTGTCATTTATTTTGCTCAAATAAAATCACTAAGATACACTTTATTTTTGTTTAAAAAGTTCATAGCTCACAAGATAAAATCGATTAAAAAAAAAAAAAAAAAAAAAAAAAAAAAAAAAAAAAAAAAAAACAATGGTAAAAAAGGGAGACACATAATAGCTGTACAGGTCAGAGTCAATATCTATTGAGAAAATTGAATTGAATCGCGCATCTATACAGCAAAAGAGTCAACAAAGAAGAAAAAAAAAATTTTTTTTAACTGAAATTAGACACTGTATATATTTTTATTTGGACAGGTTTTTTTTCAACAGGAGTCCTCATGGATTGTTAAAGGTTTTTTGTTTGTCTTGTTTTAATAAAAAATAAAAATGTCTATAAAGAAAATTTGTAAATAATGAGAAAAAGGTCCATGGGTAAAAAAAAAGGTTGAGAACCATTGATGAAGGTAATTAGAAAGTTTGTTTGCCTCCATATTCTTATTTGAAATAATCACAGCTAAATCATTAAAAATCATAACATTTTTCAGATAAAACACTTCAATACAAGCTTCCTTATTATAAAATTTATCTGATAAAATAATGTGAATAACTGTAAATATGAACTCATTTACTTAAAATTATTAATGAAAAAGGAAAATGTTTCAAATTCCTATATTAAAAATATAGGATTTAAAAATAAGAATGCTTGAGATCTTAGCTTATGTATTTATCTTTCTAAGTATAAAAGACGGTTTATTGCGGACTATTATCCTCATCTTTTTAGTTGTTTTACGACATTTTGGTCAACTATTCGTCTGGTCTTCGTCAGGTGGTAACCGCGATGGGATAGGAACTCCTAATCTAACTGCATCTACAGCAATTACTGCCTTCCATAGTTGTTGTCGTCTCACTATGTTTTCCACAACAACTACAGAAGGCAGCAATTGCTGAGGATGCAGTTAGGAGATTCAGAGTTTCTATCCCATTATGGTTACCACCTGACGAAAGCCAGAGGAATAGTTGACCGAAATGTCATGAAACAACAACTAAAAAGATGAGGATAATAGTTCGCAAAAAATACTCATCTCAATGAATTCCAATTATATAATATATATAAAAGATGGTGTTTCGATAAAAACATTGGTTCTCATCACCTCACTGAGTTAGCATCAGGAAAGATATTCAGTCTAAAATATTTTGCCTAAGTTAAACAAATGACTTCCAAAAAAAATCTGACCATAGATCAGTTTGGAAGTTAATTTCTAAAAGCCATCCACTACAAGCTGGCATGTAAAATGAGCAGTAAACTGAATATGACGATGACATAAAATAGTATTTTCCACTTTTACAATGACGTTAAAACATTGATTTCAACTTCCCATTATAATTTCTATTTTATTTCAATGAGATTTTTCTTCATGATATAACAATTCTATTCATAAATATTTTATATTATGGATAAAAGACAAAAATTTTCTCATTGCTTCACCTCTGGATGAACTTGATTTTAAATAAGTTGCTATCAAATTATAAATTAAAACTAAGGCCTACCCTTCCTCCCAAACCACACTGTAAGCAAGTCAATATTCGCCTCCAACAAGTAACTAATTTAAATTTTAATATTTTATAAGATGTCTAGTCAATTGTCTGTCAATGACACGTCTGTCAATGCTAAACCCATTTTTCAGTACACATTTTTCATCATTAAATTCTCTTCAAGAAAATGAAATGTAAAAAATTAAACTTAATATCAAAAATTCCTAAAAAGACAGCGCATGGTTTAGAAGCACAATGGAACATTTGACTTTAAATGTGGACCAAAGCAAAAGTTTCTTTCTGCCCATTTAAAGGATTCAAAAGTACTAATTTCAAAGCATCACAATAGTGTAAATAAATTTGTCATTTTAACCTTTTGTTAATAGTTGAAAAGAAAACAAATGAAAAATTTTCAAATTTTGAAACTGTAGAACAGAAAGTTATTTGTGGCTTTTAAATTCTTAAAAATGCCTTGAAAGTTTAGCTAATTATTTATATCCAATGGAAACTATTACTTTCATAAAAACTAGCGGAACCTGTGGAAATTCCACAGGGGACTCATTCATATGTAATACTTTGATGTTGGTATTCCGTAGATGTTCAGTGTAAACTGAGACTGATATTATTGTAGCTCTTTTGTTAAAACTGCAAAAGTATTAATCTAAGTTAACAAGGATGCCTGGGATAGCCCGGTTGGAAAGTATGCTTAAATATATTTTAATTCTTGCAGATTTCATAAATATCATTATAATGTTCTATCGATGTTCATATATTATAAAATTGTAAATTCAAAAGTAAAAAAAAATATATCCATATGACTTGGGTGCATCAGCTTGAATCGAAACCCAAACTAAACTTATGGAAAAATATATGTATATATAGCCATTAGTAGTAATCCACTTTTTAGAAACACAGAAAATGAAATTCAAAACATGAGGTTAGAAGAACGACCACGTGCAATTTTTATTTTTTTAAATAAACAAATATTCATTTATTTAAAGTTTCAATTTTTCTGATCATAAAGCCCTGATCAGGAATTCTTTTTTAAAAAGAATACATTTTTTTCTTACTAGCCATGTTGTTTGACAGTTTATTTGTCGAAGATGGTGATTGTGTATTGCCCAGTCCAGTAGGTAGGCGACTATTCATACACAAATTTGTAGCAATTAGAAGTAATCCACTTTTTATTTAAAAAGTTAAATAAATGAATATTTGTTTATTTTAAAAAAATAAAAATTTGCACATGGTATTTCTTCTAACCTCAGGTTTTGAATATATATAACTTCAGTTTCTTCAGCTATAATCGAAACAGAAACCAAAACGTGAAAATATTTTGATAAAATCTATATCTATAAAAGTGAAAGTGTGTGTGTGTGTGTGTGTGTGTGTGTGTGTTCACATTTCCCTATGCAATAACTGTCAATTTTCAGTTTACAGACTTGAAATTTGATATACAGGGTACTGACATTTGGGAAAATCAAAGTGATCGGTTTTCAGCCAGAAATTTGGCGATTAAGGGGTCAAAGTGCAATGATTTGACCTTTGAGAACTCTACCAAACTCCTCCGACAATTTTGGGTCTAAACACTTGACATTTTAGATATAGGTTCCTTGGACATGGATTTAGATCCATAATAACTTGATTTAAGCCCAAAAACAATAAATTTTAAGGGGTCATAACAGGGGTCAAAGTTTCAAAAAATTGACCGCTTTTTTTTTTTTTTTTTTGCTTAGCATATACCTCCAAATACCCAGGCTAGTTATTTATATAACAAAAAGATTACTGGAGTGCCATCAGCTATAATCAAAACCAAAACTTATGAAGAATTCTTTGTAAAATTATTTATTACAAGAAATGATAGTCCATCTTAGTAAGCTTGCCACCAGCAATTGGGGTGCCGACCCCAAAACACTGAGGCAAACAGCTCTCGCACTGTCATTCCACAGCGGAGTATTGTGCCCCAGTATGGGCAAGATCATGACATGCCCATAAAATTGATGTAGAGCTAAACAAGGTATACCGGACCATAACTGATGCCCGACGACCAACTCCCTTGACAGCTCTATACTGCCTAACTGATATTCCACCACATATCAGGTAATATGTCATCACCAGAATAGAACGGTACAAACAGCTTAACGACCACAGGCACTCAAGGTTTGGCCACCAATCAGTGAGACAAAGACTAAAATCTTGCAGTAGCTTCATCAATATAGAGGAAATCGATCCCAGGCAAGCTGCCTCCTATAGGATGGAACGATGGCGAGACTATAACAGCAGGAATTAAAATGAAGCCCTACCAGACCCAAAAGAAACATCCCCAGGGTTCAAACCTTGGTAGAACAAACTGGGTGACTCTAAATAGAGCCAGAGCCAAAGTAGGCAAAACAAAAGACAATCTCCACAAGTGGGGCCTAGACACCTCACCTTTATGTCCATGTGGAGAGGTACAAACGATGCACCACCTTAGGGAAAACTGCCGATTGGGCCCTCATTGCTCAAACCAAGACCTTAAGGAGGCAAACAGCACCACTATGCGATGGGTTAATTTCTATTGCGATAAGATATGATGATAGTCCATAATTAAACGACAATCACTCAGATGTAAGCATGACACACTATCCTATTAATATATAGTTTTATAAAAATTTGAGTCAATTTAATGATCAAATAACACCTTCCTTTTTTTAGTAATGATTTGGTTAAATTTTTTTTTAATTTTTTCTGATCACTTTTTTTTTTTTTAAAACAATGAGTCAACTTATTAAGACCAAATGTCTTGATAAAATATGGGCCAATGAGATAAGTGAATTATCAGCTGAATGAGAAATATGATTAAAATGAATGGACAAAATTTAATTAAGGACAGATTGACATTTGTTGATATTGGATTTGCAAAGAGACCCTGTTTTAGTCTACAAGGAAACCGTCTCCTGTAACATTCCACAGATGGAAAGAAACTGTTCGTATAAATATTCCATTTCAGGTTAGATAACGCGAAGAAAAAAATTTTTTTATTATGGTAGCTATATGACATAAGGCAAGGTGATGTATTCTTTTTGCACGACCTTGGACCAAACTTGATGACTGATGAAGATAATTTTCTCAATCAAAATAAGTTTAATAGGAGCAAGTTTTGGCATAAATTCTTAAAAGCACAATGATTAGAATATTGTCAAAACCAGTTGCCTTGGTGGCATCGAAGTTCGATAAGTTTGGTAACATCTTAGACAAATATATACATTTAGAGTATTTTTAGTCATGAGGAAATTCTGGAAGTAGGTGGTCCAGATATCAAGAGTGGAATTTGAAGCAAAGTTCTTTGCAAAAAGTTTGGCTTTACCAAATGTTGAGATTTCCTCTGATTGATAATGACATAGGTTTAAAAAATAGAAAAGAAAAGTTTGAAATATCTACATAAAATATATTCAAAGATATATTCTTCAAAATACTAAAACAAAAATTATATAGCTTTTCAAAGGATAGCATTAACAAGTATCAGGGAAAACCCCAAATTACTCAAGTTACGGTTTATTATAGATTTGTCCTAAAGTAGGAGTGTTTTCAAGTAATTCAATCAATATTATAGCAAGACTTGCACCCCCACCCCACCCCGATAGCTTTTAAGATTTGATATATCTCTAAATGACTTGTATAAACTTGTTTAGTTTCCAAGGATTGGTCACTTGGTATTTGAAAGACATTTGTATATATTAATAACTAAACAGGTATTTTCAAACTAATAAATACTAGAATTTCAGCCCGGCGTTGCCCGGGTGTTTGAAGGCGTATGTTGAGCAGCAAACAAGGCAGGCTCAAACCCATACCGCGAAGGAGGAAAAGAACGGGAAAAACATGAAGTCTTTGCTGTTATAACCGCCAAACCAGAAGTGACGTAGGTTTAAATTAAGGCTAGACAATCAAAAACAGGGGATGACTTTCGAAAATATGTGAAAAAAGCGACTCCTTCCTGTAAAAAAGTCCCCAGTTGAGGGTGAAGAAATTAATGATTTTAGCCAATTTTTCGGTATTTGTCGTCTCAAGGGTTGAGCTTCAAAAGGATACTGATCTTGTGAAAATTTGTCGCCTCTGTCGAAAGTTTTAGTCAGACGTGCAAGCATACATAAATTTATATATTCGTAGCTCAAATTTTCAACCCAAACTGATTAAAAAGCTTGCCCTATCTCTGAATACTCTTTATGCAAAATTTCAAATGTTTAGACCAGAAATTGTCAGAGTAATTGGTAGAGACCGCAGAGGTCAAATTTGTTTTTAACTTTGACCCCTATTATGACCCCTTAAAATTTATTGTGTGGGCTCAGATCAAGTTATTAAGTTAGATCCATGTCCAAGGTACCTATATCTAAAATTTCAAGTGTTAGACCAAAAATTGGCAGAAGAGTTTGGTAGAGTTCTCAAAGGTCAAATTGTTGAACTTTGACCCCTTAACAGCCAAATTTTTGGCTGAAAACGGATTATAAAGATTTTCCCAAATCTCAGTACTCTGTATAGCAAATTTCGAGTCTGTAGACTGAAAATTAACAGAGATACTGTGTAGGGAAATGTACACATGCAGACAGACACTTTCACAGATATATAGATAATAAAGTAAATAAAGTAGTGATTAACAAGTAAAACATGTAATTTTTTTTTTTATATTTGACATTGGTTGATAATCATGTTTTTACATGGATTATTAGTCAAAAGATTTCACAAAATCAGAATACACACATATCCAAGGCAACAGAATCCTTGGTAAATGATCTCCAGTATGTAGGAGAGTGAGGCCAAAATGGATGGTTACATTTAATACTACAAACACAAACTTTTTTTTTTTTTTTTTAACAATTATAAGAAACCTTACGAACCACTGATTGCCATGGCTGATAGCAACTTTCTCAAGAATACAACATTCAAATTCACGGGTAATATGAATTGAAATACATAGAAGATTCTGCCGAGTTTGCTGCAAAGGTGGACTCCGTCTACTTAACTAGAAAACGTCTTACACTTATCAGTATCCTATATTGTTATGAAGCTACCATCCCCATATCTGATGCACCAACCACTAGTCTCTTCCTTTTGGCCAGAATTTAAAAAAAAGAAAAATAGTAGGTCCTGCATTGTCATCCAAGCTCTAGCCCTGTGCCATCATCAGAATGTTGCAATTCTGTGCTTGTTTTACAGCTATTTCAATGTTCTGACAGACCTGGCTGTATTTGTGCCCTCTCAAGGTAAGTACCCTCCCCCCGCCCCCACTAAAAAAAAAAAAAAAAAAAAAAAACACCCGCTTATTGTAGTAGTTCCTAGATGCTGAAAAGTGTCCTACTCTTATAACTTTTCTTCTAACTACTTTTCTCTGCTCCATTTCTGACTGTACCAACATGCAGAAATTTAAATATATGAACTGTACAACTTTTCAATTAAATGGTCAGATTTACAGGTGTATCTTAATTCACACTCACAACATCTCAGTAGTAGTGTGCTTGTTTAAGGTGAATTAGTTTATAAAAAAAAAAAACATTAATACCAAACTCTTGCTCCTCACCATTTTATCATTCACCTTTTATTTATCCTTCCCCCATCATGTACACATTTGCGTTCAGACGAAATGTGCATGATGACATACAAGCAAGTTGTAGTAATATGCAGAGTATACATTTTAAAATTGTATAGAATTGAAAGCTTTAAATATAATGAATTCATAACAAATGAAAGATAATTACACAAAATGGACTTGAAAAGTTTCCAATCTATCTCTCATCAGCTCTTAAAAACTATTTGAATTATGTAATTCAGCTGATGGAGTATTTGGCAAGTCTCCTCATCGATCAATTATTAATTTATACTGATTTATTCCAACATTCTTCAGTTAACTAAACACTTATCTTGAACTAAAATCCAATCACAAACTCATGTGCTACTTAAGAACATGTATCTGCCAAAAGTTCAACATATTTCAAAGGTATATCTAGAAAATTTGCCAATGTTTATGTAAAAATCCAGCTTTTTGAAATGATTTGCAATTCAAAAAAAAGTGATGGTACTAACTTCTGAAATAGCAATTCAAAACTATAAATTAGGGAACTAAAGAAAGCCAATCTAATATGGTCTCCAATAGACCTACTATAAATAGGCCCCTTACTAGAGAAAAGACTAAAATATATGATTAACAAGAATAAGAAAAAAATTAAAGCGCTTCAAATTCAACTTTCTTTAAATCATTCACCCCCAAACAAGGCACACTACCAGAGATGGGGGAGCTAAATAGCAAGATGTCTGCTTAAATTACATTTAAATGCCTGCATGTACAGTCAGAGAAGCAGAAAACAGGAAGGAATTCCAAAGTCTAACAGTTTGAGAGAAGAAAATACAGGTTCCCCGGCATCTGGAGAACTCTACGGTGAAGGCACAAGAGTTGGGGGTATTTACGTTGAGGGAGGCACCAGTACGAAAAGTCCATCATAGCACATTCTATTAAAGTACTTATAAAACAAGCACAGAAGTGTAACATTGCAACAATGGCACAGAGGTAGGAGCTTGGTTGACAATGTGACAGTGTGGGGTGAAAGGTAGTTTTGTCTTGTCATGTGCGAGTTTTTATTTTTCTAGTGTAGTAGGAGCCAACCTTCTTTGTAGATTTGGCAATATTTTGTATGTATTTGTTTCAATTCATGTTAGTTGTGGATATTAGGCAGAGTAGTTTGAATGATGAACTCTCACTTAAAGTGTTATCATCCATAGGAATCAGTGACGGAAAAGGTTCTTTGTAATTGTTAAAAAAAAAATAAAATAAAATAAAAAAAAAAAAAAAAAAAAAAGTTTTGTTTTAGTAGCATTAAATGTTACTAGGTACGGGCAAAATGAATGCCGATGCGCAAAATGTATAAACATTTTGACCCCTCCCTTTACTAAAAAAAAAAAAAAAAAAAAAAAAAAAAAAAAAAAAAAAAAAAAAAAAAAAAAAAAAAATCACCAAAAATCAGGAAATTAAACAATGTTAGTGAAATTTTCAGTATTTATCAAATAATGATCGCGGAATATAATGAACTAATTATTTTTATTTAAAGCTTAGTGGAAATGTATTATTTTGTTTAAATAAAAAATACCTTTAAAGTTATGGTTTTCAGTAGTAAATAAAAAATCCAAGACTTTATTTTTGCTTTTTTTATATAAATAAAGCATCACAATTTGTAACAATAAAAATAATTTTTATAGGAAAATTACGAACAAAAACCCCTAAATCCGTATTAATGAATTTTATATAACTTGAAGAAAATTGAATTCCTCGAACTACCAATATTACCATTATTAAATTAAGCATTGCTTATTTAATATTTTCGTACAAAAAATTATAATTGCAAAAAATATTTCTACTTTTTTTTTTAAATTACGGGTTTTATATGCAAGATTTTAAGAATTTCCTTGCTCACAAGAATGTGAAACTTTCGCCGTAACATTTTTTATATAATATTGAACAATAATTAAAACAAATTTAAAAACAGGAACATAGAAAAATAATTAAATTAAAAAATGCAAAAATTAATACAAACGTTCAGAAAAGGAATGTACAGATGCGCGACTGGGATAAAAAAAAAAAAAAAAAAACTTTGTCCCTTTTAATTACATGACGTCATTTTCAGTCTTTCGACTGCCTGAAATTAACAAAATGTTAGTTTGTTACGTTTTACGAACGCCAGAATCACTTGGTCTTTGGGCCAATTTATTTATGCTTTGTACAAACAAGGTGTTTTTTTTTTTTTAAATTTAATTCAATATCTTAGGACGTTACTTTACTAAATATCTTTGAAATAGACCCAGAAAACTAATATTTATCTTTTAAAGGATTTTTACAATGAATTTATTTAACTTCAAAATTTAGCTGAATTGGGTAGTTCGCCGTGAAAACATTTTCATAACTATTTTTTCACGTGTACAAATATTTTTTTCCTTTTGGAAATTAAGGTTAGTCCTTAATCTTTCAAGTACAATCAAAAAGTAGTCGGAAACCTACAAAAAAATTATGATAAATCGGCTTTCAAAACTAGGTCCCCTTATTTTTGCCTGCCCATTTTTGCCCGTACCTATATGTTACCATCCATCCTCATTCCACAAGACTGAAAGTCATATTCTAATTTCGAATATTGCCCGCGATACACGAACATTCTTTTTCCCCACCAAATCTAAAGGTATAGAGTAGGGTCATCAGCAAATATACTCATCTCAGACAATTTCATTAAAGAGATCTTTTATGAATATCAGTAATAATAAAAGGTCCAACGATCAACCCTTGGACACACCAACATTAATGCCATGTTTACACGTACGGTCATTGAGGACAACCTAAATTTCTTGTCTAAGAAGGATCTGATAATATTAAGCATTTGTTCAGTAACACTGTACTGTTTAATTTTCATAAGACCTTTAAGCCAAACTGTCAAATGCTTTGGATATATCAAGGGCTACCACCCTAGCTTCCCTTACCTTATCCACTGCATGGTATATGCATTTCAGAGATTATTGTTAGGATATCCACACTAAAGCAGGCTTGCCTAAATTCATAGCATCGGTCAGAAATAAGTTTAGCATTTACAAAATGGACCAGCAGTGATTAATAACCGAAAGATTTTAGCAAAGAGAATGAGGAGGCTAATGGGGGTCATAATTCAGTCAGTTCTTTTTGCCAGAATTCTTAAATATTGATACCACAGTGGCCATTTTCCAGCTATCAGAGAAGGAAGATTCAGCAAGGCGTTGTAGAGATAAGATCAGGCCCAAATGCCTTAAATGTCTTCCATATTAGCATTGTTACTTTGTGTAAAATCTTAGCAAAGTTTCATTCTTCTATTTCAGCATACCTGTGATTCTAAAAGCTTTATTAACTGGTCATCATTCATCTTCCATGTTCCGAATCATTACAATTCCTTCAAGAATCTAATCCTAAATGGACCAATTTCTGAAGCCACAATGTTTTAGCGCCTGATTCTGCAGACCATTGGACACATTGGCTGTGTACCTTCAACAAATTCCTGAGGTCAATTGACTGTACACCAACTACATCTGCCGTCCAGTGCACAAATAGCAAATTCTGACTCATATGAATCAGCCATTGCTAAACTCGTCTCTTTTCATAAAGCCCTCTAACATTTATTCTAGACATCTTTTGGCAACCTCTAGGCAGGAGCCTGGTGAAACGATTGGTGATTTTTTGCAGAAGCTAGACTCACTCACTGTGGATTGTCATTTTGCGACAGTAACAGCCGAAGAACATCATGACCAAGCAGTTCGTGAGGCCTTCATAACAGGCATTCACTCTCATACAATTCAACAACGACTCTTAAAAGGGACACTCAATTTGAAAGACGCTTCTGACTTAGCTTGTTCTCTAGAAACAGCCCAAAAACAAGCCAAATCATATATCAACCATGTGGCGTCACCACCGAACCATCAGTGACTTGTTAGGCTTCTTGTACTTCTGAAAATGTTTCAGATGCAGCAAGGGAAAAATGTTTCTCCTACGATAATCAACAACATCCACAAATAAGTGCCCCCGCTCGTGATGCGGTCTGTAGAAGCTGCTGCAAGAGGGAACATTTCCAACTCGTCTGCTGATCAAATCACTCCCCTAAGAAAGTGATTTCTGCTTGTGAATCATCAATCGCATCTGTTGTAACCACTGCATCACCTGATTGTCTGTCAAAAGCCATAATTAAACTTTCAGTGAATGAAATGATCATGGAGGCTCTGGTGGATACTTGTAGCTCAAAGCTATATATCATCGAACATCATCCATAAGTACAACTTCTTGCAGGAAGATATCAATGGCATCCACAACCTTATCAAGCAGTACATTAGGTCACTGCTATGTGACATTAGCATATAAACGGTTTACCTACCCAGGTTTCAAACATACAGTCCTTTCTTCTCTTTGCTCAGACATCTTACTTGACTTTCTTAAACTACAAAGGTAGAAATACCCTTTGACGTTCACAAAGATCCCTTCTCTGTATGCGCCATAGTGATGTCCTGTCTCGTTTCTCCACCATTATTCAAACATTTATCGCCTGGTTGCAAGCCTTTTGTTACAAAATCCAGAAGGCACTCACCAATCCATCAGTTGTTTATACAATCCGAAATCCATTACCTAAAATACTATGCTATCAAACTCTCTCACTCTCCCTGGAGAACACAGGTTCTAGTAACTACTAACAACCGACACAAGAAGCGTCCTTATTATAGTCAGATCATCAACTGGTTCACGTACCTTAATGCTTATCCTTTACGAAGAATCACTTGCTAGTCTGTTTTTACTGCTTTGCACTTGCAGAATGCATATCAAATATCAATACAAGGAGAGAAGAAATTAACAGCTTTCAAAGCCTATGGAAATCTAAATCAATTCTGCCATATTCCATTTGACATAAACGGTGCATTATGCGAACCGAGAGTTCTCAAGTGTCATTATGCAAACCAAGGTGATTCAAGTGTCATTTGGAGTTGTAAAACCAGATCCTGAAAGCTTCCGTGCTTTGAGATATCTACTTTCACCATAAGATGCTAAATCATAAGTGAGTCGTTGGAATATTTTCATATGTTCAATGACTAGCACAGAATAAGTCTTCCTTCTACCTGAATCCTACTTAGCAGATTTCACCAACCTCAAAGCACGCTTCACTTACAATTGATCCCAACATACACCTTACTGTAGAAATTGACAATTTGGATGTTACCCTGGTTATCACTCTTCATCAAAATGGCCGCCCAGTTGCTTTCTTTTCCTGATCTTTCAGTTAGTGAGCAACATTACTCTTCGGTCGAAAAAGCACGTCATCATCGAATCAGTGTGTAAATGGCGTCACTACTTTATCAGTTTCATCTTAATACCTATTACAGATCAACACTCAGTAGCTTTCATGTATGACCTGAAACACTTAAGCAAAATAAAGAACAAGAAGGTAGAATGTTGGAAAATCGAACTATCAGCCCCTTAGATTTGATGTAATATACCATCCAGAGAAAGATAATACAGCCACAGACAAACTTTCTGGAGCGGTTTGCTCGTTGACTAATTCAACCAGTCTACAAGACCTATACATTCTATTGTGTCATCCAGGCATCACAAAGGTCTCATTTTGTACGTCTGCATAACCTCCTTTACTCCAGGATGTTCAAACTATTGGGAACTGTTCTGTCTGCAGAATTAAAACCACAATTTTTTCAGCTTACTAATTTTAAGCTTGTCAAAGCGACACAATCATTTAAATGCTTAAGTGTTGACTTTAAAGTTCCCCTGCCATCTAATCGTCGAAACTAATATCAATTATTGACGAAAAGTCATGCTTCCCCTTTGTCTTTCCTTGTCAAGATATGACTTCATGGTCATAAATTGTTTCTGTCAACTATTTTTGCCATTTCGCATGCCTTTCTTTACTCACTCTGACAGAGGTCCATCATTCCTTTCAACAGAACTAACAGATTTTTTGCATAGAAAGGGAAGAACAACGAGTTGCACAACCGCTTATAACCTGCAGGGAAATGGCCAGGTACAATGATTAAATGCCACGTTATGGAAAACGATATCGCTGGCATTGAAGTGAAGACTGCTGATTTCTCATTGAGAATCAGTTTTGTGCATTGCATTCGTTCATTATTGTGTACTGCCACTAATGCTACACCTCACGAGTGAATATTCCAGTATAATCGGAAATTAACATCTGGTACCTCTCTTCCCAGTTGGCTTTTGAATCCAGGTAGAGTCCTGATGAAACATAACATATGGTCATCTAAGTATAAACCCTTTGTTGACAAAGTTGAATTGCTAGATTACAACTCTCAATACACCCATGTTAGACTTCCAACTGGAAGGAAGAAAACAGGGTCGCTGCATCAACTTTCCCCAAAACCACACCTAATACTAATGACTTTTCTCACTGGAGACTCCACCTATACAACCAGATGCCTCAGTTGAATCGGGTGTATCCTCACACACTCAATACAATAAGAATCTATCAGAACTTATTTTTAGACAACAACATGTCCATCATTATCATCTAAGAAACAGAGGCTTTAACTTTTGTATATCATTTTATAACCCCTTCCTGAACTCTTTCCACTTTGAGTGAATGTCATAAAAGCATTGTTAGTTTGTGTAAAATCTTAGCAATATTTCATTCTTTTATTTCAGCATACCTATGATTCTAACTGAATAAAGCCTTATTAACAGGCAATCATTCATCTTCCATGTTCCAAATCATTACATGTCTAAGTTATTTTTTTAAATATCAAGGACATGGAAAGGGATGATTATTAGATCATAGAGTGTGGCTTCTGTTTGCAAAGGAAAATTCAGTTTGTGAGGTCTAAGGTGAAGCAAGAGACAAATCCCTGGGCAAGCACTTCTGCCTTCTCAGTTGCCATGCAGATGACATCATAGCTGTTGGATAGTGCTCATTATTCATCACACTATTATAAATTTTTCAGTAATCACATGCTCCTAATTTCTGCAATTCAATGCAAAACACCAGTCAAATTTATAAAAAATATTTAAAATTTACTTTAAAATTCAGTTGAAGTGTGTATGTGTGTATGCGTGTGTGTGTGTATATATATATATAAAAAAGATAGATCTCAAGTAACATGGAAAATGGCAAGCGCCCTCAACACAAGCCTAAAAGAGGTTCAGGGACTCTACAAAGAATAATTTGGAAGTTTTACAAATCTACATCCACACATGGGACGAACTTACTATGCAAAGGCCGAAGTGGCGAAAGCTTGTACGTGAAAGTTGTGATGCTCTAGAGAAAAGCAAGCAGGCCCACTGTAATCTGAAGCAAGAGCTTCGCAAAGGTATAATTGATGGCCTTAGCCATGACACACAGAGCTGGAAATGCAACACTTGTGAACGAGTGCTTTTGTCAAAAGCTGGTTACGTCAACCACCTTAAGTCGCACAAAACCCCTGTTCAGGTCAACTTTGCACCTTTTAGTCAGAATCAAACAATCTGTTTAACATGCAGCAAAGTTTGCAAACCTACTGCTGGTTTGAAAAGACATGTGATTGTACCCTCCAACCTCCAGAGGAAGTCAACTTCCTCTAGAGGTTGAAGGGTATTCCTATGTCATATCTGTCACATCTGCTTCAAGATGTGCAAATCTGCGGCAGGAGTGCAGAGTCATCTGAGATGGCATGGACGACAAGATTGGGAGAACTCAATGTGACGGCGATCATCTGGAAAGATGCAGCAGTCATCATTATATATACATATACATACACACTGGTTGATTACATCCCAATGACCAAAGGAAAGAATCCGCCCACAAACATAATTTTTACTTTTTATATTTGTTTTTAAATTCAGGAAATGGCTAAATTTCTTTTTTATTACCATCTTACACACATTTCGCAATCTGTAATGAGAAATATTGTCTTGGGTTTATTTAGCTGCTCTTCAGAAATTACCGAACATTAAATAACATTTTTAAAAAAACAGACAGTATTGCAAAAGATAATGGCAAGTCAAAACCAAAAAGCTCAATTTAAACATGACAAAAGAATTTTCATCCCTGCCCCCACTTCCCTAAAAGCCATTTAACATCACATTGGAAGATTATAACACTGCCATCTTAGATTTAACTGGCAAAGCAAAGATTCAATATAAGACTATATCAGCCAAATTGATGCAAAGCATTTAAAATTATATAAGCAGTTCAGTTCAGTTGAAGTGTGTGTGTGTGCGTGTGTAAATAAAATATAATATAAATTCAATTGTATTTTTTTTTAACAATCTAATTAGAATTACCATGTTTAAGAAAAGTATACATATCTGATGCTTTACAGATATATAGGTTGAACTCCACTTGACCCTCTCCATGCTACGGTTCACATTTATATCTACTGTCAAGATTGGGTTCATCTGTTATCAGTTTATCTGGATCTCCTAAAGCTCTCTCAACCTTACCAAAGCCAAAATCTTTGTTCAACTACATTCAGCTCAAAACTGTCAAGTATATAAATGCCATTAAGTCTACTTTTGTAGACTGGACTTTGTTGTCTTGTTATAATTGTTAAAAACCGATTGACTGTTGCAAACCTATCTCCACTCAACAGCATCATAAAACCACTTTTCAATCCTAAAATACAAGCAAACCAAATCTAAATATATCTCCAGTCCATTGTTCAATCCCTTCATTACTGTAACTGCCACACCCTGACCAACAGCCCCATGTCATTTTTTTTCTACCTTCTATCTATTGTCTACTGATAAATCCTATTTCCCATGTCTTTTGTGACCCAAACCTATTTCCTTTTGTTATATATTTTTTTTCTCTTTTTCTTACTAACACTAGGCGCACCTAAAGTATCAAAAATAGAGTATTGGCTCTATAATAATGAAATCTGCATAGATCAAAATGCATTTAAACATTTTACTATCAGGCAACATCACGAAGACTGCTAGTATATATATATATATATATATATATATATAAAACATTTTTTATACTATGCTATGCTATTTAAAATCATTCAGTTTAACATTTTACATGCTAATATGTGTTCAATGATTTTTAGAAATTAACTTCAAAGCTAACCTATCTCTGGCCAGGTCTTCACTTTCCCATCCTTAACACTTCCATGTTTCCTTGGCCTTCTCCTGTAAACTGAACCTGCTACCTCAATTCTTCCACATCTAATCCTGGAACTCCCTAACATAACATCTGTTCATGCACATCTCTTCCACTGTCCAGATCCAATCTTTTCCCAAGCTCATATCTGAGATTGTCTTTAAGAGTTGCGTCACATATCTATCATATCATTTCTATATCATCTCTCTTCAATCAACTCATGTCCCTAACCTTCACTGGTCAGGTTTCACTTTCATGCATCATCACACAGCATACACAACACTCTTCTGGTGGAAAGTGGCAATCATTGGCTGGTCGGCAATGGCAAAAGCTTCCAAAATTTACTCCATCCATTCTCAATTTTAGCTATTACACTAGCACCTGTTCCACCTTGTTTCAATAGTATTACCAAGTTTTTAACAAACTCAATAACTTTACCATTCATACATTTTCTCCATATCTGAATTCACATTCATCTATGTTGTCTTACACTTCTTGCAAAAATTGATTATTCTCTCTATAATGGGTAGTATTTTATATTCTTAATATTTTACTGTTTACAAACAGCAGAGATTAGTACTTGTAATTCAAATGTGATAAGTTTACCTCATTAGGTCTAAATCATGAACATACAAATTTTGAATGATGCATACAAGTTGAGAATTTCATGTTAATTAAATTATCTTTAGATGTTATATGCTAAGATTCAACGAAACATAGGCCACATTTTTTAGATTTACTAGAGGTACGTTTATTTGCTCTACCGATAATAGATCATTTCAGTTAATACGGTCTGTTATTTTGTAGTTTTAACATATTCAGCTAACAATGTTGAATCATCATTAGAATCAGTCTTATTTCAAGTGTGGATGCATAATTCCTACAACTGGATTTAAAATCACAGCCAGTGAACCCTAACATTACATTTATAAACTAGCTTTGAGGGTAAACATTTTCCTCCTAATGGACATTTATTAATGTTTACAATTACATTGGCGTGTTAAAATGGCAGAATAAATTCTTCGATACTTATTTTCAATTTATTTTAGTATTATTAGAAGCTAAAATAGTTAAAGCTACTTGATGTTGAATGTGATAATTTTACAAGGTTTTTAATAATTAATCTTCCCTAATTTATCTTTAGATAATTTATTTTTTTAATAACTTGACTGTATAGCAAAACCATATGGAATTATCTTATTTTTTTTATTACTTCTACAAGTTATGAGATTTTTTATTTGCAGTTTTGTTTGATATGGAGCATGTTTAGATACCAATTTAAGTGTACATAAATTGCCGGTTAAATTTATATTACACTTTAGGGTTCCTGAATTTTTTAGATGAGGATGGATTATTTGGATTACTGTTCTCATCTTGAGCATTATTTTCACAATGCTTTGATCGAAGTAATGACTTAGGATATGGATAATGAATAGAGAGCATGCTACCTCATGAACTAAGAACATTTTGAAATTCTGTGCAGATTCCGAAGTTCAACAAGATACACTTGATTTAGTGTTTCCTACGATAATTTTTCATCTGCACTTTTTTTTTTTTTTTTTTACATAGGCATCACCACTTATCAAGTCCAAGAGGCCACTCGAGGATAAGGGTTAAAGAGTGTACAGTAGTCAACTGGACAATATAGTAATCGATAGTAATGGAAATTCAGTAAATTTGTTAAGTGGAACGGCTTATCAAAAACTTGTTTACGTTGGACTTGAAGAAAACCATATTGTAGTCAGCTGGCAAGCAGAAAACGGAAGAGAGTTCCACAGGCATGCAGTTCTAAGAAAGAAGCTTTGTTCATGGAATGTACATTTAGGTTTAGGCACAGATAAAGAGTGAGGGGAATTATTGAGTGTTTTCAGCTAGACGAGTTTCTTATGAAAGTTTGGCGAGGGGGGATCAGAGACTGAAGCTCAGTCGAGCACTTGTCACGAAAATAACAATAGAGCAAAGACAAACTCGCAACATCTTTTCTGTGAGAAAGAGGTTGCAGGGAAGAAAAGAACATCTACGAGGCTACAAAGTCTATTTTAAACTATCAAGGCCGTATAAGTCCTTTCTAGCAGCTCCTGCCCAGATGCGGTAACAGTACTCCATCCTTGGATGTATCTGGTTCTTATATAGATAGAAAATTGCATCAGTAGTGAGATATCTACTGGATTGATAGGATCCCATCATTTTTCCAGTGGCCTTCGCAACGGATTTAATGTAGGTGTTCCATTTTAGATCAGGAGTAAAGGTCAAGCCCAGAAGCTTGTCAAAACATGAGGCCTCCTCCAGATGAAAGCCATTCATTTCAATTGATGCCAGATGGGGATCAGAGTGTTGATATAAAGATAAAAGCTTGGTTTTAGATGCATTAAAAGTAACCAGCCACTTCTTTCCCCATTGTACCATGTACCCAAGATTAGAGGAAAGATAATCTGAGAGAACTTGGTCGTTTACAGTCTTAGATGTGCTACCATAGATGGTAGTGTCATCAGTATAAATGTCTACGAATGATGTAAAGATGTGATTTGGAAAATCATTAATGTAGATCAAGAAGAGAGTTGGGCCCAAAACGGACCCCTGAGGGACTCCAGCATTAATACTGTAAGCTTTCAATTTCTGCCCATCAACTACTACTCTTATGAACCTATCAGAGAGAAATGATTTAATAATTGAGAAGACATTTCCAGCTATACCATATCTGGAGATCTTGTGAAGTAAACCTTTATGCCATACTCTATCAAAGGCCTTTGATATGCCAAGAGCAATTGCCCTAAAAAGATTGCCTGCATTGAGAGATTCGCTAATCCTAGGAGATATAACTGTAAGCACATCTGCTGTAGATCTAACAGAACAGAAACCATATTGCATGTCACTAAGGTTGTTTTTGCCGGGATCGTTGATTACTTCTCTATTTAACACAGATTCCAGCAACTTACTCATGACGCATAGGAGACTTATTGGCCTGTACTGAGAGGGAGATGACCGATCACCTGAATTCTTAAATACAGGGCATACTGATGAGATTTTCCAGGGTGATGGGAAGCAATTTAATGTTTAAACAGTTTTGTAAGTATGGGTGCTTGTTCTGGTTGAAGTTTTTTGAGTATTGTAATTGGAATACCATCAGGGCCAGTTGTTTTACTGGAATCAAGGTTTTTGATTAGCTTGGCAACATCACGTACAGATATTTGTCTATCACATAGCGTGTTTTCTGATACAGGAGGAAATATTGGGGGTTGGCAGTAGTGGTGGGACGATTAATCGGAATCGTTAATCGTAAGAATCGTGTATTTTGGGAGGTATCGGAATCGGAATCGCATCGTTAAAAAATACCTTAATTTTTCCAATTCCTTCATTACGATTCTTTTAGTCTGATGTTGAAAAAAAGAAAAAAAATCCTGATATTTGTAACCGCAAGAGAGAAATGTAGCATGTTATAAAAAGAAACCAAAGAAATTCATTATTAACAGGGCAATGCTTAGTGCCCCTCCCTTACAAGGTTCATTCATTCAGATCTATTGTAATCAAAACTACAAAAGAGTTAACTTGAAAAGAAGTACGCAGGTCTCTACATTGTGAGTAAAAATAAAAAAAAAAACGCTTATCTTTTTGGCGATTGTTTTTTTTTTTACTGATAAATCTTCTAATACTGAATGAAAATGCTTTTTCAACTCATATTTTCTTCAAATAAAACGAGCAAAGTCAAATTATTTAAACAGTAAACGGTTTAATAGAACAATGTACTTTTTTTTCTTTTTTTAAAAGAAGGCTTTTGAAAGAAATATCTCTAAAATGAAATTGATCACGTTGTATTATTTCGCAAAGTTTTGACAGTAGTCGGCTTCTTTTGAAGTTTCAAAAAAATCGACCCCATACCTATCTCTTCCAAACCTGAAGTTATTAAATAACCCCTTCGTTAATTCAAGGGTAATTCAGTCAAGTTTTTTTTTTTTTTTTAAATTTCATTGAAATAAAATCCATTTTAATTTTTTTCTCCAGAAAGATAAAACCTTGAATTTGATTATATTAAAAGCAGAATAATATAATCTTTTTTCTAGAATTTTAAATTGAAAATTAAAAGTGTTTTGCGCAGTTTTTTGCCGAACGAAAAAGAAATTAATATATATATTTTTAAAAGGTTTTGTAATCAATTAATTTTTATGTCTAAATAATATTTACGATTAATTAAAAAGTATTTATAAATAGAATTTTACTTAAGACTTATAGTTTAGCAATATTGAACCGCATCAACCATGTGTGAATTGAACACAGTCAACCAAAAAAAAATTCAAAAGAAAATGCATATTTGCATTTCATTATGTAAACTTTTATACATTGGTTTCAAAAATTAAATTCTATAAGTTTTTTTTTTGTTAACTACCGGTTGGTACAATTTACCGCTCCATCCCTTGATATTTTTTTCTTTTTGTCTTTTTTAGCGGATTTTTTTTTTTTTTTTTTTTTTTTTTTACACAGTGATCACCACTTATCAAGGCCCGGAAGCCGCTCAGGGATAAGGGTTATTGCAAGTACATTATGTTAGTGTGGAGATTTGATAGTGTTTAATTAAGGGGCGGTTCATTAGGATTTTGTTAACATTGGACTTGAAGACATCCAAGTTGTAGTCCGGAGGGAAGCAGGCAGACGGAACAGAGTTCCACAGGCGTGCAGTTCTAAGAAAGAAGCTTTGTTCATGGAATCCGCGTTTTTATTTAGGCACAGATATAGAGTGGGGGAAATTTTTCACAGTGGATTCAGCTAGACGGGTGTTTTTCGTGAAAGATTGGCGAAGGGGGACCAGGGATTGGAGTTCAGACGAGCACCTGCCATGAAAATAATGATAAAACAAAGATAGGCTCGCAACGTCTCTTCTGTGGGAGAGAGGTTGCAGGGTAGAGAAAAGAGCATCCCCCACTAAACCACGAAGTCTATTTTGTACTCTGTCAAGGCATGATAGGCTGTTTTTGGCAGCTCCTGCCCAGATATGGCAACAGTATTCCATCCTTGGACATACTTGGCTTTTATATAGATAGAGAATTGCATCAGTAGTGAGATATCTTCTGGAGCAGTAGAAGGATCCCACCATCTTTCCAGCGACCTTGGCAACAGACTTGATGTACGTGTTCCATTTCAGATCAGGAGTAAAGGTCAAGCCCAGAAGCTTGTCAAAACACGGGGCCTCACCCAGACGAGAGCCATCCATCACAATTGATGCCAGCTGGGGATCAGAGCGTTGATGATGTAAGGATAGGAGTTTGGTTTTGGATGCATTAAAAGGTAACCAGCCACATCTTCCCCCACTGAACCACGCGCTCGAGATCAGAGGAGAGAGAATCAGAGAGAACTTTGTCATTTATAGCCTTTGATGTGTTGCCGTAGATGGTCGTGTCATCAGCATAGATGTCAACGAATGATTTAAGTATGTGTTTAGGGAGGTCATTGATGTAGATCAGAAAGAGAGTTGGGCTCAGGATTGACCAGTGAGGGACTCCAGCATTTATATTGCAGGCCTCCGATTTTTGTCCATCTACCACTACTCTTATGAGCCTATCGGAGAGAAATGATTTAATGATTGAGAGAACATTTCCAGTTATACCGTAGCTGGAAAGCTTGTGAAGTAGACCCTTATGCCATACCTTGTCGAAGGCCTTTGATATGTCGAGAGCAATTGCCCTAGAAAGGAAGCCTTTGTCAAGAGATTCACTAATCCTGTGGGATATAACCGTCAGCACATCTGCAGTAGATCTTGCAGAGCGGAAACCATATTGTGTGTCACAAAGAAGGTTATTCCTGCTGAGGTGGTTGACTATTTCTCTATTTAATATGGATTCCAGCAACTTACTCATAACACACAGGAGACTTATTGGTCTGTACTGAGAGGGAGAGGACTTATCATCTGAATTCTTAAATACAGGGCAAACTGATGAGGTCTTCCAGGGAGTTGGAAAGCACTTCTCCTTAAGGCAGCGCTTAAATAATTTCGTAAGTATGGGAGCAAGTTCTGGTTGAAACTTTTTTAACACTATAATTGAGATGCCATCAGGGCCAGTTGCCTTATTAGAATCTAGGTTCTTGATTAGCTTGGCGACCTCATGCACGGATATTTGTATGTTACCTAGCTTGTTCTGTGTTGTAGGAGGAAATATGGGGAGTTGATGGCCTTCGTCGCATAGGGTAGAATTAGCTGCAAAGTTCTTTGCAAATAGTTTGGCCCTGTCTGACGCTGACGAGATGACCTCTGGTCCATTGATAATGGTTGGGATAGAACGCACAACGCCAAAGTCCAAAAAAAGTCTTGCATGGAAACTTTTTGAAGTTGATGAAGATGATGAGTTGAAAGCCATTTGCAAAGTCTGTCAAATTAAAATATCGTGAGGAATAAAGCCATCTAACATGACCACAACCAACATGTTAAAACATTTAACTATGAAGCATCCAAATAAATTGGAGGAGCAAAATAAAAAAGAAAAGGAACAAAAAATTACCAACTAGTCACTCAGAGCAGTTTTATTAGTGAGGGTCGAAATCGCAGTGTCTTTTTTTTTTGCCTACGTCACCATCTAGGTGTCACCAATTTTTTTAACCCTTCTTAACTTCAAAGAGTAAATACAATATATACAACTAAAAAAATAATTTTTTAAAATGCTGATTCTATTCATGAAAAATTCTTTTAACTAGAAATTAAAACTTAGGTAAAGATAGCTGACTGACAGCAACAGGAGCACTGGTTAACTACTGAACCACGTGGAAAGGTGTGGGGGGGGAGGAAAAAAGGAAATTAAATGATGATAATAAATTATGATAACCGTCTTTGAAAGACACTAAACTCCTAAAATTTACTTCTTTAAAATTTTAGGCGGCACTCCCCGGCGATTTTAAAGCACTCTCTCTCTCTCAAAAAAAAAAAAAAAAAATTTAATTTTTAAGTTTGGGAAAGATATATTTATTATAACCAAATTTTTGTATGAAGACTGGATCTACTTTATTGGACGTTAATTTGTGAAATAAGTAATTTTTCAATGTTTAATAGGTTTTTAAAGTTTCAATTATCAATTAAATTTTTTTAATTGCGTTTATTTTTCAATTTATTTTAAAAAAAAAACGGTTTTAAATGTATTTTTCAAGGTAACAAGCTTCGAAAGAAGTCTAATAAAAAAAAAATCACTTAATTTTTAATTTCGACAACCCTGAGAATTTAATTATTAAAAAAATATTGAAATGTGACATTTTTTTATTTAACATTTCTATTAATTCAATTAATTTTCTTTCAATAATTAATTTCACTCAACAAACTTCACCATTTTTTTTTTTTAATCTTTTTCTGTAATTTTGGTAATTATGTTTGCTCAATTTTCTCTAGTATTTCATGTTTTTTATAGTGGTATCATTTTTATATGTGTTCCTTTGATATACCCTATTTCAAAATTAGTTTGGCTAAACTTATTCTTCACGTTAGAAACAACGTGTAAAAGCAATGAAAAAGTAAGAAAAAAATAATAGGTGTTAACTACTCCTTGTGAATTATGGAGGTCTGAAGAACTGCCATCATAAATACAACTATCAATAGCCAAATAAAAAATCGTTTTTGAAATTCCTTTAATTGTAACTTTTCGCTATACCTACCTTTTTGGTATGAAACACAAAAACCTTCGATTAATAGTATTTCTCATATATGGTCGTTAACTTTGGAAAGGTTATTTTGTATCTACGGCGCCATGTCACATGGTATATTGTTATTTTTTTTTTCATTACGCACGTTCATTTATAAATTATTAAATTAAATATTTATCTTTTTTATATATAATTAGTATATATTTTCTTTCTCTTCCGCTATATTTTTTTATTTAATTCATTAAATCTGTTAATTATGAGGACCAAAATAATAAATCGTGTGTATTTATTCTCTAATTTTCTTGTTTTTGTTCTGTTATATAAATTCTATTTTATTTGTTTTTTCTCTGAAGGATAAATTCTATTTTCTTTGAGTTTTTTTTCTGTATTCCAATTAAGTAAAATAAATTTTCTCTAAAATGAATTTTGCTAAGTTTTCCGTTTAGTTTACTATATAATAATTTTATTTAAACCAAAACACGACGGTGTAGACATAAAATATCTCTTCCAAAGTTAGGGAACATATTTGGGAACTACCGACCATAAGTATAAAACTACCTGGTATATTTCAAAACAATGATTCCCTAGGAATCGGAATCGTACTTGGTATCGGAATCGTTAATCAATATTTTCCTGGAATCGGAATCGTATAAAAATTAGGAATCGTCCCAACACTAGTTGGCAGCCTTGGTCACAAAGGGTAGAATTAACTGCAAAGTTCTTGGCAAAGCGTTTGGCTTTGTCTGATGCTGACGAGATTACCTCAGGTCCATGGAGGATAGTTGAGATAGAGCACATGTTTCTGCTCAGTATTGTTTGCTATTTACCAAAACTGGTGGGAACCAACCTGATGGTCAGCTGCTTTGGACTTGACGGATTGAGCATACAACTCTTGCATTCTTTATTACTCTTTTACAGTGGTTGCTTGCAGTCCTGAAAGCGGCTTTAGTCTCAGTACATCTGTTATGTTGGAAGCAATGGAAAAAGTGATTTCTGTGCGCAATAGCAGCAACACATTCTGAAGAGAACCACGGCTTGCTGTTAGGTTTTTGCTGGAACTTTTTTGAGGGTAATGAAATGGTGTATACCTACAATTAACCATTCCGTCAGGTCTGATATCATAGAGGACACATCCTTTTTAAACATGGAATGCAGAAGTAGATCTGATAGAAATGTACGGAAGCTATCCCAGTCAGCCATAGAGTATCAATATACTATACGATGGAGAGGTATGTCTGAGGACTTACATTTCATTTTTATCTTAATACAACAGAGTGGTCAGAAGATCCAAGTGGGGACAGAACGGAAACTGAACATAGTTCAGAGCAAGTTGTGAGAAAAAGGTCTAGGAGACTCGCATACTGGCCGTCAGTGTCGGGCATACGGGTGGGTTCCTGAACAATCTGAGTGAGGCCATAAGCAATGAAGAAATTGTCACAGAACCTCCCCTCATCAGTCTTGTTTGAGTGGGTTTCCAATGCATTCTTAAAGTTTCAATATTATATCCAGATTTTACTAATGTTTTGTTATAATACTACTATTATTGGATATCTGCTCGTTAGAGGATAGCCTTGATATTCTCTTAGAGATGTTTAGACTAAGCGTGTGTATTTTAAACTGTTCATGGTTAATATCTATAGTGTAAAGTTATAGTTAGGCTTATATGGCTTAAAACTATTAAAATTTAATTTTATATCCCAAAACTTTTTATTATTATGTGTACAGTTATTTTGCGTTTAATTTCTTAAAGCCTTTTTGCCAAATTTCTATGACTGAAATTAAACAAATAGTGGGGAATGGCTACATTATTATCAAAATATGAAATTTAAAAAAATTTGAACAGATCAGTGGAGAGAAACTACTAAACTTGTTTTCATGTAGCTATGAGAATAGTGAATAGAAGGTTTAACTTTGAATATTGTAAACATTAAAAGAATGCTTTCTTTCTAGGAAAAAACTATCCTTTAAAATAATCTATATAAAAATGAAGTTTTAAAAATAAACATGCTTAAACTTGTTTTTCTTGTGGATTGTTGAGAATTACAAATAATTTGTAAGAAATTATTCCCTTTGTAGAGGAGGGTCGGTTATTGTAGGTATACATAGTCTTATATTGTGATAACTAATTCTTTTTACTTTAATTACGATTTAATTATCAACTATAGTACGTACAGAGTAGAATAAGGAATTGTTTACAATATTGTGATGAGGAAATTAAGTTATGAAGGGGGGGGGTCAACAAAAACGGTCCTCTCATGACACCGACCGGTTCTACGCACGTGTCAGATGACATCATGACCCGATTTACTTTAAATAGTTGAAGCAGTGAACAAATTTCATGTACGTCGCATTAGCTCAGTTGATTAGCGTGTTGGTTTGTTATGTAAATGTTTTGGGTTCGAATTGTGGTTCGAGATGTCTTTTCTTTTTTTTTCAATTTTTTAACTTTAAATATTGAACCAGTGTTATTTAAGCCATTTTTCATGTAACGTTCATTTTTCTGTTTGTTTTTTTTTTTTACTTCGCTTATCCACCCCCGACCACACACCCAAAAACACCCGGGTACCCACCGATTTTTTAAATTTTAATATCCAAACAGGCTTATTTAAGCCATTTTTCATGTGTTTGTTTTTCTGTTTTCTTTTTTGATCGTTCGTTTGCCTTGCGTTAGTTTTTTGTGGGGTTTTTTTCGATGTTTTGATTACCCCCCCCCCTCGCCTACTCAAGTTTTAACGGTTTTTTTTTTTTTACTTCACTTATAACAAACAAACCTGGTCATTGACTTCGTCGTAACGCTCAACGACTTCCGGCCGCGCACCTGTCAATTTGGTTCTTACTTAAATAAATTCAAACATCTTTCAGTAACTCATTCTGGCTGGCCAATTTTATTTTCAAACTTCGCCTCAGGGCTTCGGGTTCGATCCTACCCCCCAACCCCGGTTTCTCTTTTATTTAACACCACCCACACCTACAAACACCTGGGCAACGCCGGGTACCCCTCGCTATTCTATAAATATAAAAGCGAAAATGTATGTATGTGTGTTCGCTTTTTCTGTGTGTCTACAGAAGGCTTCTTTCAGAGAAGCAGTCGGTCGGTTCACAACTTTTGAAAACTTTTTATATCACATACAAATCGTAATATCTCACACTTAACGAAGCTCGCCTGTCTATTTAATTTGCTAGATTTCAGGAAGATAAATATTCAATATTTGTCGCTCGCCGCACGTGGGTTAGTCTTTTTCCTATAACATCTTGGGGGTGAGGAAAAAAGCGTTCAGCAGTAAATGAAATCCCGCAGTCAAACTGACCTCATTAACTCATTAAAACGGGTACCTGCTAAATCGAAGTAATTAAATAAATTCAAACGTGTTTCCGTAAGCATGTCGCGGTGGGGCAATTGTTAACGTCACACTTTTTTTTTTTCACAACTTTGCCTCAAGGGTTCGGGTTCGATCCTCATACTTACTTTTTTTTTTTTTAAGCGAAAATGTATGTATGTATGTTTGTGTGTCTGCTAAAAACTTTCGACAGACAACAAAAATTCACAAACTCGATATCATATTGAAGCTCCATCCTTCGCTCAAAAAATATCGAAAAATTGGCCAAAAACGTTAATTTTTTTCACCCTCTCAACCGGTTCTACGCATGCGCCAGATTACGTCATGACCTGATTTACTTTAAATAGTTGAAAAACTGAACAAATTTCATGTACGTCGCGTTAGGTCAGTTGATTATCGCGTTGGTTCATTATCTAAACATTTTGGGTTCGAATCGTGGTGTGAGATGTCTTTTTCCTCGATATTTTAAATTTAAATATTGAACCAGTGTTATTTAAGCCATTTTCACGTAACGTTCGTTTTTCTGTTTTTTTTTTTTTCTTACTTCGCTTATCCACCTCGACCACACACCCAAAAACACCCGGGTACCCACCGATTTTTTAAATTTTAATATCGAAACAGGATTATTTAAGCCATTTTTCACGTGTTCGTTTTGTTTTCATCGTTCGTTTGCCTTATGTTAGTTTTTTTTTTTGTGTGTGTGTGTGTGTGTGTGTGTTTTTTTTTTGCGCTTAAGTGTTAACGTTTTTTTTTTTCATTTTTTACTTCGCTTATAACAAACAAACCTACGTCGTCGTCGTAGTAACGCTCGACGACTTCCGGGCGTGTGCACCTGTCAATTTCGCTCTTACTTAAATAAATTCAAACATCTTTCACCAACTCATTCTGGCTGGCCGATTTTATTTTCAAACTTCGCCTCAGGGCTTCGGGTTGATCCTACCCCCCCCCCCCCCCCCCCCGGATTTCTTTTTTATTTAAAACCACACACACCTCCAAACAACCAGGCAACGCCGGGTACACCCGCTAGTATATATATATATAAATGGCAAAATGTGTGTGATCATTTCGTGTATATCTCGCAAAGGCTTTTTTTCGCACACACTCCGGGAGGGGGGGGGTACGATCGCTCAGAACTATTTATATACCACCTAGATAATAATATCTATGATTTGGGAATGCGGGTCGCCTCTAGATTTATTTATGTCGACTTTTATGAGATTCGCGTTATTTCGCTGTCTCCTGTTTGTCCTGCTTTTTAGTATAAATAAAGTGAAACTAAAAATTCAAACGGTGTTCTCGGCATCACGCCGGGAAACGTCCAGAAGCAATCAGCTTTGATCAATGTGGGGCCAAACTCCATATATCAGACAATTGCTATTCAATCTGGACAATGGGGAAGCTGGTTTCCCCCTCCAACATTTGGGGAAAAAAAAACAGTCAAAGTTGAGTAAAACCAAAAACCTGCCCCGCAGCAAAAGTTAACTCCGGGACTTCTATTTGACCTCATTAATGAGTTAACTTTTATTGCGGCCACCTGTTTTTAATAAATAAATTCAAACGTGTTTCCTTTGTATGTTGCGGTGGCCCAGTGGTTAACGTCGCACTTTTTTTTCACACTTTAATTTCCAACTTTGCTTCAAGAGTTTGGGTTCGATCCTCATACCCACCTACCAAAACTTTTTTTTTTATTTTAACCCCCTCCCCGAGTTTTGATTTACCCAAAACCACACACTTCCAAACACCCAGGCAACGCCAGGTACCTCTGCTAGTCATCTATAAAAGACAAACTTAGTGTTGAAGTGTGTAGTCCAAGTTGAAACATGTCAGATTAGCATCATTTTCCACGATTTTAAACTTTGAGGACAAGTAAGCAAATAAAAATTTTAATTTTCTAATTGTATCCTCTGGGGAATATACCTATAAATAAATAAAATAAATAAATGAATAAATAAATATATATACATATATATATATACATCATCATCGGCGGTCACTCGTGTCCGAGTAAGGCTGTCCTCCGTTTTGGCTTCTGTGGGTCCTCAGGTGAGCATAGAGCTCAATCCTAGACCCAATTTGTCTTGTGCAATTTGGGCAGATAAAGGTAGTGGTGGTAGGGTGGGGTTGGGTGTGTCTGGTTGATAATCTGTCCTTTCTGTGCTTGCGTTTATCCTCAGCAGCTTGATTTAGCCTTGAGAAAGCCCCACTGGCACAGCTGAGACGGTGTTGTATTTCATCATCTATGTTGGCTTTTGATGATAGGATGCTGCCTAGGTATGGGAAGTGGTCCACATTTTCCAGTCTAGCGTTGTCGATGGAGATGTTTGGGGGTGAGACTGGAGTACTGTTTGGTGGTGATTGATGGAGGATTTGGGTTTTTTTTATATTAATTGTTAGTCCTAGCTGTTTGTACGCCCTCGTGAAGGCAACCAGTGTACACTGTAGGTCCTCTTCTGAGAGGGCTACAAGGGCGTTATCGTCTGCATACTGTAGCTCCATAATGGATATGGTGTTCGTTCGACCTTTGGCCCTAAATCTGCTGATGTTAAAAAGTCGCCCGTCAGTTCTTTACATAATCTGAACTCCATGGGGAAGATGTTTGTCCGTGAGATGGAGGATAGCAGTAATGAAGATGGAGAACAGGATTGGAGCAATGACACATCCCTGTTTCACTCCTGTGTCAACCCTGAAGGGCTCTGTTTCATCTCCACTACTACTGAGGACTGTAGCTGACATATTGTCATGTAGCAGTCTTAGTACCCGAATGTACCTCTCTGGGCATCCAAACCTTGCAAGAACCAGCCAAAGGGCTTGACGGTTCACAGAGTCAAAGGCTTTAGTAAGGTCTATAAAAGCCATGTATAATGGTAAATTTTGCTCCCTGCACTTTTCTTGGAGTTGACGAGCAGTGAAGATCTTCATGATACATATACATATACACACATACACTTATGAAAGTCGAGCCTTTTGTATAATAAGATTTAAAACTGTCTGAAATTTTTAATCTCATTGCACTTTGATATTATATAGGTTCAATTTGAAGTAACATTTTCGTTAGTCTGTCATGCTTGGGTTTGTTAGTTTGAAAGGACATTTACATTGATAAACACACATCTGTCTGATTTTCCCTGTGCACATATTTCCCTCTACAAGTAAAAATTGTGGATAATAAATGCATAAGAACAATATTTTCATACCGTAATGGTTAAAATAATGCTTCAGAAATGGTGAAAAAAGATTTACCTGAAGGCCTTCAGACCTGACAAATCCTCAGGATTTTTTTTTTTTTTTTTTTTTTTTTTTTTTTTAAACATCATTAGTGTTATGAAATACATTTAATTGAACCAGATTATGCAAAATAGTAAATTTTCTCTGTGGTGTGCAACTGGTTTAACAGATATAATGATCTATGAAAATTTCAAATTCAAACCTCTTAAGTTTGAATCAATGAGGCATTGCTTTTTCAGAATCAGTGAAAATTAGCCAACTGATAGAATTTAAAAAAAAAAAAAAAAAAAGTGATACATAATGAAAAAGGTGCAAAACGAAAATATGTAGGTATTATTTTCTTTAATTCTAGAAATTTTATCCAGAGAAAAATGTTGCTTTCATTAAACTTTAAAAAATACTCATCTATAAATATAAAAGCGAAAATGTGTGTGTGTGTGTGTGTGTGCATGTCTCGTAAAAACTTTCGACACGTGTCACGGACTTTTGCCACATAGGTATCATTTTGCCCAACAAATATCGAAAAATTGGCCAAAAACATTAATTCCTTCACCCTAAAATCATCAGTTTTGTACAGGGAGGGGTGCCGAAAAAATCGTTCCTTCATTTTCTCTGCACCTGCTACTAGGACAATGACATGTTTGACCTGGAAAACGTTCACGTTAGTTTAAACCACCTGCAAGTGTTTTTAAAGATTTAATTTTATCCGTTATTAAGTGTATGTCTCTTTGGCATAGGGGTAACGTGTCAGGCATTTTTTCAGCCTTAGCCTCAATGTTTCGGGTTTAAGCCAGTCTTTCTTCCTAAACTTTTTTCATCTTTTACACTTTTTTTTTTTTTTAACGTTTGTTCGCCGTTTTGCTTTTTCCAATTTTTCTTAACATTGTGTTTTTTTTTTTTTTTATAATATTAAAACAGTCATCCTTTCCTACACCTCCAAACAGCCAGGCAATGCAGGGTACCCCCCACTAGTTTTCTCTAAAATAAAAATGCAAATAATCACTATATATAAATAAAATAAATTGGATCTGTTCCAATCCAATGGAAGAGACAAATAACTGCACAAATTAGAATCATGTGGGTGGTTATCACAAAAAACAAAAGGTCCTTTTTTTTTCATCAATCAAACAGAATGTAGACAGATCAAACTTTCTCTAACCAACCCAATTACTGGTCGAGTATGTGAAGAAAACAGTTCAGATGGTGGAATCCAGAACCATAGTAAATAAAATGCCATAACATGTTTTTTGTTTTGTTTTTTAACCTAAAGTAACATGATTATGAGACAATCACGTTAATAGAGAGATGGTATCAGTCCAATTGAGACTGAGATTAATAGTTAATGAATTTTTTTAAACAAACATTTTATTTTATTTAATATTTTTCAATTCATCTAAACTGGAAACATTACAATTTCTTAAAATCTTTACCTACTCCAAGAGAGGAACTAGTTTGGTTTGTTTGATGAAATAGCAATCTTTTTAAGATTTTACTTGACTATTTTCTTCCACGGGGTGGAGTCAGTATTAAGTGTGATTGCAAAAATTATGAGTGGATGAAGTAATTTCAGGGAACTTCTGTTATTTACCAGCAGAATATTAACACTGTTGACTGAGGGAAGAATCTATCAAGCATGTATACACCATGTGATAAAACCTAACTAGCAAGTGTTGAGGACATGCATTGCATGGAGTGAAATGATAAGGAATGACATGATGAATGTGTAATGAGAGGCAAAAACAGGTTTAGTTCTGATGAGTTCAGAGGAAGATCAAATCTGGACAGTATAGGAAGATGTGTGCAGGAAAGTAAACTTGGATGGTATGATCAAGTTGAACAAGAGTTTTGGGGTTGCTAAATGTAGAACAGTTGAGGTTTCAGGTTATTCTTTAATTTGGTAGGCCAAGTATAGAATTTTAAGTTAATTTTCCAAGTTGGAAAACTTTCGTAAATTTTCCCTTCACCATGAGGCGTGCGATAAGGTGAAAGGATTACAGAAAATTTTAGTAATTATGCTATTTACAGCATTCTTTTAACAGAGTTTCACCAACAATAATAAATGGGAGAATTATTAATCTTTTTACACATTGCAGACAGCTTCCTATAAATGAAACTTTCCATTTTCTGAGTAAAAAAAGTGAAAAAAGTAGAAAGCAATGCACATCTAAACATGTACCCTCATCGTTAGTAATCGTAACAAAAGCAGAGTGTCTGTCCTCACCTCGCCTTAGTTTTATTTTTCTTGATCCATTTTCCTCTACCTTTCTTCTTTCCCCCCTTTTCATCTTTCTATCTGAATAAATATTTACAATTTCATGCTAATTTTCCATGTTTAAAACAATTTTGTCAAACTTTTTTTGCAAAATATTTTATTAAATGACGTTCTTGTCATTTCTATTCCATATTTGACAACCCATGATCCCGCAGGTCACGAATCATCTGTCATCTATTTTAACGGATGATGTCACCCCTTATCTCACAGAATCTTTGATATATTCAACCAAGCGATGAAAGAGTATGGCATATCATTCGTATATTCACTATAACAAGTGCATGACGAAAATAAAGCTACATAAGACAAGTGAAACTACCAGTAAAATGCTCCATTAAATTCAATAAACATCTTTCCATATCTACACTTTTGAAATTTAGCTGGGTTTTTTTTTTTTATTAAAGTTTTATAATAAAGCTTTGTTTAAAAATTGACTATCATCTTTGTTTCTCAATTTTTAAAATGAAAGTTTATTTGTATTATCTTGGTTGTTCTAAAAAAAAAATATAAATAAATAAAAATAAAAAATAAATAAATAAGTTTAAGACACAAAATTCATGCTAGAATTGTCTGTGAAGACTTGACAAAACAGATAAAGTACTAAGCAAATTCACTTCTAAGCGACACTTACTCTTTTGGAAGTTTAATCCTCAGTGCAAATAATACAATTGTGACTTGCTTAAGCCTTCTATCCAAAAATTAAATAAAAGTTCTGTTGGAAACACCATACAGATTCCTACATTTGACAAAAAGATTCCAGAATTCGATAAGATACATCTAAAAAAGCCCAAAGGTTACATTGACTGAAACATGAGAATAACACTTAGGATTAGAACAGTTGTCCAAATAATCCAAATCCAAATATTTTTATGTAACAAATTTCAAGGTTCTCACGTTATTCCCTTTTTTTTCTTTTTTTTTTTACATGAGAAAAATTTGATAACTTTGCAAAATCTACCAATATTAGAAGTAAAACTTAATTTCTCATTATTAAATTAGTCAAGTAAAAAGTTTCAGGATTGTATCTCTAATGGGTAACATTTTAGATAAAGTTTGGTAAATAGCATTACAAGTTGACCAGCAAGATCAACATGCCTCACTTCTAGATCTCTTTCTGACAACAGTTCCCGATGACTGTACAATAAATGTCTACAACCCACTCGGGAATGCTGATCAAGCTGTGATAATGGTAGAAATCAGCCTAAATTCTCGCCCTAAAACTGAAGACCCACTACTTAAAACAACGAGGTATTAAAAAAAGGCTGATTGGGAAGCCATCAGGAAACTCATCAGAGATGCCCCATGGCAAAATATCTTTACTCTTCCAGCGCAAGTGTGCAAATGAGACCACTGAATGGTTCAAAACTGCAATTGAAGCACATGTTCCTGCACGGAAATTCTATAGCAAGCCCCACTCTCCCCAATGGTTTACTTCTGCTTGTGCAGCTGCCATTTGTCAAAGGCAGCATGCGTTCCGCAGATTCAACCAACATAAGTCCAGCTCAAATAAACAGAAGTATATAGAAGCTAGAAATAATTGTAAGAGAGTGATAGAGACAGCCAAGACAGATTACTTTGAAACCACCAGAAAACGCATCGAAGCACAGAAATTAGGAACCCGGAATTTTTGGAAAATCTACAACAGCGTAGTAAATAATTGACAGTCCACTATTCCCCCACTATCAAACAATCATGAGGTTGCTTGCACGGCAACTGACAAGGCTAATCTGCTTGCCAGTCGGTTTGCCTCAAACTCCACACTGAACCCGGTACACTCCCTCCCTGATTTTCCTCTGCAAACAGACGCCATGCTAGACGATTTGAAAATCACCCCCTCCCAGGTACATGCTATTATAAAAAACCTAGACACCTCAAAAGCATGTGGACCAGATCTCATCCCGGCTGTGTTATTAAAAAAATGCTCTGCCGAGGTTGCTTCAGTTCTCTCCAAACTTAACAATAAATGCCTTAACGAATCTTGCTTTCCCGACTGCTGGAAAACCGCTTCTGTAGTACCAGTTTTCAAGAATTCTGGTGAAAAAACTGACCCACTAAATTATTGCCCCATTAGCCCCTCCTGCTTTTCGCCAAAATATTTGAATCCTTAGTTAATCAAGCCCTAGTCCAGCACCTAACAGCTGCTAAACTCCTGACTGACAAACAATATGGATTCAAGCAAGCCCGTTCAACAGCAGATATCTTAACTGTAGTTTCTGAACGTATATACCGTTCATTGGACAAAACAGGGGAGGGTAGAGCGGTAGCCCTTGATATATTTAAGGCTTTTGACAGGGTAACGCACGATGGTCTTCTAAGGAAAATTAGATCATATGGAATAACTGGAAGAGTTCATAATGTAATTAAATCCTTCTTAAGAGAAAAATCCAAGTTGTCCTCGACGGTCGTACATCCAAACAATATGACATAAATGCGGGAGTACCTCAGGTGTCTATCCTTGCACCTCTTATTCCTGATATTCATAAATGACCTCCCTGATAAAATTGTTTCGAAGATGGGTATATTGGCTGATGACACCACTCTCTATAACATATGAGGGAGGAAACAAATAAACACATATCCAAGGAAATGGCAGAAACACTAGAGGATGATCTCCAATCTGTAGTGGAATGGGGACAAAAATGGATGGTCACATTCAATGCTGCTAAGACTAAGCTTGTTTCCTTCAATAACTACAAGAAACCTTCTCTACCACCAATAGCAATGGCCAAGAACACATTGCCTGAAAGTACTTCTTTTAAACACCTTGGCCTAACGTTTACAGGAAACACGAACTGGAATAGATACATTGACAACATTGCCAAGGCTGCTGCAAGGAAGGTTGGCTCCCTCTACGATGCTAGAAAACTACTTACGCCTGACAGTATCCTATATATATCTATAAGGCAACCATTCGCCCATGTATGGAGTACTGTTGTCACATCTGGGCTGGTGCATCTGCTGCTTGTCTCTCGCTCCTGGACAGGGTTCAAAAGAGAGTCGCTAACCTGATAGGTCCTGAACTGTCATCTAAGCATCGACGAGATGTTGCATCCCCCTGCCTGTCCTACAAATACTTTAACGGTGAATGAACTGCAAACACTTGTACCTCCTCTACGTAACTACCCCCGACAAACCCGACAAGCTACTAAGTCTCATCCCTTTATAGTAGAGATCCCTAGGTGCAAGAAAGCCTTTTACTCCAATAGTTTCTTCCCCAGAACTGCAGGTCTTTGGAACTTCCTTCCAGGATTCTGCTTTCCCAAATGTACTGATATGCAGAAGTTCAAGTGTAATGTGAACAAACATCTTTCTACTCATCTCCCTTCATAATGCCCCTGCTAATTAAGTCCCTGATAGTAGCCCCCTGCTTCAAAGTGGCACTGTGCCTTGTTTAAGATGAAAATTGAAAAAAAAAAAAAAAAAAAAAAAAAGGTATTTTTTCTTTTTAATAGTGTTTTTTCTTCTATTATAAACTTGAGTACATAGAGCTGTTTAAAATTGAGCATTATTTCCACATAATTTTCTTTTGAGGTAAAGTGGGTACACTAAAATAAATTTTTTTTGCATTTGGTCTTTTCACGAGGATCAAAGTTTAACATCTGTTATAATGCTACACTCCATCTTTTTTGCTCTGTCAGTGAAGAAATCCTTCTAAACAGAGGGAATAAAAATTGTTTTAATCCAGAGTACCCCTTACTGGGGAGCTGGATGTATCTAACTGCCCTAGTTCAGAGGCAAGTAAATAGGGAATGACCAAAGTATAAAAATTTCCATTTTATCTCGCTCTGAATTGATTATCTATTTTGATAAGTTTGTAAACAAAAAAGGCATTACAGAAAATAACAAACTAATACTAAATGAATGATAAATAGGAATTAAAAGTACAAATAGTTGTGTTTTTGTCTTATTTTTATATAAAACATAGCTAGTAAACAAGACTTTTTTTTAAATATTGAGAAAAGGTGAAATTCTGTTTTTTTTGTTTTTTTTAATATATTCCCTCCTTCCATTAAAAATGTAATTGTCTTTAATTCATAATTCAGTTTTTCTAAAGTGAGGAACTATAAATAGCATAAGCATATCATTAGACTTGTAGAAAAAAAAAAAAAAAAAAAAAAGCAGAATTCCTATTTATTCATCTCCCCACAATTGCAGAGTTGTACACGGGATAGTTTTTAAACCCAGCTTCCAAAAGGGGGCACTCTGGGTAGAGACAAAACTTAATTTTCTCAGGAGGATTGCATAAAAAAAAATTAAAATTTAAAAACTTTCAATTATTTTTTGCACAATAAACTTGAAAAATTTGAACAAAAATGATTTTTATACTTTTTACTCTTAATTTGAAATTAATTTAATGGAAAAAAAAAAAAAAAAAAAAAAAAATTAATGTTTTTTTTTCTATTTCAAGGAGGAGAATGCGAACTTTACTATATGACTATAGTGAAGTTAGCATTGCCTATTCCACTAGCAATTTGTTGAAATTTAATAAAACACGGTTTTAAAGGAATTAGCACATGTAAAATAATCAAATATTTACATATACATAAAAATAATTAAAAATAATTACCTATGTGAAATGTAATGATGTATAACAATCTATATAATTATAAAACTCAAATGTCCTTGTAACGGATGTTGTAACCAAATATCCGGTTTACGACTTCCGGTTGTGCATGCGTACATTAACAAATAATCAACGCAAAAATAAAACGCATTGTTTTACTGTGTACGTTTTCAGCGTCCCAATTGTTTTTTTGTTTTTTTTTTCGCATTTGAATTATCCAAATAAACAATACTTTCTGCATTTTTTTTTTTACATACATTTTACATTCATTTCTGCATTACGTTTAAGTTATTTTAACACAATTTTCTTACAAATAAATCTACTTAACCCATTGACAACCATAAGAGCATTTTACAACGGTGCTTTACTCACAGCTTCCCTTTTTTTTTTCTTTCTTTCAATTAATTTTCCATTTTTTAATACACCTTAAAAAACATTAACACATTTTCTTCTACACTACTAACATAAATAAATAACCCTAAACGTTTTTTTTAATTTGCGTTACAAATAAATTAATGCGACAATAAAACGTATTGTTTTACTGTGTACGTTTTCAGCGTCCCAATTGTTTTTGTTATCGCATTTAAACTTGAATTTAACTTTAAGTATTATGGTATCTGTTCAGTGCACATTTACCTATAAGTATGGCAAACCACTTAGGCTGCAAGTTTTTTTTTTTTTTTTTTAAATAAACAATTATAAACAGAACGATTCATAGAAATCTTTCTATATTCTTTTTTCATTTTAATATACTTTTATAGAAATGTTTCTGTTAGGTCACAAAAAAACTTTTCTTTACGTCACAAATGTCACGCTCATACATTAATTCCAGAGCTAATATAACATACTGACCCAACGGGTCACGGTAATCTAGTATACCTTAACAATTGTGTTGCCAGTGAATCTTAATCGTCACCAATATGAAAAACAGACAAAACTAATCAATAAAAATGGCAGCTACTTTTGCCAACCAGAATAAGCCACTTCAAGATAGCCAACAATTTACAATAGTAATAGCATTATATACACAAAAAGTTATTGATAAAAAGCAGAATTTAGTCAAAAATCATGACTATTCGCTATCAAGGCTAAAAAAGATAAACAAAAGCATGGTTACTGGTTCAGATAAAATTTACTACCAGAAATATTCCTCACATTATTTAATAACCTATGATGCACAAAGAAATATAGCTTGCATCTATTATTGTAATTCCAAAATCAGGCAAAAATTATTCTAACATCCAACAAACTATAGCCTCATTGCTCTAACAAATTGTATATGAAAAACATGGAAAGAATGGCTAATGCATGATTGATATGGTATCTGGAGAAACAAAACAGATTTTGCCAAAACCAAAATATAAATGGCCAAAGAGAAATTCTTTTTGTACTTCAAATTTAGTTTCATAGGAATCCAAAGACATGTAGGTATGGAAGCATCAAAAGACAAAAAATATCCAATATTTTAATTTGAATTTCATATTTATCGTGTTTTTTTTTTACAAAAAAAAATATACAATTTTGATAAAGAATCAAAAAACTATCCAAAATATTGAATTTTATTAACACCTAAAATTTCAATATTTTTATTTTTACTCATGAGTCACCAATGCTAAAATTTATGTAAAGATAAATATTAATGAAATAGATGAATTGTTAGTTGAATGATGAATATTAGATTGAAAATAATGAATGGAATGAACAAAATTTGATTACTCATAAGGGACGGTTTATAACAAGTATTATCTAACATTAGATTTGAAGATAACAATGTTGTAATCTGAATTCAACATCTAAATGAGGCGCTCGACTTGGCAAATTATTAACATGCTTAGGCTATCCTCGCCTCCGAATCAAACCTTAATAGAGGAGTCAGTGTTTAGTCCTATGATCAAGAGTGGTTGTGGACCAAGGAATGAATTGCAGTTCTTCAGAGTGCTAAGCTATGATCAGAAAGCTTCCTTGGTCCAATAATCTTTCATGGTCTAGAAAGAAACTATACAGGAATTTAGTGGTTCACTTCAAATCTGCTTAGGAAGTGGCCGAGATAGTTGATAAAGATCTATTCTCAGGTTGGGGATATCTCAACAATTCACAGTACTTTGATTTGATCTTAGACTTTAATGCCAAAATTATTTAATATTTGCATCTTATTCCTGAATAATGACTTTTTACTCAATTTTCAAATTTAAAGATGTTTTAAATAATAATTTCTAGCATGCCATGTGCTTTAAAGTTCTGAATTACTGCTGTTTCAATCACTGTTCTATAACAATTAGTGTGAAAAAAAAAGAATTTTTTTACTAATATAAAACACTGACAGTCGCTAACTGTCATAACTACAAACATAAAACTTTACAATCAATATTATGTAGTTATGTTCCAAATATTCAACAGTAACAAAAATTGATGTATTCAGGTTTCAGAAATTTTTAATAAAATCTGTTGGGTTTTTAGCGCAAAATAATAAAAAACAAAAAAGTTATTACAAGTCCAGGTAAACTTAAATGACACCAAACAGTAAACAAAATTACTCAACATTAAAGCAATATCTTATTTTACCATTTTTTTTATCTGTTTCCGTGCAGTTATAAAATTATTTGATTATTGATTGATTGATTGATTTTACGGCATATCAACCTATGTGGTCATTTAATGCCGGAGTCCTTTTTTTTTTTTTTTTAACTTTTTTTATTGGGAGGGGGGGAATGACTTTTTCAGCCTTTCCTCCCTTTTTTTATAAAATTGAACTAAGAAATTAAATGTTGTATTTATATATGGATGTGTATATTTGGGTGACTTTAAATTTCCTTAAATTTTCTTATATAAATTTACTTTCCTTAGGTATGCTAGAATATTTGCTGAGTTGACCTTTTCAAAAAGGTCTTCCATATTGCTTTCTGTATAATATAATTTTCTAGTTGGGGCAAGGTCATCACACCCAACTAGGATATGTTTTGCTGTGAGTGTCTCCTGGCATGGGATGCACTCTGGCGCCGATTCTCCATTTAGTATATAAGAATGAGTAAAGTTGGTGTGCCCTATGCGCAGCCGAGTCAGTATCACATCTTCTCGGCGTGATCTCTTGATGTCCGGACATCGTTCCTTAAGTTCAGGTTTGATTGAGTATAATTTGTTGCCCTCTTGCTGACTCCACCGCAGTTGCCATTTTTCCTGTATGTATGCTTTTATCTGGGGTCTAAGATCAGTATGTGGAATCTTAAAATTGTCAGTTGGAAGGTGAGAAGATCTTTTTGCAGCTGTATCTGCCCTGTCATTGCCTTTGATCCCCACATGGCTGGGGATCCAGACAAGAATAATGTTTTTAGTAGTTGAAAGGATATTGATTTTTTCTATTAATTTTGTTGTTAGTGGATTTTCTTGTTTTTGATTTTGTATAGATAATAGGACTGATAGAGAATCTGTGAGAATGATGAAGTTTTTGGTGGTTTCCTCTGAAATTATGTTGAGTGCTAGATCGATAGCTATAGTCTCTGCAGTGAATATAGATGCTTCATTTTGAAGATTTCTCTTCATTGTGGTTTTATGGTACGTTGCTGCACATCCAGTGTGATTGTTGCTTTTAGACCCGTCTGTGTAGATAAAGGTGTAGTCTGAATATTGTAATTTTAAATGTTGAAGTTCGTCGTGGTATTCAATAGGGTTTGTGGTAGATTTGGACGTTTTGTTTAGGTTGAGTTTTATTTCAACTTGTTTCATGGTCCATGGGGGTGTTTTAGGCAGTATGAAGTTGTGAATGCTGGAGATTGGAATTTTCGATTCTTCAATGCTTTCCTTCATTCGGAGCCCGAACGTTTTGATAGTTTTTCTTCTCATGTTAAAGAGTTCTTCATATTTAGGATGGAAGGTACATTGGTATGCAGGGTTGTTTGGGCAAGACTTCAGTTTCAGTAAATATTGAAGCGCTAACTTTTCTCGCCTTAGATCTAGTGGGGGTTCGTGTGCTTCCGTGTATAGACTGTTCACGGGGGAAGTTCTGTATGCTCCTAGGGCCAATCTTAGGCCAGTATGGTGAATAGGGTCTAGGCTTTTTATATATGATGTTCGGGTTGATCCATATATGAAACAACCGTAGTCTAGCTTTGAGCGGACTAGTGCTCTGTAAAGTTTAAGAAGTGTTTCCCTGTCTGCACCCCAATCGGTATGTGCTACCACTCTCAAAAGATTTACAGCTTTGTTACATTTTTTTTTCAGATAGTTTATGTGTGGGATGAATGTTAACTTTTTGTCAAATAAAATCCCTAAGAATTTGTACTGGTCAGTAACGGGTATGGGCATTCCTTCCATGGTTAGGACAGGATCATTATGCATGTTCTTTAGTTTGCAGAAATGCATGCATTTCGTTTTTCTTTTGGAGAATCTAAATCCATTCTCTTCCGTCCATCTCATTACTTTGTTTAAGCACAATTGAAGCTTCCTTTCTATTATAGATATATATCTAGATCTACAGCATATTAGGAAGTCATCCACATATAGGGAGCAATCTACCCCAGGGTTAAGGTTTTTTACAATGTTGTTAATTCGGATACTGAACAGGGTCACTGACAGTATACTCCCTTGAGGTACTCCATTCTCTTGTTCTTTCAAGTCCGAGAGAGCTGTGCCAACCTTTATTCTGAACCGTCTATTTTTTTAAAAATTTTCAATAAAAATTGGCATTCTGCCTTTTAGTCCAAGCGCCTTTAGATCCCTTGTAACACCGTACTTCCACACAGTATCGTAGGCTTTTTCCATGTCAAAAAACACTGCTGTTAAATGTTCCTTCCTTACAAAGGCTTCTCTGATGAACGTTTCAAGTCTGACTATGTGGTCTATTCAACTTCGGTTTTTCCTGAATCCTGTTTGAAATTCTGTAATAAGATTCTCTGTTTCCAGGAACCAGATTAGTCTTTTGTTTATAATCCTTTCCATGGTCTTACAAATGCAGCTTGTTAGAGCTATTGGCCTGAAATTCAATGGATCTGAGACGTTACTTGATTGGGATTGGATGTTTGAGTTTTCAGATTTGGGGATTGGTATTATTGTGGCCTCTTTCCAGGTCTCGGGTACGTTTCCACTGGACCATATAATATTGAAAATTTCAAGTAGGTATTTCATTGAGGTTTCTGGAAGTTTTTTGAGGATTTCATATGGAATTTCATCGGGCCCTGTAGCTGTGTCATGGGATTTGGTTAGCGATTCTTTTAATTCAGGCAAGGTAAGAGGTTGGTTGTATTTTTCAGTATTTTGTGATTTAAATAGAATTTTCTTTTTCTCTTCCTTTTCTCTAATCTTTTTGAATTTCTTTGTTTGTCTGTCACATGATGAAATTTTTGATAAATTATCTGCCAGGTTATTGGAAATATCTTTTTGATCGGTGTATATTTTGTTGCCTTTAGAGATGTGGGATATTGGTGTACTACTACACTTTCCTTCTATTTTCCTCATCATGTTCCAAACTGTTTTCGCCTTGGTATTCACATTAATTTTGGATATATAATTTCTCCAGGTTGTTCTTTTGGATTCCTTTATGATTCGTCTGGCTTTTGCTCTGTTGTTTTTGAAGAAATCCAGATTTTCGCTTGTTGGATACTTTTCGAATTTTCTCAAGGCAGCTCGTCGAGCTCTGATGGCTTTTCTGCATTCTTTTGTGAACCAAGGTTTGTTGTGATTGTTGGTTTTGGTTGTTTTCGGTATGGTATTATTTGCTATGTTTGTGAGTGTTTTAATGAAGTAGTTCAAATGGTCATCTTCATCATTCTTTTCGATAATTAATTGGTTTTTGCACTGTTCCTGGAAGTCTTCCCAATCCGCTTTATGTAGGTTCCATTTGGGTGTTTTTTGTTCAGTGCTAGTACTTAGACTTTCCAGGATGATTGGGAAATGATCACTCCCACAGGTGTCATTGTGTACTTTCCAGTCATAGTTCATATATATGGAAGGATCACATAAGGTAAGGTCAATGGCGGTGAAAGTACCTGTTGCTGGGTACATATAGGTGTAGTTTTGATTATTAAGGAGGCATAGATTATTTTTATTTATTATGTTTTCTATTTCTTTTCCTTTTTTATTTGTTTCTTTACTCCCCCATATTACATTGTGACTGTTGAGATCTCCTAGTAGAAAAAAGGGTTTAGGGAGTTGTTTTATTAATGTAGTTATCTCAGTTTCGTTGATTGTATCTTTTGGAGGGATGTATATTGAGCAAAGTGTTATAGTTCTATGTAGAGTCACTGTAACTGCAATTGCTTGCAAGTTTGTGTTTATATTTATTTGTCTTTGAGGGACTTCATTCTTCACAAGTATTGATGTGCCTCCAGAAGCTCTGTCCGTATCTTTATGTAGTTGTAAGATGTGTAGTGTTTTATGTTGATGGTATTATTTTCTTTCAGAAAGATCTCCTGTAGACAGACAAGTGCTGGGCTCATATTTGTTATTAATAATGTGAGTTCATTTTGGTTTGCTTTTATCCCTCTGATATTCCATTGTAATATTTTGTTCATCATTTGGAATTGTGTTCAACTTCCATCGTCTCCAATCCCTCAAATCTATTTTCTGTCGGAGTCCCTGTTCAAGATATAGATCGGGATCTTTCTTTTCCTGTTTTTGTTTGTTTTTGTTTTTTGTCTGGGGGGATTTTTGATTCTTTTCTGGCTTGTGATGTGTTTGATGGTTGTTCGGTTGTTTTTGTAGAAATGGTTTGTGGTTTTGTTTCTTTTTGTGGTTCAGTAGTGTCTTTACTTAATATTATCCTTGGATTGGTTGCAGACATTGCACTATTCATTTTCCTCATTTCTTCTAATAGTTCTTTCATTTCCTTTATTAGTTTGCTTAGGACATCAATTTTCTTGTCAGTTGTATCCGTTACATGTATATGACCATTTTGATTGTTGATTGGATTAGTTTTTTTTGTTACATCTGCATATGTTTTAGTTTCGATGATTTTCCTGGCCTCTGGGTAGGATATATTCTTCATATGTTTTAGTTTGGTCACTTCTTTTTCTCTTTTCCATATTTCGCAAAATCTAGAGCCAGCGCCATGGTTTCCCAGGCAGTTGGCACACTTGAAATCTTTTCTGCAGTCAATGTGTGGGCCACTTTCTCCACATCTTCCACACACTGGTAATCGTGTGCACCGATCTTAATGGTGTCCAAACTTCTGGCACTTGAAGCATTGGAGGGGGTTTGGAATATAAATTTCTACATTTATTTTCATATATCCGACTTTCACTTCTTTGGGTATGGTGAGGGAATCGAAAGTTAGTATATATGTATTGGTATCGATTTTCTCACTGTTTTTTTTAATTTGAACTCTGCGAACATCTAACACATTCTGTTTCTGTAAGTTTGTCCGGATTTCCTCCAAGGGACAAAGTGCAAGTTCGTGGCTTTTCACTACTCCTTTGCAGGTATTTAGGGTTGGATGTCTGTAGCATTTGACTTTGATGTTTTCAAATAATTTTAGTTTCAATATTTCTTTAGTTTGTTCTTCGTTATGGGTTTCTATTAGTAGGCTGCCGTTAAATTGTTTTTTAATAGACTTTGGTTTTAGAGTTTTAAGATTTTTTTCAATTTTAAAAGGTGATAGTTTGCTCAAAGGAGTTTCCTCCATTGATTCTATTACTACGAATGTTGAGTTCCTTGGTTTTATCGTCTCTTCGTCAGAGCTACTGATGTCAGAGACATCAGAGTGGGTTCTCTTTGGGTGGTTGGGTGGTTTTTGGGAGGAATAAGCCATATATTTTGTTTTCTTTTTTCGTCATCTTTGTTCCCCACCCACCTCGGAGTCCTATTTGGGAAGAGCCTGGGGGGAAACCCATTCGCCCAGCCTCTACAGGGATACAATGATGATATAACCGACTTTGGTGGTATCATAATGATTATCTGTTCTCTCTTGATATTGCTATGGGATCTGTAGCAATCCTGAGGGGTTTACAGCCTCGTCATCGATATTCACACCTAATCGATTGACCCTCAGCCACCGCTTTCCATCATATATTAGGGTTATTTGTGGGAGAGGGGGGATGTGTTGTATTAGTAGTGGGTTTTTGGAATGGGCAATATATGGTGGGGCTTGGCGTGACTGGCCGATTGGTCGGATCGGGCCTCTCCGACCGCCCGTCTAATCGAAGTAAGGGCCAAAGTAATGTGTTGCGGTGCCTAAACTTCTATGTATCCTGGTTTAGGTTCGCTCAATCACCAGGATCACGTCCTAAGACTTTACGGGTAGCAACCCACGGCTAACTGGTTGCCCCATTGAGGGATTTTTACCCTCTGCAGGAGGACAGTCGGTTTGTTCTCATGCCCTACCGACAGGGAAAAAAAAAATAAATAAATAGATAATTTAATAGAATATTTTTCTTTTTCTTTCTTTTTTTGTTGTTTCTTTTCCTTTTTAAAATCTGTTTCTATTTAACCCATAGTTGGGACCCTAACAGGTACTACCACTACGGGTCAGGGTGGACCTGGGAGCAATGGCAATTAAGAGGTGGCTCCACACTCCCCAAGCCCGTAAGCCGGACCTCACCATCGGATGTAGTTTAAGGTCATATCCAGGACCGGGAGTAAGGTAGGAAAAAATAAAATAAAATGGGGGGGGGGGGTAATAGGCTGTTTTTGTTTTTGGTTTTGCAGAACATAATTAAGTTTTACAAAAAAAGATCAGAAAACAAAACGTCAATGTAGGTGCATTTCGTCTCAGGAAGCCACAGGGCAGCCTGATCTGGTAGCACCACGTTATAAAATTAGATTTCAGAAAATACAAAAATGATGGATAAGCTACTCAAAGTAAAATAGTTCAGTTTGTCATTTTGAATGCACTTCAACAACATCCATATTTGTTATTGGCATCGGTTTAGTTATCCTGAATATTTCATTCTTCTGATTATCCATTTGTAGTCAATCTGAAAACCTGACTTGCCCAGCTTTCATCTTGGCTTCATATATTGTTCTTGTCCTTTTTACCACTATGCATCCTTATTCAATAAATTTTTTTCTCCACTTATTTCCATGTAAAAATGCAAATTAAAAATAAATCCTCATTAAAATCAAAGTGATTTTTACCTTACTCTGATAAAAAAAAAAGAAAAAAATCTAGTCCCTATCAATCCTTTCCTTCTTTAACTTTACAGTAAATTCAGTTTAACGAAAGGGAAATAAGAGAAAAATGAGAATAGAAAAGTGGAGGCTATTTTTATTATCTGGTGTTGGTTATATAAATAAAAGTTAAATGTTTATTAATCATTATTAAAAAAAAAAAAAAAAAAAAAAAAAGATTAAAAGATAGAATTGATTATATAAAGGATTGTTTACTTGAAAATGCTGCTATATGAATGTAAATATTCTTATAATTGCGTGGTATATTTCATACACTCCTCAATTTATGAAAGTCAAAATAATATGCTTCGATAACTTTAAACCAGAAAACATTTTTCATCTAATCACACAATGAAAAAAAAAAAGCCTTTGCTACAAAATAAAATTGGAATTCTGAAAAAGAAAAAAAGAAATCTAGTTTACTACACATTATTAGTTATAAGGGTATGGGGCTTTTTCTTAAACATATCCTCTTTCTAGGAAAAAAAATAATTATCATTTCTTCTATCTTTATTAAAGAATGAATATTGAAGTCATTTTCTTCAATGTACTCATTGGTTATCTTATCCAAAGTTTCCCATAACTGCATAGAATATAAGCAGCTTTAGAAGCACCGATAGATTTGTTGAAGAGACAATCACATAAAAGATGTATTCAATTGGTTCTGATGCAAGCATTGAACTGAATTTTTTTAGCAATGCTCATGGAAAAACTGAAATTAAACTTTTGCTATTTTTTGATAAAACAGTCTAATTAAAAAAAAAAAATCAAGTTCAGACTACTGTTCTTACTTTGTTTTTTGGTTTTTTTCACAACCAATGTAATCTGACTTTTAGGAGTATCTTGTTGGACTTGAGGAATCTTTCTGTTGAATTCAATAAGATCAGATTACATTACACAATAATAACATTCAAGATGAGAACAGTGGTCAAAATAATACAAATTATCAATGCTCATCTCAAAAATTCATAAACATTCAGGTGTGAGAAACTGGCAAGACTTAAAATAGGGATAGCTGTTCAGGTGGAATGTTCTCAGTATCTCAATACTTGTTTAACATTACAAATCCGATTTCAAACTAAACAGCCAGAGACAAACATCAGCTGAATAGAATCTTTATTTCCAATCAAATTGATAATTAGAGAAATTTCAAGAGCTGGAAATAAAAGGTGGAATAGTAGCTGTTTTTTGATTTCGACTTTATCAGCTGAGATATGACAACCGAATATTGATGTCTGATCTACTAATATTAAACAAAAACAGTTCTATATTAGCTAGAGATGAAAATTGGCCTGGTCATTTTCAGCGATGAATTAAGACTTTTTTTTTGTGATTGTCATACAAAAGGTATGATACCAAACGTGTGAAAAAAGTATCATTCAATTTTTAATGATTTGAGGTTGCAAATCTATCTATGTTAGAAAGATACACTTTTTGAAAAGATTGAGTAAGGTTACAATTTGTCTGGATGTTTGAGATTATTTCAAGTGTGAATGCAGACTCCACAATAATAATGTACTCTGTCAATACAAGGACATAAGTGGCCAATAACAAAAAAAAAAAAAAATCTGCCCCCCCCATTCTCTAAATTGAGCCAAATAAAAAAAAAAAAAAAAAAAACAAAGCTTGACTGATTCAGCAAAAATCAGTTTTTGCTACAAAAAAAAAAAAAAAAAAAAAAAAAAAAAAATTTTATAATTTTGCTTTTACAAAAGAGTGAAGGTTTTGCATTTTTGGTATTAATGTATGACACCGTAAATAGTTTAAATGGATAATACTTTCTGTATAAGATTGAAGTGTGACAATGTGAATATCATTCATGTATGCACTTAAACATAACCTGCAATATAATGATTGGTCTGAAGTAATTTACACTGAAATAGGGTTTGTAGGTCGGAAAAAACTGATTTACTTAAAACCAGGTTAAAAAACAGTAATCATAAAATACAAAATGAGAGCATGTGAGAAACTGTCTTTTCAAAATATGGATAAAAGATAATCACAGAAATAAACATGGCCAAATTATAAATCAGAAAGCGAGAGCAAATAATTATAAAATTGTTTTTTTTTGCTTCTAGTTTTTCAGAATATTCAAATCTAATAGCCTAAAAAAAAAAAAAAAAAAAAAATGTAGTTACATTTTCAGGGGAGTGGGAGGGGCTACAATACCTTTTCTTATACTGAAAGTATCAACTGATATTTGAATTTCATTTTTTTCCTTTTTAAATGCTTTAAATTCTGTTAAGAGTAATTTTGTGTAAAAGAATGTCCAAACCCTTTTTTTGTGGAGTAAAAAAGTTTTCAAAACATTAATGTTTGGCCAAAGAAATAAAGAAAAATAGATGACAAAAAGCCCCACGCTGTAGAAATTGGACAAAAAATAACTTATGTTTATTTAAAAAAAAAAAAATTGATGCATAAAAACTAGATAAAATGTCAGAAAGTGTTTGAGTAAGTTTAATGTAAAAAGTTGCAAAATTTATAAAAATCAGTTTTTTTTTTTTTTTATTCGATTTCACATCTTTAAAATGTTCAGATTATAAATCTCTCCACATACACGCAGAATATTATTGGTATTTTTAAGCCAAAAACACTTCAGACAATAATTAGAAACATTTTTTGAAAATTTAATCTAAGAATTAAGCCTAAAAATTGCCTTTCCTTAAATCAAAGTTCACATCCAAAACATTTACAGTTTTAACATCTGATATAATATCCACTTTTAATTTAATTCTACGGAATTCATTTAAGATAATCTTTTTGGTTCTTTCACATTTAGGGCCGTTGGATTCCTTGATGATCATCAGTCCATCATCACGATACAAGCCTATATCCATGACATTGATGTCTTTGGTTAAGTTGTATAGTATGAATAGACCTAAGTCTGTCATTTCAGCCGAATCCAAAGACCCCATGGAAATGTCAAACAGGTCATTTATTATTTTTTTGATGTGAACTTTGATTTAAGGAAAGGCATCTACCAACCATATAGGAAGGAAAACTCAAACCCAATTTATGTACACCCCCTATCAAATCACCCAAAATCTATCATTAGGCATATCCCCAAATCCATTAGTAAAAGAATCAGTGACAATTCTTCCAATCTTGAAACATTTAATAAACATAAATATTTCTATAACAGGGCCCTTAAGGATAGTGGATACAAAAACACCCAAATTGAGTTCATAGAACCAACACACCCAAACACAAATAGAAACCGTAAGAGAAAAATCCTTTGGTACAATCCCCCTTTTAATCTGAAACTTAAAACAAATCTAGGAATGAAATTCTTAAACTTAATTAAAAAGCACTTCCCTATTAATAACATACTACATAAAATTTTCAATAAAAATACAATAAAACTTAGTTATAGCTGTAATGAAAACCTTGAAAAAATAATTAAAAAACATAATAACAAAATATTAAACAAAAATAGCACACCCATTGCTACCGAAAGTTGTAACTGTAGAATTAAATCAAAATGCCCTCTTAAAGGAAATTGTCAAATTACTTCTGTAGTGTACCAAGCAACTATTTCTACTAAGGAAAATCCGAATGAAAAAAAATATTACATAGGAATGACAAATAACAATTTTAAAGAAAGATTTACCGGTCACAAGTGCTCTTTTGAAAATAATGAGTACAAAAATAGAACTTCCTTGTCTAAATATTACAATGAACTAGTAGAGCAAGGTTACTCCCCAATAGTAAATTGGAAAATTTTAAAGAAAGCGAAAACCTGTTCATCTTTAAACTCGCCTTGCTACCTATGTCTTTATGAGAAATTATTTATACTTACTTTTAGAGAAAGAGATAAATTATTAAATAAGAAGCACGAAAATTCAATTAATTGCAAACATTATAAAAACCATCTTTTAAGTAATTTAGTTTAGATATAAAATTTAAATAAATTAAAAATTGTCACCGATTTCTATAATTTATTAAAATACTATTAATATACTTTCTCCTCTCCTGATTTCATTCTTTACTTCTCCTATCTTATATACCTGTGTGTCTATGTGTATATGCATGTGTCTATGTATTTATTTTATGACCGTGTGTACTTAGATCTATACATTTCTATATTATTTGGTATACCCTCCCATGTTTATTCAATCCATTTGTATGTTTCTATGTGTGTATGCATCTTTCTGTACTCTTGCCAAATTATTTGTATTCTTATGTATTTCTATATATATAATTTATGTAAATTATACATATTTATGTGTGAGTATATATATGTGTGTGTGCGTTGTTGTTTATTAGTATATGATTGTGTGCATATATTTGTGTATTTTTTGTATGTATGTGTATACATAAGATTATATATATATATATATATATATATATATATATATATATATGCTTATTTGTATGTCGGTTGGTTCTCTGTGGGTATATACATATGTATCTTATTATTTTTAATTTGGGTACTATCTACCTGTGCGTCGCTACTTTTGAGTATTTCGTTGATTTAATTACTTCTTTTGCCTGAATATATTTATATATTTATAGGTAAGTGTACTTGTATCTGTGTTATTAGTAATCTGGTCTTGAATGTATTATTTTGTGATTTAATATGACTTTATATCTATACTTAAATAGCTTAAACTTCCAACTTAATAGTATAGTTACACCTTTACTTATGTGCATGTATATGTATATATATATATATATATATGTGTGTGTGTATGTGTGTGTATATATGGATATATATATGTGTGTGTGTGTATATACATATTTGTATTGTATTCTTTTTATATACATAAATATTAGTAGTTTTTTATTTATAATTATTGGACCTATTTAATTTATTTAATCCCCTCTTATGGCTAAATATGTTATATTAAAAAGATAATAAATATTAATTTTATTCTGTTTTTATTATTATTATTATTATAATTATCATTACTATTATGTTTATTGTTATTAATAATAATTTTAATATTGTTTTATCATTATTTTCTTCTTTTATTCATATATTTATCTAATAAAAACGCGAAAACTTTAAACTTATATCATTTAGCATAAAGGGCCTAATTAATGGTAGACGTATGTTTGAATTGCGTTGATTTTACTCGTGGACGTATGTAAGAGGATAAATATGCTAGCTAAATACATTCACTGCCTTTTTTGACACGTTCATTTCTGACGCTTGGATTGTATCTTCTGTTTGTATTTGTAATAATATGTTTCATTACTGAATTGTATAATTGTTCATAAATTGGTTGACACGCAGATCTTTTTCTTTTTCTTTTTCTATATACTGTCAAATTCTTACTTTCTCTCTTTCTCTATTTAACTAGATCTCATTATTCTTTCCTTTTCCTTCTAGTTCTTATTCTCTTTATAATAACCATTTATATCTTTTTTCTTTTCTTCTCCATATATATATATATATATATATATATATTCTCTCTTCTTTTTCTCTCTATTTTGTTTTCTCTCTATTTTCTTTCTCTATTTCTGTCTCTATTCCTTTTTTTCTCTTCTCAATCACTCTCTCCCCATTGTAATCTTTTAACTTTATTTAAATTGCCTCTCCCTTTTTACTTTTTTATTTAATAAAAGTTCTGTGTTTTAAGTTTTTTAACTCCAACTTCTAAAGAGTTCCTACCTAAAATAAAAATCCATTATTCATTGAACTTTTGAATAGTCAAGTCGCTGCCTGATGATATCTGTTGTTTGATTGAAACAAGTGGCTATTTGTAGCAGCGGGATGTGAGCATGTTTATATAACAATAAACAAGTATTTATGTATATGTATATATATTTGTTTAAAAAATGTTGCCTATACCACTTTTGTCAGTTTTTGATCTATAGACATGAAACTCAATATATAGGATATTCAAACCCATGCAAAACTTTATAATTGGGTTTTAGCCAGGGAATATTGGTGCAAAAGTATAAACTTTGTCTCAGTGTATCCAGTTGTTGAACAGAATATTGTGAAATTTCCAGTATATTGAAAATTTTTTAAACTGAATGATTTGTGGCAAATTTTCCCATTAATTGAAGAACGTATTTCTGACAAGTTTCTGGTTTTCATATCCATGGATAAATTCATGTTAAAGTTCAAACAGCTAACTAATATTTAAAATTTGAAAATTATCAGAATGCAGATTTCACCTGCAACAAAATAACCTAAGATATTAAATTTTTATTCCTAGTACTATTATTTGAAAACATTTATTATAAAGTAGGCGAAATATATAAATATATACCAGAAAGTATGTTTGAAAATCAAAACATCTGAAGGCTAAAAAAATACACAGAATTATATTCAAAATACTAATGCTGTAAGAAAAAAAAAGGTTCTTATGCAAGTAAGATACCATGCAATTTTTTAATAGTATTTTCAAGTTAAATTCAAGTTCTAGATGAAAGTACAGAAGTTACAGAATATTTTCCCCATGTTAAGAATGGGCTTCTAAATGTTATTTCAGCACAATAACTTTTCTGCATAAGTATAAAAAAAAAGTATATGAAAGAATGTTTTAATATTTCTAGGGTGAATGTCCAGTTTTTGAACAGTTCAGTTAAATGCAATTCAAATAATGGGCCACAGGCTGGGGGGGGGGGGGTGCAGAAAAAAAAAAAAAAAATGTAGAAAGGTAGGCCTCGAAATGGTGTGTATGCTCTCCTGACAACTCAAAATTATCTGTATACTAGAATGGATTACCCCCCGCCGAAAAAAAAATAAGTAAAATAAAAATAAAAATAAGTTAAATAAAAATTTAAAAAAAAAAAAACAACTTTATTATATACATGTCTACAGGGAGAGGTAGGCTCCGAAATGGTGTGTATTCACTCCTGAATACTACTCTACATTATCTGGAGACCAGAATAAAATGCCCTACAAGTTAAAAGATCTGATAAACTTGATTATATACCTATATACCAAGGTAGCTATTTCTTCCAAATAACAATATCTTCAGTTGGTTGCTCACTTCATTGTAAGTTTCTGCTAATGTATTGTAGAAGCATTTTAGTCTTCTCGCTATATTGTCACCATAGCAATATAGCAGGGATGTAACCTATTTCTCCTATCAAAGGTCTGGGCAGTAGGGAAATGCTCTTGCTGGTCTTTTAAGTGGCTCATGGGACATCTAACATTGTTCCTCTTGGCCAGATAACACCCAATCCATTGGATGTGTAAAGTTTTGAATTCACTCAAAGCCAGGGACATACATACACTAATAACTTATCTATACAAATTTGAAAGCTCAGTGTTACAATATAAAAAAAAATTAAATAGATTACCTTGGATATTTGAAGATACTTTGCCTAAATTCTTTAATTCTAAATGGTACAGTTCCTTATTTGTACACATGGAGACCTATGTTGGGAGAGAATCCTGTATCCAAACAAAACCTAAAAAGAGAAAAACAAAAAAAATTAAAATAAAAGATTACACAAATCTGAAAATAGGTTTATTTTAAATGTAACGACACAATTATGAAGTATAAAGGGGGATTTACAATTTTCTTGCTATTAGCAGAGGCGAGACAGAAAAGTTGAAAATCAGGAGTTGGCAATTTTTGCAATTGTTTTGAATTTGTTTTTTTTAGCTAACTCCATAGATCTACAGGAGTCGAGAACCAAACAGACTAATAGAGAGCATATTTATTATTTTTTATTTGGTTTGAAGTTGATTTTACCTCTAGAAATAATAGCAAGATAGAAATTCTTTTTCAAGCATCTACATTGAAGAGGTCTGAAGCTACTTTCATGATATAAGAATAGTATTGCTAAAAGGATTCAAAAAGATATTCAATAAACGCTAACATACCTTATGCCAGTAAATTGGGAAATTATCCTAAAAGATATTTCCAGACAGGAAGTAACTCACACCTACATGAAGACAAATCACCGTTTAATTTCCATTTTTTTTATTACTGTAATAACCACTACTAATGTGTCAAGTATTGATTTTTTTTTTAATTTTTAACTTAAAATGACAAATGTTTTTATACAAAGTTATTTGGGAATAATGACAAAACTCATTTCAATATAAATAGCAATACACATGAAAAAATTTAAATGGCTTAAAATATTTCAATATTGGTGTGTAATATATATATATATATATATATATATATATATATATATATATATATATATATATACATACATACAAGTTAGAAAAGCATTTCATCCAAGGCATGAAAATTGTTAAACAAAATGTTTTTACTATAGGCTTTAAAAATAAAGGTACAAGATTCAATTTGAAATTTATGTACTTTCATACATTTTACAAAGTAAGGTATTAAATTTTTATACCTTACTTTGTAAAATGTATAAAAGTGCACTTTGAAAATAAATAAATTTCAAATTGAATCTTGTACCTTTATTTTTAAAGCCTATAGTAAAAACATTTTGTTTAACAATTTTCATGCCTTGGATGAAATGCTTTTCTATCTTGTATCCTATCTTTAAGATTATATTTTATTTAATTTATTAATTTGGATTTAAAAAAAAGATGAATGTGATTTTGTATGTATTTATAAAAACTACTCTATTTCAGATTGTATTTCTCCTCACACCACAACTCATTTTTGCAACCCCCTCTTCGTATTATTACAGGTCTGAATATTCTGTTTCAGTTTCTCCTCACTCCACAACTCTTTTTTGCAACTCTCTCTTTGTCATACATGTCTGAATAATAAGAAAATCTGAATTTTTTTAACAAAAACTTTAAAATAACTTTTTTAGATTAATTTTTTTAAAACTTCTTTCAGAATAGAAAATCTTTACAATTTAATAAACATATTTCATATAGGTTTCATCAAAAATATTCAGTAGATAACGAAAAAAAGAGATGAAAATGTCAAAAGGAGTGTATAACTGGTTACGCTCAATAGTAGTCCTCGCTAGCGAAAGACTTTGTTATTGTTATTCTATTATTATTTAAAACATTTTGTGTCCTGCGCTTTCGCGCGAGGACATATATATATATATATAGAAAGAGCTTGATAAGCTAAGAAAGAATTTTACAAATCCAGTTAAAATCAAGTTATGACTATTTTTATGCCTTGCGTGTTTGGACATTTCCCCTCTTTAAGACCATATGCATTTTGTCACATTTTTTACTATTTTTTCAGTAAAAATGCTATATCTTTGTTAAAACACAAGACTAAGCAATGAAATTTACCATATTAGTGGATTTTTGTACAAGGAATCTGAATAGGCTGCTGAAAATCTCCAGAAATGAATGGTTTCCAAATAATCTGCAGTAAATGCACATAAATATGCTGTGCTTGCTTAAAAATGCCATGTATTCATTAAAAGAAAACAAGTTAGAAAACTCAAAGTTGAATTGTAATGCATTTAATGTGCCCAAAACTGAAATCGAAATCTAGGATTGGTTAAAAATGAACATATTGCAATATTTCTTTGGTAGTATTGTAGATTAATACCTCTTCAAAATATATGATTCTACTTTTATAGACAATTGCATGTGAACAACTTGAAAAACTTTAATAAAAGATAAACAAAAATTATTTTAGAATTTAATGTAAAATGATTTCCCATTTTGAATCATTCGAGTGTTTTAGGACAGTTACCCCCCCCCTTTCCTGATAGATAAATCCTGGGTGTTTTTTTTTGTTTGTTTTTCTAAAAGGTGATTATGCATGGTTTTAAGAGGGTCTTTGTGCAATTATGAGAAGGTAGGGAGGTTGCCACTCTGACTTTGGGTTAATGATAGGACTAACGAAAATTATGTGTGAACATCCTGAAGACTCTATAGAAACAAAACAAAAACAATTTCAGAATTTAGAGTGTGGGTTGGTTTCACATAAATGTAAAAATTCACCATTTCAAGACGATTCTAGCGTTTTAGGACAGTTGACCAATTTATTTTTTATGGGAGATTAATCGTGCACTTTTCTTTAAAAGCTTTTTATGCTTTTTTTTTTTTTTTACGCTTACATGAGCTCACAGAGGAAGTTTGTTTAGTGGGGAGCTCTGCCACTTGTACTTAGCATTATTGTTAAGGCAAAATGTTTTAGGAGGAGGCTTGCCACTCATTAGACATAGAATTAAGCAAGTTTTTTTTGTTTTTTTACAAGGGTGTTTGATACCCGTTAAGAAACTTTACAAGAATTATGACAGACAAAAATAAATGTTATTTAAAAAAGTGACGTTCCTCTAACAGAAAACGTGATGCTTGGAAAAATATCAAGTATTTTTGTCCCACCTATTTAAATGTAAAAAAAGACAAATTGTAAAAAATTTGAATTAATGTTCTTTTGATTTTTAATTACATTTCATGTCTTTTTCTACCGTTTTTATTTTTTAACTGAGCATCTCCTACAAATATTTAAATATTATTTTTATTTTTTAATAATCGGGTAGATTAGTTTCCATTTGATAATAATTCACTGAAAAAAATTTTTAAAGGACAAATTAGAAGTGTGTACCGATGGTGTACCGTTCGTACACGTGAACCAAAACAATCGTATTTCACATCTTCCCTTGTTCAAATATTTTAAAATTTAATACTACCCAATTTTTTAAAAATATTTGTATGGTTGATAACAAAAGAGCTCTAACTAAACATGTAAGAAATTTTTTTTTATAACCAGATTTTCAATTAAAAAAAAAAAAAATCGATCTGGAATAAAAATGAACAAAAACAAAACGTCTGAATACACCATGCTTATTGCTTCTGCTACTATTACTAATACTACAGAAGTCTTGATTCAAATTCATAACGATTTTTTCGGATATGTTTTTAAATTGCTACGTACCACTAGAGAAAACACTGTCCAATAATCTTTTTAACGAATAAACATAGTAAAAAAATTGTTTTATTTAATAGTGAGTGTCCAAAGAAAATTTTTCAAAATTTTCCATACACGTCATTTTGAAATCTTTTTTAACACAACAGAAAAAAAAACGAGTGGTCAAATGAATTTCTGACACTCGAAATGATTAAAAATTGACATCTCTTTTGGCTAATTTACAAATTTCGTTATAAAATTCTTAACAGAAATATGGTACGAGTGTTTACAAATCGGGGGGGGGGGGTTACAAAATCTTACCGAAAACGCCGTTTTAGGATGTTCACATTTTTATCACTTTATTTGCTTAAAACTCTAAAAATATATAATGTATGTTATTATTTACTAATTTATTTGAAAGTATATGCATTTCTGAACAAAACGTTGGTATTTTTGAAAACTTAAAGTGCTTAAATATGACTTTTAGCGGAAACCCCTTGAAATCTGATTATCTAAAGTGTTTTATTGGCCATGTGTATTGCTAATATAAATAATCTATATACCATGAAAACGGTAAATGACCTCAATTTATGTAAACTACCAAATTGGTTTGGATGTTTCACACTATATCTTCAAGGTTTCATTGTTTTGTTTTATGGCATGTCAACTAAGGGTATACCGATTAATCGGCAGGTAATTTGCCTAATCGGCCACTTTGCTGATTAATCGGTAATCGGCCGATTGTCTCTTTACTATTAAATTTCATCACTAACAAGTGACTCAAGCAGTTACTATGTTAATGTGTCAAAGCTAATTTAACTTAACATTTATTAAGTGTTTGGCCACTATTATAGCTTTTTGACTTTATTAAATAAAATTTCTAAAATACAATTTCCGATTCTTAGATGAATTATTTTAAACAATTAGATAAGAAAAAAGAAATTACAAACCAACTACAAAGTACAAATTGTAATTCTTCAAGTGAATAACTATAAGCTGAAGTTCTGCTGCTCTATTGCCTCTTCTATTCTTGCTGCCTACCTTCCTTGCTCTCCGTCTCCTCAGTATTTAAAGTTGAATAATTTTAAGTTGTAATGTAAAAACAGTTTCTTCATTCTCAGAACAATCTGTTCCTCGTGGGTTCATACACATTATAACCCTTTCCACAGGTAAAGATGGTGCACTTAAAATATTTTGAAGCCAGTTAACTCCGCAATAGTAAGGTTTCCTGTGTCTTCCACCACTGAAATAGATCATCTCTTGCAAGTAGCGGTAAAGCTACATAATGATAAAGTTCTTTTGTGCATTTAAGCATATGGGATTTACTCCTTTTGAGTTTAGATTGTGATTCTTGTATTTCTGTTGTAGTTGCAATCTCCAGGTTTAACTCCGCTACTTGTTCTAAGTTTTGATTTGTTACTGTAGGCTTATTTGAAGCTAATTCATCAAAAAGGCTTGAAAGAGATACAGTTTTACTTTCACTTTGACCTTCTTGACCCTCAACAGAGCTTGAAGTGTATCCTGCTGATTCGACTTCATTATCATCAGTAGAAAGTAGAAGATGTAGAATCCAAGTCTTAGTATTTTCCATGTCATTCTTTTGGAATTGAAATTTTCATCTTGGATCTAGGAAAGTAAACACACATAAGTTTCTATCATTTAGATAAGATGAAAATCTTTATTCCATTGACTCACAGAATTGTTCAACAATAGTAAGGATACCACTAAAGTCAAAAATATCAAAATTAGATTAAACTCTTGAAAGAAATAACTTCAAAGCTAAAATTGTAGGTATTATCGATATGGTTGAAATTCTGTGGCTTGCTTTGGTGATTTCTTCAAATGAATTCAGTAACTGGACAATTTTTTTTAAACAAGTCCCCATTGGTAAGTTGTTAATCTAGGAATTTTATTATCAACAGCATACATTACAAGAGCTTTTCGTTGTTGTAAATTTCTCTTTAGCATATATGTTGAATTCCACCACATGGTCAAATATTGGAGTTTGTTTTTTTCCAAATTAAACGGATCCTGTATTTCAGTTAATTTGCTAATTGCTAATAAAAAATGATTAAAGTGAGAAACTATATTTCTGTTAGATGTAATGATTGTCTTCACAACCTGTTGGGAAAATAAGGAGTTGAGAGTTGCAATGCATGTATAAAGCATGATGGTGATTCTAAAGCACATTCCCTGACACCAACAAACATATTTGTTCTTGAATCCCGCAAAATCAAGAAAACTTTGAAGATTTTATACTCTTCCAGAACATTGTGCAATTCTTCACTTATTCTTGCACCAGGGAATGGAACAACTAAGCATAGCTCTGCACTGTTCAAAATCATTTGAAACCAATAATCCGCCAAACTCAGAAAGGGGGTATTATTTATAGCAGTTGTCCAAATGTAGTCAAAGAAATATTGCTAATTTCATCAAGAAAGGACTGAATTTTTGTTTTTACTCTTGTAAATATACTGGGAATTATTTCTTCAGTGAAATACTTTTTTGATGGAATACTGTAATTTGGGCTAAGTTTTGCAATAAGCCTATCAAATCCAATGTCAGATGTTACAGCGATTATTTTTCCTATTGGATAATGAATCTTTTGTGAACTGTGGTCATTAATGTCTCAAATTTTCTTGGCCAATATTGATTCTATAGTAGTTTGGGGTTTTGCTGAGGACTCATAGTTGCTACCACTTGTTCCTGGAATGTCCCTGAACAGTCATTGTGTTTCCTTTTCTTATCTGCAACATTTACTTCTGGATAAACTTTTCTAAGATGGTTTGACATATTAGCTGTAAAACTTTGTTGATTTGATATAGTGTGTTAACATAACTTGCAGACAGCCGTATTATTATTCTTGGAATTGACAAAAAAAAAAAAAAAAAAATACTTCCAGCAGAAAATGTTTGTTATAATGGTTGAAGGTTGTTAATATTTAGTTCTTTACATATTTTAATTACATGTCTGATATTAGTTATTTATCTCAATAAAATATTCAGTATCTAAGCCAGAAAAATAAAAATATACATGTAATGGTAGTACGAGTCCAAAGGGAGGAACAAGAGTATAACTGATAAAGATTATATTTTTGGTTTACATGTAGTAACAATTTACTGTACAATTCCTCAACATGAAAACTGAAAAATGGAGTAATAATAGGTACCAGCAGTAGCCTTATAATTTAAAGCTCTTGCGCATTTCCACCATTCAACTAATAAAAAAACTGAAAATAGCACCAAATTAAGCAAACAATGATTCATAGTAGGAGTCTAATAAAAAAAAAAAAAAAAGTGTTCTAAATTCTCGTATGAAAAAACGAACAAATTTCTTATTAAAAAGTTCCAGTTTGAGTAAATCATTCTGCTTCACTAGGTGTATCAGAATTTTTGTAGGAATTTTTTACACCCCTAACACGAAACTGCAAATAAAATATAAAAATCTCGTAATTTCTGTTAAAAGTGGGTTATTTATTTTCTTTATGGATTATACTTCCAAAATAAACTATTAAAGTTGTTTTAAAAGTAATAGAAATATTTTTTTTTTTTTAAAAACAGTAATGAATTTTCCGAACTCAATATTTTTCAATTTTTAAACTTTAAAAATCTATCAAAATTTTTCTATTGATTCTATTTTTACGATATTTTCAGGGTCAATGTGAAATTTTATGTTCTTTCCAATAAACCGAATATAATATTTTAGACAAACGTTTTTTTTTTAAATTCACGCCCCCCCCCGCCCATTTTCAAGTTTCTATTAAAAAGTAAATAAGTAATTTACTCACCGAAAAGTAAATTAATTCACTCACAAATTGAAGAGAAAAGGTCAATAAATAATATATTCAAATTTAAAACAAAAAAAATGTAGTGTTTTTTTAGAATTTTACCTGTAAAGTTTGAAGTTTAAAACTTTTTTTTTTTTTAAATCACGTTATTTGTTTTTTTTTTTTTTTTTTTTTTTAATGAAAACTTGGTCCTTGCTCCTTTAATTGAAAAAAAAAATTAGGGCTTGAATTACATTTTTCGAGGAGTTATAAGCTTGGAAAGACAGGGGGTCGAATAATTCACGCCTCTCATTTTGAAATGTCTATTAAAAAGTAAATAATTTATGTACCAAAGTCTTATATATCACAAATTGAAGAGAAAAGGTCAATAAATAATATATTCAAATTTAAAACAAAAAAAAAAAAAAAAACGTTTTTTAGAAATTTACCTGTAAAGTCCGAAGTTTAAAACTTAAAAAAAAAAAAAAAAAAAAAAAATTTTTTTTTTTTTTTTTTTTTTTAATGAAACCTTGGTCCTTGCTCCTTTAATTGAAAAAAAATTAGGGCTTGAATTACATTTTTCGAGGAGTTATAAGCTTGGAAAGATGGGGTGGAATTATTCACTATTTTCACGAAATTTCTGATACACCTACTGCTTCACATATTTGCCATGAAAAAGTCCTTTCTGATTTTAATGTTTACCAGTTAAAAAATAGTCATTCTGAAAAACAGCCAAGTTCGTTTGCTTATTTTAAAACTGCTAAACATTAATCAGAAGGGATTTTTTTCTAAACATTCAATGTAAAGCAGAATGATCTGCACAAACTAGAAATAAATCATTTGTAAACAATTACAGCGTTAACTTGAACAAAACCAATACAATAAAATAAATGTTAAAATAAACAAAAACAATAATACTTATGCAGAAAACTTTTAACCCGATTTCTTAACATGTGGAGGAGAGGGTGTTTTTTTTTTGTTAACTAATTTGTACTTTCACCTAACAATTAATAGACAATACAAAACAAGTGACGTGTGCCACAAGCAGTGAAGGAGGACAACTGAAGTTTTTTTTCTCTCTATGTGATGAGGGAACCACCTCAGATGGACAAATGTGATGAGCACCAAGCGAAGAATACAACAGAATCACAAAGAAATATCAATTGTATAAAGAATTATATCGTAGATAACACGCAGCTATCTTATTAAAATTAAATTGATGTTGGACATTTACGTTTACTTAATTAAATCGCCATGATAAAGAAAATGAAAACCACTACATAAAATTATTACATTTTCCTGAGGACAAAATTTAAGTAGTACATGGTGTAAACAGCTGACATTTGGATACAGCATTGTACAATATGTATTGATTAGGCATGCAATATTCCAGATCTGTCTGTTAATAGTTCTTGTGATATGTGATTTTGAAATTAGTATGTATAACATTTGGTACTTTATTTCCGGCGTGTGGCTGAGACATTCGAGGAGAACCACGTGTTGGCAGGAGAAAAAAATAGGCGTAATAATCCTTATACATAGAATTATATTGAATGTTCATATTTACTGTAATTTAATTCAGTTTCACTTGATATTTTAAAAATTGTCCATCAATGCAATTTTGCTATTATAAATGATACAATGTTCACTTTTCACTAAAAATGAAGACCGAAATTGAATTAGAAATAACTTTTATTCCGTATTGTCTAGGAGTGATGAAAGCTTCTTTTGTGACATTTTTACTGGTTACTTTATTGTCAGTTCTAAAGTTTCCATGCAACTTGCAGATGTTCATGCTTCTTGACCCTCAGCAGGGTAGTGCTACTGCTGATCATCAGTAGAAAGTAGATGTAGTATCCAATTCTAAAGGTTTTCTATGCCATCTTTTTAAAATGAATATTTGAATCCTGGATCTGGGAATGTAGACACAATTTTTTTTATTATTTAGATAGGATGAAAATCTTGTTTTCATTGATAACCTGAATCGTTCAATGCTAACAAGAATTCCACTAAAGTCAGAAATACTAGAATTACATTGGGTAGCTTTTGACAGAGCTAAATTTGTAGGAATTATCATTGATATGGTTAATGTTCTGTGACTTGCTTCAGTGATGATTTCTTCAAATGGACCTATAAACCGGATATTTTTTTGAACAAGTCTCCGTTGGTAAGTTGTTATGGTAGGAATCTTATCAACAGCATACATTACAAGAGCATTTCGTTGTTCTAAATTTCTCTTTAGTATATACTAGCCCGGCTTTTCCCGGTCGTAAAATATGCTTAAGTATGATATTTTAATTTGTCCAGATTTCATATGTATTATTATAGTCATGATTTCAAAACTAAAAAAAAAGTACTTGGGTACCATCAGCTAGAATCAAAACTAAAAGCAAAACTTTAGCATTCAAAGCTGGTGACATTACCACTGTACGAACGTGACACACATATGAACTGATTAAAAATAAACTAAGATGAATGTACAAAATGTAAAACGATTTTTCAATTTTGACCCCTAAGAACTATTTTAACTGGCTGAAGACCCATAACTGTTCATAAAAAATCCAATTATTCGAAGCCCCTAATATCACTATGACTTAGTTTCAGAAGAGATAGAGTTTGAAAATATGGAAACAGACAGACAGTGAATTTTATAAATTAGATGTTGAATTCCACCATGTGGTCACATCTTGGATGAATTTGTTTTTCCAAATTAAACGGATCCTGTATTAGTTAATTTGCTAATAGAAAACGATTTAAGTGAGAGACTGTATTTCTGTTAGATGTAATGGTTGTCTCCACAGCCTGAGTTACAATGTATGATAGTTATTCTAAACCACATTCCCTGACACCAGCAACCATATTTGCTCCTGAATACCAGAAGACTAAGAAAACTTTATTGAAAATTTTATACTCATCCAGAAACTTGTGCAATTCTTCACTTAGTCTTCACCTGTGTGTGCATCAGAGAATGGAACAAGTCTAAGCACAACTACACTGTTCAAAGTCATTTGAAACCAATAACCTGTCAAACTCAGAAGAGGAGCATATGTTGTAGCTGTGCAAATCAGTGTAGTCCTGCTAATTTCAGCAAGAGAGAATCGCATTTTTTTTTTTTTTAAATTTTGTAAATATATTGAAAATTATTTTGCAGTAAAATACTTTTTTGAATACTGTAATTTGGGCAAAGTTTTGCAATAAGCCTATTAAATCCAATGACATTACAGAATATGGTTGAATATCAATTATTTCTCTTGGATCTCTTGTGACCTGTGGTCATTAATATCCACAACTTTCTTTTAGCCAATATTGATTATATAGTAGTTTGGGGTTTTGCTGGCGGCTCAGTTATTGCCACTTGTTTCTGGAATGTGTCCCTGAATATTCATTGTGCTTTCTTTTTCTTAGTTGCAACTTTTGCTTCTTCTGGATGAATTTTTCTAAAATGGTTTAACATCATTAGTCGTCAAAAGTGTTTACTCATTTGTTTACCCTTTAATGTGATGTTTTAACATAACTTGCAGGCAGCTGTATTTTTATTTTTGGATCAAAATACTTCCAGCAGAAACTAGTTGCCATAATGGTTAAAAGTTGTTGTCAATATTTAATTTTTTTACGTATTTAAATTACTTATGTCTGATATCTAATTAGTAATTTATCAATAAAATATATTTTTATTTAGATAATGTGTATGTAATGGTAGCAAGAGTCCAAAAATGAGAAACAAGAGCATGACTGATGAAAGATTTATTTTTGATTTACACATCGTCTCAATTTCCTCAACAGGAAAACTGAAAGATGAAGTAACAATTTTCTTTGACAGCGATTTCATGTACAAAATATTGTTAATTGAATAGGAAGCGAAAGGAAGGAAATTGTCCATGTTTACATTTATTTGCCTCAAATTCAGTGCAGTTGTAAAAGTCTACATGTTAACAGCGCGTCATTTGATAATATAGTGTAGACTATGCACGTCTTTTCGATAAATTTTCACTGGCAAGCAAAAAAAAAAGGGGGGGAGGGTAACTTGTCTCCGTTTAGAATATAATTTAATCAATATCATTTATGACAACAAAATTGGCTAATAAACCAGCATTAGAAAATCGATTAATCGGCACATTCCTATTGTCAACCCTTTTCAGGTTACTAAATGCAGATTTCAGTAATTTTGGAAAAAAGGTTTCAAGTTCTTCATATCTTCAAATACTTATTGATGGAGATTGCTTTGGTTATTTTTGTACAGGAAAATTGATTTTTTACTTTTCAGAACATGATTCAATTTTACAAAAAAAATGTTATATTTTAGGTCAGAAAACCAGTATCTTCAGTCTGATCTGGTAACACCAGATACTGGATTAGGGAATACAAAAAGAAAAATACACTTTCATCTATTCTATTACCTACACAACAACCTTTTTTTCATAGTTAGAAATATCAAGAGAAACTAGCGAATTATAAAGATAAAAAGAAATAAGATATTAAAGAGGAAATTTATTTTTCTGTCAATCATTAAAGAAAGTTGCTCATTTTGTAAATTACATACAACTTATAAACATTACAATTTAGTAAAGTGCAACGGAAGTTTTTTTTTTATGGTAAAATTGAGATGCATTCATAGAACGTACAGGTAAGGAGCAGTCTGTATCCTTTTAGATTGGCATGTATCAAAGCTATGAAATGCACTCCAAGCAGTCTACCTGGTGGAATTTCAGTTATAGTCAAAATTAAGTGTTTTCATATGGTGAAACAAAAAAATGTCTTATTGGAAAAAGAAAAAAGTCAATTGTATTCTACAATGGAAAAACCAGTCTCTTGAACTCCTCTTGCTGGTTTCTCATCACTTCCTTAATTTCATAACAATTATTGGTAAATTAGGAAAAAAATAAATAAATGCAGATCATTAACCTTCCATTCCTCTAAAGGCACATTTTCCATACAAATATTTTATAATGAATATTTACATTAGTTCATGGAGTAGATACACCAAATGTGACAGAGCTTGATAGGATTGGTTGAGAAAAAGAACTAATTATATACATGGTCAGTATTTACCTATATCATAAGTTTTCAGATGGCCACTGATTAAAGACAAATTAAATTTAGATAAATTTGATAACTATTTTATTAATTAACTAGCAGTACCCGTTAATTGGCGTTGTTTACTTGTGAAAATGTTTTGTTTATGTAAAAATCAGGACTATTTCCTCTGTAGGTTAATGCGATAGTGATGCTGTAGCTCCTCGGATGTAATGTAAAAATTTATTAAAACACCTGGATGTGTCAAATTCTTTATAAAGTTACGTAAGATAGTGGCTAACAGGCTAGACATAAGAAATTTGTATGTGGCATCTGTTGTTTGAAACAACTACATTTTGGTCCAGAGGAGAATAATTGCGCCTCTTATATATAGGGATGTAACAAAAAATATATTTGAATAAAGGTGGATCGGAAGCAAATCTCGAAACAGTGATTAGATAGAAAGATAAACAGATGTAAGGAATCCTATGCATAGAATTCATGTTACCAGGTGTTTATCTATATATGTACATGTGGAGTGAAGTTTAGTCTAGCAAGCTAACCAATCAGATTCTTTGTTATTCTCTCCAATGGGGCAATATGTCCATTAACCAATAGTAGGACTTCTCTCAAAGGTTTGGCTGACTTTAACTTCTTTTTTTACTCTGTAGCCTTTTTTATGAATGTGTTGAATGAATAGGCAACCTTATTTTGAAAGGTGTTTGGAGTACATTTTTCTATTTCTAGGTGTTGGTTTAGTTTGTCTATTGTATGAATTTAAAATTTCTCATTCAAACAAAGCATACAGGTCATCTGAATTTTTACATGTACTGGCCTGTCACAGTTTTCCACTCAATTATTGGTGAGCATCCACTTTCTTTGAGCTTCTAGTAATGGAGTGCTAATGCATTTTTTTTATTCAGCGATTGTTATTAAATGTGCTTTTATGGTTATAATATCTGGATTTAAAATCTAGGGCAGTCGTGTCCACATAGTATTTTTTGGTATTTTGGCTATATGTGTCTGTTGTATTGGTTTAAGGACTCTGGTGAAAGAACAGACCCAAAAGATGATTGCTACCACACATAAGACTCCTCACACTTCATATATTAAGTAAAGATATCCATTATAGTTGTGGTCCTGGATATGACCTTAAACTATATCCAGTGGTGAGGTCCCAGCTTGCAGGCTTTGGGGAGTGTGGAGCCACCTTTTAATTACCATTGCTCCCAGGTCCACTCTAACCCAGAGTGGTAGTACCTGTTAGGATCCCACCTATGGGTTAAATAGAAACAGACTTAAAAACATTAAAAAAAATTTCTTCAAAATCTTTGGATTCTGCATTAAATAACCCAAAAAGGGTTGATATGCCGTAAAACAAAAACAACCAAACCATTATAGTTAGAGTTGTGTGAAGATATAAATATCAAAATCTTTTTCAGTAAAATAACCTGTGAAAATATTAAAGTTAAATACTGTAGAACTGTGATTGATTGTCTACAGTGGTGACATCTAAAATATCAGTTAACTTATTTGTGATTTAGATACAATTTATCTAAAGAAACTTGCAATGTTTACAATTGAATTAAGCTAAACATGAAAAAATCTAATAGCAAATTAAAAATCAATTCTTGCTACAATTTTAGAATGATTATCTCATCCAAAATTGTATTTGTTTTCAAGTGTGTGTAGTTATTTCAGATCTGGAATTGTTTTGTTTTTTTAGAATTGCAGATAAAGGATAAAAATAAAATAGAAATTAATCCTTTTTGTAAAAAAGGAAAATATTTATCAACTAGCTGTACTTGGCCACGCATTGCTGTGGCTCACACTCACACACAAACACCATTGTAATAACTTGTTAATATGTGCATAATAGCATAAGCACAATATTTAGTAATAACATCTAAAGTACTTAATGAAAAATGAAAATATTTTAGTCTAGCACATGACTGTAAGAACTTGTAAATATTCTAAAAAATAGCATGATAACCTTAAGTGCATAAGAAAAGTGTTTATTAATGACATGTATGATTTATTGTATGAAAAATAAAATAAATTTTAGGTTTTAAAATATGTCTGTTAGTGATCCCATGTTTTAATGTTAGTCAGTGTTTGTTATTTAGATTTGAATTCCCAAAGTTGAGAATTTGTAGCGCTCAGTCAATCAGAATGGATGGATTTTTGAAAGAGTTGTTAATTATTTATGAATCAGAAAAGGGAAAGCTTGTGTTATGCATGTGTGTTTATGATCCAGTTATGATGGGTGTAACTGCATTATGTGTAAAGTGTAGATTTCCTCTCCCAGCATTGACTGGTGGTGGTAGGACTAAATATCTAGAGGGAAAAATAGGAACTCCTCTCTAAAGATGTTGCGATTTTGATGATGTTGCTCCTCGGATGCAATGTAGCATTTTACTATAACGACTAAATGTGTCTAAAATGGCATTCTAAAGTTACATAAGATAGTGGCTAATAGCCTAGACATATTGAATTTGTATGTGGCATCTGTTGCAAACCTACGATACTTTGGTCCAGAGGGGAATCTGCAATCATTTTATTATAGAGGAAATGAAAGCAAGATAGTAAGGTACAAAAATAGTTTTTTAAACTAAATGTATCTATTATTAAAAGGTTATGGCACCTTTGTTGTTTATTTGTACACAAATAGAAACAGGTGACCAAAAGAAACAGTATGTATTATTAAAGATAGTTTTATGATTTTCACACAAGTCTGAAGATATTTTAACTGGATATGTGTTCTATAAATTTAAAATTTACATAAAAATCATTAAATATTATTTAAATGAAGTGACCCTTTTTGATAACCCACGAAAAGTAGACAAAACTTATTTAGAATTCATAATTTGTTTTTTGCCAATAAAAACAATACAAATACATTCAGTATAATTAGTTACTGATGCAAAATTTCAAATATTTTTATCCATACTAGCTATAAAGCAGTAAAATCTAAAAGTTGATGACATCTATGAATACCGTACCAACACTACTCAAGTAGCAAGTATAAACTAGTATCAGGATCTCAATATGTATGAAAAAAATTGTAATTTCTGTTTCTTCAGAATAGTCAACCAAAACCAAAGGTCATTGTTGAGAGATGGCTTGTTCCCCCAGGTAAGATTTTGGTTGTATGATATTCTAGAAGGTTCACCCTCTCAGGCTTTACCTTCTCCCATTGAGAAGAAAGAGATAGTTTATTGATAATTGCTGAGGCACCACTACCAAGGAATACTGACAAGACTGCCCAGATTTTTTTTTTTTTTTTTTTGCAGGCTAGAATGCTTCACTTCTAGAAAACTGGCTCTTTAAATCCCACTTTCTGACTAGTACAAAATCATCTCGCCATGAGATGGAGATAAATAATCTAAAAATTTTAGAGGTAGATCCCCATAGCCATTTTGAAACTATTTTACTAAATATTTCATTTTGATCAAAGGAGGCACAACATTATCATGAGCGTTTGCATACATACTTGACTTCCATTAAAAAAAAAAAAAAAAAACTCTTACTTTTGAGTGAATCCTACTGATGAAATTGATGATTGTGAGAAAATTTTCACAGCTTTATGTATCACAATAGTGCTTGAATTAAAATTGAATTATGTTAGAAAGAATTTTGGTTTTGAGAATGTGCATGAAGGAAATGAATATGGTGATCATGAAGACACGAGGAAAAATAATTTAGAATTTGGTCTTGTAATGGGCATGTTAATTGGAACTGTTTTCAGAAAAAGGGAAGGCCATCTTGTTACATATGAATCTGCTGCAGCAAAAATTTTTTAAAGATTTTCTGCTGGTTAGAGAAAACAACAAAACAAAATAAAGTGATTTGAAAATAATACCTGGTGAAGAAGCTATAACTCAGCATAAATGGTTATATTGGATGTTATGTTGAAGAAAACTAATAAAGTTACAAAAGTTTATCCCCTGGAGAAAAGTGCGGCAGTTGAATGAACATGTGAAACAATAAGTGATGGTGCATTTAGTTACCAGATCCACTTCAGGAAGTGTGGAAGAATAATGGAATAAGTTGAAGGATACACTGTTAGATATAACTAAATGGGTGACAGGATACTGGAACGAGGAAGTTGAAACATGTAACAAAGAAAATCAGGATTGAGTGAGTGGGGAACAAGGTTTAGTAAATAAGGATATGTATCTGGTGGCAAAGAGGAAAGCAAGAAGAGCAATCTATATAAAGTCACGGTGGACGCAGAGCATGCTAGATTTTCACATATACTACAGAGGATAACTAGAAGAATGAAGTATTTAGGATTACTAAATAGACGGCAAAGACAAATATTGATATTGTTGGAGAGCAGGGCATTTGAAATGACAACCAAGAAAAATTGAGAAGTTGTAGAAGCAGTAGCTGGTCAAATATAAAGAAATGTTCAAAATCGTTATAATTAACAGCACATTCAGTGATGGCATTAATGTGAGCGTGAAAAGTTCTGTAGAGTCTTGTTTTTTATTTATGTCTTAGAAGCATTGTCCAAGGAGTTTACTACAGGTTGTCTGGAAGAGATATATTATACTGATGATTTAATAGTTGTTTGCAAAACAATAGAAGGTTCACTTGTTAAGGTAGACTTAGAAAGTTATGGTCTGAAGGAATGTTAAGAGTAAAGTGATTGTAGTGTTGGAAATTCCCCAGAAAGAGAGAAGTTCCCTTTTTCATGTTATAGAAAGGAAGCTAGATGCAATTCAATTACTAATAAACATTGGACACAGGGAAATGCAGTGGAATTAATAGTAGACTGAGAAATGAAAACCAGTTTATATGCAAAAAGTCTAAGACAAATGGAGATGATGGAGAACTCAGATGTTGAAAAAATATATTTGGATGATGAAGCTATTGATGTTAGTTTTATTATCTTTGTGATGCCATTGAAGGACAGGAAGGAGCACGTGCTAATGTGATGGCAAGAATTAAGAGTGAATAGACTTGGGGAACTTTTACCATTATTCACCAGCTCAGTTACGACTCAAAAGGCAAGAGTCTATTAGGCTGCATGAAGAGAAATACGAGATGGTGGTGTAATGAGAGTCTTAAGACAAGATTAGATCTGATAACTTCAGAGGAAGATTAAATCTGGACAGTATAAGAAAATGTGTGCAGAACAGGAGACTTTGTTAGTATAGTCATGTTAAAAGAATGAACTTGATTTATTGCGTTAGTAGATGAAGAAAAGTTGAAGTAATAGGGTTCGTTGACAGAGAGAGGGCAAGAAAAACATGCAAGAACATAAGGATGAACGTGAGAGAAAAAGGGATAAAGAGATAAGTAACTTTAGAAGTTAATTTCTTAAAGCCATCATTAAACCAAAGATGAGGATTCCTGTAAAACTTGAAAATTAAAGAATTTAAGAAATAGAAATAATGATATTTAGGGTTTAGAGTAGGAGTATACGGGTGTTTTGATTGATTCTTGAAAGATGCCAATGCCAAGTGTTTGGAGGCGATTAAAGATGATAAATTCACCAAAAATTATTTAAACAAATGTCACTTTACTTATAGCTTCTCAATTCAATCCACGCTCAGCACATTTCAAGGGACCAACCTAATTGATTATAAATGTAAAAATAAATAAAATAAAAAATGCTATTATTGTATAGATACAAAGGACACATGGTTCTTTCAATCCTGAGTAACACCAGCAGGACAAAATCAAAGTGTAGTATGTGTTTTCCAGATGCTGCACTTCAATTTCTTGTTCTGTCAGTGGAGGAGAAATCCTTCACGACAGACAACTTTTATTTTTGTTCCTTTTCTCCACATTAAAAACGACCCTGGTGTCTAACTCTGCCCAATGGGGAGGTATTGTAAATAGGAACACCAGGTCTTCCTTTTATTTGGGGTGGAGGTGAGGTAATAATAATTACTATTCTGCAGACATTCTTCCAGTATTTATATGTAATAAATGAAAAAAAAAATTGCTTTATGCTGAAAAAGCTAGATTTAATAATCTATTAAAAGTTAGGTGTATTTACATGTTTATATATTTTTTATATACAGAAGTTACTCCTAAATTAACTGCTCATTAAAAATTTTAGCACACAGCTACAAATCTTAAAGAACTATATTGTGAGCTATATTTAGTTTAATTTATGCAAATAATATAACAAGATGGGGGTGGGTTCTTTGTGAAAATTCATATACCTCTTATTGTGAAATTTTAATTTCTTTTAAAAATATAGGCACAACATCCAATTTGGAAATTCAAATATTTCAGATTTGCATTAAATTTCATCCAGAGTCTTTAGACACCAATTACAATTCACTTAATTTCAATTCCGTCTAAAAACCCCTTAAACTTGAGTTTGAATCATTTTCAAGTATCACATTTTATGTTTAGTATCATTATATTTATTTAATCTTCATAAGGATGCATAAAAGCAGTGCAAAGCTTTTCTGTTGAGGGAAATTAATTTTATCCTGGGACGATTCTTGTAGAGTAGAATCCCAGGATATGGCATTAAAAATTAGTAACAAAATACAGTACAGTATATAATACACATGTATATAATCAAATTAGATTATAAATAACACTGAGGCATAACCAGGGGTCAAAAAAAAAACAAAAAAAAAAAACAAACGTATCCTAGGGACGTTGTATCCTGGGTTTCTACTGTACTACGTAAAATGGAATAAAACTCACTTTTAAATGTAAGTTCAGTTTTTAATGTAAATTTATCAAAATGATTCCTATATTTAATACTTTGATACTCTTTATACAAAATCAAAACACTTATCAAGATTTAAATAAAGCTTTAAAATAATATAAAAAGGTTTATTAATATACATTCTGTCACACCCATTTTTAAAATGTACTTTAATTTTAAAGTAAATATATAGGTAGTATTGCAACCTATATTTTGAAGATAATTTAACAGAAAATTACACTTGATGCCTAAATTGAATTTCCAAAACTACTTATTTTACAAACATTAAAAAAAAAAAAAAAAAAAAAAAAAAAAAAAACTAATGATCACCGGAGCAATAATCTCTTATGTTCCTGCAAAGGTTTGAGTGCTATTTGTAAATTTTGTTAACTGTGCCAAGATCATTTTTAACCATTTATATTAGACAATATTGTTCTTGTGTTCAATGCATGTCAACACTATTGAAATTCAAGTTTTTTTTTTTTATTAACGGGCCATTTTTATTTTTTTCCCCTTATGCACTTAGTGTCTTAATAAAATTATCTTAAAATATATAATGGTTGAGAATGGCCATGGGATTCGTTTCTCACTAATGGAGTCAAATGGCTTCGTGGTCGGTTTCAATTTCCCGACTGATAGTAATTGTGTCACCCTGCACTGATAATTCCCAAAAGGATGAAACACTAGTGTCTGAAGGTATTAAAAGAAAAAAAATAGTAATTATATATATATATATATATATATATAAAACCCAGAAGTCATGTTATCTACCTACTGATGCAATGCTGAGTAACTCTGCTAGTGTGTATGCATAAATTATCCTAAGGAATTCTTTTGTAGAATACAATAAAGCTTTGTGTAACTTACTAGATATATTTTTATACTATTATCAAGCTCTACTCATGTATTTAGGATTATTCAAGTAAATACTGAATATATGTTATTTTATTTGTTTTTGTGATACGTCTTGAATGAATTCAATTATTTATACGAACATGCATTTTTACCTAAATGCGGATAATTTTTCCCTTTGACCAATTTGATGCCTTCAAATGGGGAGCGGCATACATATTGTTTTTAAAATATATATATCTGAGAGAGAGAGAGAGAGAAGACGGGGAAGCATAATTTACAAGAAACATTAAGTTGTTTCTTTTTCTGAACTGGAACTAAGTAAATGGTTTTAAAACGTCGCACATATGTATATCATAATCATACTTAACGCTATTATCTTTACATTTTCAGAAACTTTTGCCAATACGAATGAGGAAAGCAAGTGTTACAAGCGTGTGATTTGCTGAATGCACTCATTCACACCAAAAGGAGATTTTAAGAATTCTTGGAATTTGCAAAACTATTACAAGGAAGTCTGAAAGTGGAGGAACTAAAAAAATATACCAAAACTTTTATTAAAGCTTTCACATGTCAAATTCTAAATGATTCAACCAAATCTATGAGAAAAAAGGTAATTGAATTCAAGATAGACAAGAGCATTGAAATGCAATAAAATATGATTTGAAGTGAAATCCTACACAAGAACATCAAAAATACTTGTTGACAAAAGTTATAAAAGGAAAAGAGATTGGAAAGGTGCAATAAAATTATTGCATGGTTCAAGGTAACAATCTTTTCAGATGAAAAGATCTTTGCGTCAAAGCTGTTTGAATCACTGAAATAACAGATGCATCTTAAAATCAACAGCTGAGGTTAAGGGGACATTCAGAACAAAACATCCTGTTCAGTGTATGGCTTTTTAGTATTATAGTTTCCACTGAAAAGATCAGTGTTAATAGCTACAAAAAAAAAAAAAAATGAGACTACAAGTATTGCCATGACTTGCAGTAGCAATACACATGAAACAATTGAAATAGCTTGAAATATTTCAATATTGGTATGCATAGAAAGAGCTTGATGAGCTAAGAAAGAATCTTTTTAAATTTTTAAAATCTGATTAAAATTAAGGAAGTTATGGCTATTTTTGTGCCTAACACGTTTGGATATTTTCCCCTCTTTAAGACCATATGCGTTTCGTCACATTTTTTACACTACTTTTTCAGTAAAAATGTTATATCTTTGTTAAAACACAAGACTAAAAAATGAAATTTACTGTATAAGTGTATTTTTGTACAAGGAATCAGAATATGCAACTGAAAATCTCCCAAAGTTTATGGTTTCCAAATAATCTGCAGTAAATGTGCATAAATATGCAGAAATTCCTTAAAAATGCCATGTATCCATAAACAGAAAAGAAGTTGGAGAACTCAAAGTTGAATTGTAATGTGCTTTATGTACAAAAAACTTAAATCTAAACATAAGACCATTTAAAAATGAATATATTGCAATATTTCTTTGGTATTATTGTAGATTAACACCTTCTGTTTAACCCCACTCAACTCCTTCTGACCACCCCTCCAAAATGTGATTCTACCTTTTTAGGAAATTATGTATAACATGCCATGAAAAACTTTAATGAAAGATAAACAAATTATTTTAGAATAGAATGTAAAATAATTTCCTATTACAGATCATTCTAGCATTTTAGGGCAGTTAACTGTTTTTTTTTTTCTATGGGAAAATATGCATGCCTTTTTTTTTTTTTTAAGATGATTATGTGTAGTTTTAAGAGGGTTTCTATGCAATGAGAATATGTGGAGGGTTGCCATTCGGACTTTGAATTAATTGTAGGGCTAAGGAAAATTATGTGTGAACATACTGAAAACTTGACAGAGACAAAGCTAACAAAAACAATATTAGAGGGGGGAGCGGTTAGTTTCACAAAAATTTAATGTAAAATAATTCACCATTTCCTGGCCATTCTAGCATTTTAGGACAGTTAACCAATTTATTTTTATGTGTATTTTCTTTAAGGAAGGATCTATTTTTTGTTTGTTTTAGATGCTTGTATGTGGCTTACAGAGGTATTTTGTTGGAGGGGGAGGGGGGCTTGCCACTCGAACTTAGTGTTATTGTTAGGGTTAAAGAGTGTTTTAGGAGGAGACTTGCCACACATAATTTGGATTAGAGGTGAAGTTAAGAGAGCTTTTTTTCAAAGAGAACATTCATCACTCATATTTACTGTTAGCGGTTCATAATTATTGGCTTTATATTATATATTTAGTTTTAATTTAATAAGAAACTGTGTTGCGAAATTTCAAAGAAAATTCCATAAATTTGTTGATTTCTATTTTCGAGGTTGAAGGTGTTAATTCCATAGGCCGTTTATACTACGCTGGAGCAGGTTGTAAAAATATCTTTCGCTTAATAAGTAGAAAAAAAAATTAACGAAATAAAAAGCTTCTTAATTGTAATTTGATGTGTTTTCTAACTGCTTTTAAAATTTCAAGAATATTGATATAGATTTTGAGGGTTTGTATTACTATACACATAGATTCGAAAAAGTTGTCAAAAAAACAAATATATAACAAATAAATGTTATCAGAAGCAAGTTACTTTTCTACCTAACTGGATAATTTTTTAGTGTTTTTATATTATGTAACATGTTTATTCAGCTTGAAAACAGTGTTTACCAATGTTTTGGAAAATTTTAAATGGCGCCCGCCGCCCGACTCTCTTGAAACGGTAAGTTTGGGGAAAAGAGTTAAAAATAAAAAAGTAGACAAAATACTGCTAGAAACTCGCTCAATATATGTTACCGTGACATAGGCTGACATATATTCGGTGAGTTTTTAACAGTATTTTGTATAGTTTTTTTTTAATTTTTAACTCCTTTTCTCAAACTTACCGTGTCAAAGAGAGTCGGGCCGGGCGCCATTTTTAATTTCCAATACATCGGTAAACACTGTACGTTTTTCGAGCTGAATAAACATGTTACATTAAATAAAAACACTAGAAAATTATCCAGTTAGGTAGAAAAGTAACTTATCTTGCCTTTGATAACATTTTTTTGTTATATATTTGTTTTTTGACAACTTTTTCGAATCTATGTATAAACGAGATTTTGATATTTATTTTGATTTTGAAAAAAAAACATTTGTGGCTGTTCGCAATAAAACATTGTTTTAATTCGCTGTTCAAAACTAATTTAAAGAATAAAAGTGCATGCAAGCTATATATCTACAAAAGTTTATTTTGTTTTTTTTTTAACCATGTTTTTAAATTTGACGAAAAATGTGAGAGATTGCAACAGATTCATAATGCCGAATTGGTTGGGATTGTTGTTATTATACATTCTGAAAACCGAATAGTTCTAAACTAATGTTATTCTGATAACAAAATAGCTCTAATTAAACATAAGAACATTTATATTCATATTTCATTATGTTTTCATTTTGTTTCATTTTGTTTTTCTTAATTATTTTCATTGTTTCATTTTGTTTTTTCTTAATTCGTTCTTGAATAAAAATTAAAGAACGCATGTTTGTTTATACACTGTGCTATGGCTGATTCTACAGGCTGTAGCTGCTGCTGCTTCTATTAATATTAACTTCATTTTACCAAATTCGAGAAATAGAAACAATTTTTTTTTTCGGGTAGGTCCTTTTAAATTTCAATTACCGCGGTCCTACTCAACATAAAATACTTTTAATTGATAAAAATAGTAAAAAGATTGATTTACTTACTACTGGGTGTCCGAAGAATTTTTTTTTCAAAATGTTCGATACTCGGCATATTAAAGTCTTATTTTTAACACAACAAAAAAAGAAATGGTCAAAAATATTTCGGACACTTGACAGTATTAAGATTAACACCTCTTCTTATTGATTCCCAAATTTCATGACGAAATTCTTCATACAATCACGGTACGGACCTTTAGAAAATAGGGGGGATCATTATAAAACCTTACTGAAAACGCCATTTTATGACGTTCACATTTTTATCACTTTATTTGCTCAAAACTCTTAAAATATATAATGTACATTCATATTTAAAATTCATTTGAAAGTATATTAATTTCTGAACAAAACAGTAGTAATTTGAAGACTTGAAGTGCTTTGGTTTAAAAAATATGGCTATTTTAGTAGAACTACCTTGAAATCTGATTATCCAAAGCGTTTTTTCGTCCGTGTGTATCACTACTTGCAGCAAACTAAGCAGATGGTAATTATATATGGATATAGCATAGTGCTCCAGACTAAATAGCTAGAAAAATGATTTCTGCATATCAAACTTTAGCAAATTTTGGGAATCAGGTTTATGGATGTCTTCTAGCTCATATCTAAACCCTCTAGACTATGCTATTTGAGGCGTTTTATAACATGTTACAGATAGAATATCACACAGCAAAAAAAAAGAATGGGTGAAGTTGTTTCCCGAATATTCGAGAAACACTTGTACAACTTTCAGGAAGCATGTAAAAGTAGTTGAGAAAGGACATCGAATAAAAACATTTCTTTATCATGCAAGTTTCCTTGTGACAAATTCTCATATTTCAATAAATTTGCTTAAAATATTGGAAATTTTGCTTCCTCACCCTATATAACAGTTTATATCTATTCTACTAAAGTCGAGTTAATTAACATCTGTTTTTCTAAGGTTTTTTTCCTATACTTGTTAAAATATTTGTTGGTTTGGGGATTGCTTTTATTTTTAAAAATATACATATCTGCATCCTTTCTTACAATTAGTACCATGTATAAACTAGTACTATCCGTTCCACAGTCATCCAGTCAGCAACTAAAATGGCACTCCATCAGACAAGCCTTGGTTTGTCTGATGAGGTGTGTGTGGACATCAAGCAACACTAAAAGCAGAAACTGTCAAAGAGCGAATGAGATCCATGGAAGCTAAGGAACGTCCATATTGATGCAAGTGGACATTGTTTACTTCTCGGGAAACTCTTGCTTCTTACCCTTATTTTGTCCTTTAGTTCTCACATTCCATAAAAGATGTTTATATTAGACAAATGTTAATCAATTTCCACTTAATGGAGAATGACTATCTTTTAATCAAATAACATCGAGTTAATCTTGCTTATGTGAATTAACTTTTGATGTACTTTGCTATTGAAAACAACCACTTGTAAATCCTAATCAATAACTACTTATATGTTCTAATAAAGTATGTTAAGTCTGATCTTGAGTCTATATCAAAGACATTGGTATAATAATAGCTTTGCTTTTTTACTACAGCCATGTACGATTACTTCAAAATGATTACGAAATCAAGAAAATTAAAATGGAGACAGTTATAAAAAGAAAAAAAAAATACTAAGTAAATGGGCTGATATATTTACTATTTTATCTTTTTTATATTTATGCATTTTTTTTTTGTCAAAACGTTATAGCAATGTCAAAACTCATCTTCTCACAATTCTTAAGTATAAGATAGATCAAAATAAATATTTTACAAAACCAGTACAACTAGCACAAAAAAAAAAAAAAGCATTTGAAGATGCAGATTTCATAAACAATTTAGACCAGACTAATTTGATCCATTTTATAGCATAAATTTGCCTTGAAAAAAGTTTTAAAATACAACCTAGTTGTTTGAAATGATTTTAATATTTCCACTGCTATAATGTAGCCTAGTCACATAAAACCCAATAACCAATTACCTTCTTACCTCGCTTTTAATATATTTTGAAACGTTATAAGCCACAGATGTAAACATTGCTCACTGAAAAGAAATTTACCAATGTAAAAGTACATATAAAAAAGAAAATCAAGGGAAGACAAACTTATATAACTACAATAAAAATGTTTGGCAATTTCAAAATTTAAATACTGTGAGAGTTCTTCAGAAGAAAATATAAAAACTATATTTAGTTTCATAAAAATTTGATTAGCTAAATAACAAACTAAAGGTGAATCTATAGAACAGAAAATCCGATTACATTAGCATCCAAGAAATACACAGCATAAAACGGAAATTATGTTTTACTAGAATGTAAATAAAATAACATTACGATCAAGTTTTAACATCAAATTAGTAATGATATATAACAGCAGCTTTAAAAAATCATTTTAAATAATTGCTTTACATAAAAAAAAATTGTGATTGGAGTGAATAGGTTTAGAGTAAAAATTTAAAAAAATATATATTTCTTAGATATTGTTAGAATTAAAACGTTTTTATATTTGCATTCATTTTTACAACAGATATAAACGATGCAGTCATATTTAATATAAAATTTTTATATTCATAAAGTTGGGTCCAACAATGAAATTCTTACAGAAAGCACTTATGAAATGATGTGAATCCATACATGGGACAATAACCATGTCTATTTTTTAATATATTTTTCATTGCAGAGAACGGGGTGATAATCACATAATACTTTAATGATAATGTCTATAATTCGTTCATGGATTCATAGTTGCGAGAATTTTATCAAATTAGTCAATCAGAAGTACAAATGCCATTTTACATTCTCCATTTGAAAAAGAAAATTTTAGGTGGAAACTTTTGTCCATGTAATCATGTAACTTTATGGAAAACTTTATGCAAATGTCACAAATCAAAGGTTTTTTATACATAATAGAAATTATCTCAAAGAAAAACAAATGTATTGTAATGACCAGTTTTGTGATGTTGGCAAATCCCTTGGTGCATGTAATCAGCATTGTCTGGACAATAGTTATCGATTTCAACATTTGCGGACATGATTCTTAAATTACATTTGTCTTCTGTATTCAAAACTATTCCATTTAACTATGTTCATAAAGGTTTTATCAGAAGCATGAGTATATTTTTTGAAACATCCTGCATAGACTGACTGGTTTGTTGGAAGAAAACAAAACAAAAAAAAATATTTACATAGGACCAAAAGTAGAAACTCTTGAGTCAAGCCTATGTGACAGCTTTAATGTAAGATTCTCATCAGGATGTGGGTGATATTTCCAAATTTAAAAAAGATGATTTTAAATCATATTTTTAAAATGATTAAATATATCTTCATACAAATGTGGTTGATTTCTTACACCAACTCATTTCTACTTACACACTTACTTTAATTGGATAAAAATTTACCACTCCCCTCCCCAAAATATTGAAAAATAGATTATCAAAAACAGTCTTTAAAAAGAAGTTAAACTACTTTAAAATAAAATTTGTAAGTATATACTTATATCCATTAATTTTCTTCTTGAAAAAGATATTCATGAATGAATATGAATTAAAAGAAAACTGCACAATTTAGGGGTTATTTAAACAAAAATAAATTGTGTTCAAAATCAAATGAAAAAGGGTAATTTTCACGCAGAATTTTTTGTAACTTTACTGTTAATCTCAAATCCCTTCAACTTCAAAGTTTTAATCACTTTATAATTCAGACAGAAATAATATATTTCCATAATAGCAAAAATATTTTTTAATTGGTGAAATATACTTTTCTTTATTTCTGTGTAGAAATAACACTTTCTGGAAATGGTGGAAATGATTACTGATTAAACTAGTTTGATTGGCGGACCTTCAAGTGTCTTTGCAGAAATGTTGAAAACTGCACATAAAACAGACATCAAGATGATCAGACTCCACAACTCAGATTGTATAAAGGTTATGCTGAAAGACTGGGAACTTAGTACAATTTTAAATTGTTAGAACGGTGAGGGGGAAGCACAAGATAAAAGGTAATTACAAAGGCTTCCAATTGGTAAATCAAATCCTGAAAGTGATTGAAGGACTAATTAAGCAGCAAATAAGTTAGACAAACAAATGAAATGCAGTTTGTTTTTATGCTTGGACAAAGTACTACTGGTGCTATATTTATCTTGAGGTAAATGCAAGTTATTTTAGAAGAATAATCTGTATGTTGTCATGGTAAATCTGGAAAAAGCTTCTGACAAAGTCATAAGAGATTATCTACTGAACTTTTTATAAACTATGCACAAATGAGCACTGGTGAAGGTTGTCAAAGTGACATACAGAAATGTTCAAAGTTGTGTTAGAATTAAAAGCACATTTAATGATAATTTTAATGTTTAATAGGTTGACCGCAAGAAATGCTGTTACAATGAGGACTTAGAACTTACCTGTAAAACAATGATCTAGTTGTTAAAAACTTTGAGGAATGCTATGAAAAGTAATAGTATGAAAGTGAACATGACACCAAGACTAAAGTAATGATCAAAGTGAAAGTAGTGTTGGAAAACTTCCAGAAATAAAAATGTTCTCCTACTTAGTTTGTTGAAACGACATTTTGCAGTACTTGTAAGCATTAGGTATTCACAAGAATTGCTGGTAGTTGAAAAAGGATAACCGATTAGTGTGCAAGAAGTGCAAGACAATAGAGATGGATGAGAACTCAGATGTGGAGAAAGTATATTTGAATGGCAAAGCTATTGTGGCTGTCAAAAACCTTGGTGAGATCATTGGAACACAGAGCAGGTTGTAATAGCAAGAATTAGGAGTGGATGGAGTAAGTTTGGGTAGCTTCTATTAATAACCAGCAGAGTGATATCACTGTCAAACAAAGGCAAAGTTTATCAGGCATGTATATGCAGTGTGATGATGCGTGGAAATAAAACTTGGCAAGTGAAAATTGAGGACATGTTGTATGAAGAGGAATGATATAAGAATGGTACAATGTGGAATGTCAATTTTCAAGACATGTTTAGTTTTGATAAGTTCAGAAGTTTAAATTTGGGTAGTATGTTCAGAAGAATAAACTTTGATAGTATGGCCACATTGAAAGAATAGATGAGAGTTCTTAGATTAGCAGATGCAGAACAGTCGAGGTTGCAGGTTCAGTTTACAGGGAGGCCAAGAAAAACCTAAGAGGAAGTGATAAGGATGAACTTTAAAGCCTTACTTTCAAAATTAGCGCTTTAAAACCGTCCAATCCATAGCAGCATGTAAAAACGGACAATTAACTGAATATGATGAGATTATGAAATCCAAGTGTCTGGCATTTGCTAAACAGCATAAAACCTAAGGCTACATATGTATCATTAATTTATGAATTAGTTATTTGATGTTATAGAAACTTATAATTATATCTTTTGTTTTACCTAAAAAGAAAAACCTTGAAAAGGATATTTTTTTTAATTTAAGATGCTTGGAAATAACATTAAATAATTGAAATGGGGGAGGGGGGGAACAAAACAACTAAACATCAAAATAGTGGTTATTTTATGTATTTTAGTCTATTCTAGATAAAAAACATGAAAAATTTTATGCTATCATATGAGGTAAAAATTTCAGTTTCTGAATTTTTTAGATAATGGTTCGCTAATTTGTATTATTCGGATTACTGTTCTCATCCTGAGTGTTATTTTCACAAAGTTTCAGTAGATGTAACCTCCAACCTTTTTCAAGTATATCTTATCGAACTTGGAAATCTGCATAAAATTTCAAACAACTCTTTAATCCACAGGGGTAGTATGCTCTTATTCTATCAGCCATGATTGGATAGAAGTCCTAAGTAATTCATAATTGTATATTTCACTCACACTGAGGATTTAATATTCAACTTCCAGAAGAGTAACTTTATCTACTAGGCTACGAGTCCCCAATGACCTGTGGTGAAATATACAATTGCAAATTACTTACGACTTCTACCTAGTTATGGCTGGCAGAACAAAAGCATGCTACTACCACATATTAAATAAAGGGTTCTGCTTGAAATTCTGTGCAGATTCAGAGTTTGACAATGATATACTTGAAGATGGTCGAAGGTTACATTGATTGCGACATTGTGAAAATAAAATTCAAGATGAGAACAGTAGTCCAAATAATTTAAATATGGAAAATTTTCAAGTCAAATAAATTTTGACAACTTATTTTTATTCAAACACAAATTTTAAGAGTTTATAACTATTAAATACTAAAATTTAGAGTATTTAAAAAAATTTTAAGTTTTTTTTTCATGGCAATGTGATTGTAACAATGCATTCTGAAAGTCAAAATAGTTCATGAAGAATATAGAATTGCAACTATGATACCTTTCGAAAACCAAATCATCTGAGCCTGCCTTATCTAAATCTTTCTGGCAATGAGAAATAATCCTTAGGTTACACTTCTACAAGAGAAATTGCATGCAGAATCCTAACCGCTTCAACATCATACATGAATACAAAACTGCTTGAAGCTGAATTGAAAGCTTTTATGAACAAAAACACTGGATAGGCATTGAATCAGAAAAGTTTATGAATACTTAACACTAGCAGGATCCATGGAAATTCCACAGAAAAAGAAATATATTGAATCCACAAAGGTTTTGATAATGTTAATATTTTTCTGGATAGCACAAAAAAAATATTTTAGATATAACTAATAACATACAGCAAATATGAGTTTAACATTTCTATGAAAATAGGGTCAATTGTATTGTAAATATAGAACTGGCCAAAAGGAGATAAATCAATAAGTACGGCCATTCAGAAAATAATATTGTGCTGCATAGTTCAATACAAATAATTACATTGTAAGAGAATCTTTTACCCCTTCAGTATTACCTCCTGGTAAACAATTCCCTCCCCCCCCAGTTTCTTTCAAATATTTTTTTTTTACAATGTTTCACTAACTTTTTTTCTTTGAAGATCCACTGCATGTAGAAATTACGAGTTCCTTTCTAATTCCATTACAATAATTATCATGTACTATGATGATCGAAAATGAGAATAAATCCAAGGGAGGTCACTCATTCTTGTCCAAGGTTGACAGATTGGTCTTTTTAAAGTCCGATTTTGCAAATTTGGTCTTTTTCTTTTTTAAGTAGTTTGGCTTTCAAGAATTATATCTGGCCTTTTTCAAAGCCAAACATATGGATCAAGGAAGGAACAAGCAGAATATATAAATTGAAAAAAAAAAAAAGTGCTAAACTATTACGCAATACACTTTGTTCACTTTCATCTACCATTCTTAGCTGTATCTAAACAGTGATCAAGAGGAAATAAGGGAAAACAATACAAAGATATTTCACTTAAATTTCTAATAACAGGATTTATAGAATTGAGAATATAATTCATTTTGTCTTTAATTATTAATCTTTTTAGAGAAGAAATAAAATTTTGGAATGATGTAAAACTTCTAATAATTTATTCTTTAACTAGCAGAGGGGGAGGAGGAAAACTAGCCAGTTGTAAAATACACTTAAATATATTTTAATTCATCATGCAGATTTTGTATTTATTACAAAGTCAATCCCCTATTGAATTATATATATAGTACTGGTTTCAAATGTAAAAAAAAAAAAAAAAAAAAAAAAAAAAAAAAATGGAGTACCATCAGCTAGAATCGAAATCAAAACATTCAGCACTCCAGCCATGTTCGCTACCATTTGAGCTAACCCAACAGATAGACAAGAATATAAAATTAAACCACTTTTAGCTATTAGTTTACACATGAGCAAACTAGTTGAAATGAACATTTAACATTTCAACTTGCTGACTTCTGTATGCATTATTCATCCAAGATTTTACTTATAAAAGTGTATAATTACTATTTCCTGTTAATTTCAGTATTATTTGACAAGTAGTTTTAGAGTTTATTGGTTAAATATTTAAACACAGACAACTATACTTTTTTTATATAGATTTTTGATTTGAATTATCAGCTCTCCTAAATGGTATAGATTTTTTTAACACACTTAGTATCAGAAATAAAATCTACAAAATTAAATGAGACAAACGGGTCCTTAAATATATTGTTGCAAAATGTGAAAGCATTTATATAAGAGGTATAAACACAAAATTCTCTACAATTCTAATAAACACCACAGATATCATGTCCATCTTTGTCTTAGTTTCCCCACTAGATATGCTTTTCTTTAGCATTAATGTTCAAACATCTCCACACACACCTTTTAATTAAATTTATTAATTAATCCAGGTTTGAAGACATGCGTTGCATGAAAAGAAGAATGATACAATCGATGCATAATGCAAGTCTTACAGACAGGTTTAGTTCTGATGAAATTAATGCAGAGAAGAGAGGTGGGTTATCTTTCAGATGCAAAGTTCCTTGTTTACTTGCGATTGTAACGATGTAAGATTCCGTTGTACGGAAGACCAAATCGGTCATAATTTAAATATTTAAATTTATTTACTGAATTTAAATATTTAAATTGATATACTGTTTAAATGATAATATACGTCTACGATGTTTTTATTGGCGCTTTTCTTCGTATTTTTTAATAACATTTTTTTGCACCATTTACAAGTTTTTTTTACAAATATTTTTTTTAATACTGTAATAGTAAAATTATTTTAGTAAAATTCTATATTGGATACGTTTTTTTATGAAGTTTAAGTAAAAAAAGTTCACTTTTTTTATTATTAAAAATACATTTCATGAAAACACTCATTATAAAATTTTCACGTTGTTTAATTAAAAGTTCTTAATTATAATCTAATAGTTTTATAATTTTGTTATTTTGTTACAAATTTCTAATAAAGATTATTTTAATTTTAACGGTAATTTGGTTTTCATTATAAACTCCGTCATGTTAAAGGCTTGAAAATCACTTTAAATCAATTTTAATATTAAAAAAAAAGAGAAATCAACAGGAAAAAAATCTCGTGTGAAAACATTACGAGATACTTTTTCCGTATAATTAATAAATGTATCTTTATTTTACTATTACAGTATTAAAAAAATTATTTGTAAAAAGAACTTGTAAATGGTGCAAAAAAATGTTATTAAAAATACGAAGAAAAGCGCCAATAAAAACATCATAGACATTTTGGCCGATTTGGTCTTCTGTACAACGGAATCTTACATCGTTAAAACCGCAAGTAAACAATGAACCTTGCATCTGAAAGATAACCGAGGTGTTCAGAATAGGAGACTTGGTATGGCCACATTGAAAAAAAATGGATGAGAGTACTTGGATTAGCAGATGTAGGACAGTTGCAGTAGTAGGCTCAGTTCAGAGAGGAAAATATAGAAGGAAGTGATGAAAATGGACTCTAGAGAAAGAAAGATAAAGACATAGCCAGAGATAGGCTTGTTTGGAAGTCGTTCTAAATGTTGCCTAAAGCTGTCCATCAAGCATATAAAATGGATGTTAAACCAAATATAATAATGAAAGGTAGATTTAGTTAAGCCATGAAATTTTTCTATGCTTAAAGCAAAAAAATAAGATCTATTGCATTAAAAGTTCCTAAAAATATTCAGTCTTGTTTAAATTATATTAAGTATAACTTTTACATATGTGAGTGCTCATTTGTGTTTCTCCTTGATATTGAGCAAAGAGACAAATTTTACAATGTATTTGTTCAAATAAATAAAGTTATATATATATATATATATATATATATATATATATATATTAGGGGGGACGATTCCAATATTTTTTTCTGATTCAATTACAGATTTCGTATTAAATTCCCGATTCCGATTCTTTAGAAATCTCTAAATATTTAACTATAAAGTTGTTATTTTTCACGATTATCATAAAAGCACATGTTAAATGTGCAGATATTTTTTCAAACGTAAAGATACACTTGTGAGGGATGATCAATTTTAGTTTTACTAATAGTTTAAAATTAATATATATTCATTATTTTAGTATTACTATCAGCGGGAGAATATTTTTCTTTATAGAAAATCAAATAAAAAAGCCAATTCAAAGAATCGTTTTTGGCATTGGAAAATAGGCACAAATTTTTTCCCCCCCCCTGATTCCGATACCACAAAAAGTTACGATTTTTTTGATTCCTGATTCTGATTAATCGTCCCAACACACACACACATATATATATATATATATATATATATATACACACACACACACACACAGGGTATTACAAAAGTAATACCTCCTTTTTTCTGTTTTTATTCTGCATGAATGGATCAGAGAGGATTGCAAATTGCAATGTTATAATGACTGAACTTATTCATTGAGAACCTGAAAGTTTCATCAATTACAAATATTGACCATGTTAGACTAAGCAAGCAACCGGTCATGCACATGCATCAGAAGCAGAGGTGCATCATTGAATTCCTGACAAAAGTGCATTGAGAATGTAGAAAAATAAATGCCAGAACATACACGGTCGCTTGTTTTAATAGTACTACTCTCATCTTCATAGCTCTTCAATTTTGAGTAAAAAAATAGAAGGCTTTATTTTTAAAACGTTTCATAGATAAAAAGTTAAAACATTTACTCATGGTTTACATGTAGCTAGTTATGTTTAAATTTGCTTCTTTTCAGGTGACTTCCACTAAGTATTTGTTTACAATTTTATTCACATTTTCTCACATAATTATATAGTGAACTGCTTCTCTCCAAATGAAACAGTTTCGTTCTAAGCAAGTTTCAACTTAACATGTCCAGAAGCTAAGATTAAATACTGGAATCTGAAAATCTCCAAATAATTAAACCTGCTTAGTTTCTTTAAAAACTTGAAACAAATTTTACTAAATCTTTTTAATTATCAACGATAGTAAAGTGAAATTCAACACAAAAACTGGGTTAATGCAGTCCATTTTTACACTAAAAGACATTTATCTCAAAAGAATCATTATTTCATGCAAAACTACAAGTTGTTTCTAAGGTACTTGTAATTGTGCTATTTAAGCACTCCAGATTATCTCCCTTTCTCTTGCAGAAAAAAAACTTCCACAAAAATGAATCTACATTGTTTAATCCGACATTTGTTACTCATACAATGTTTAAAAAGCAATTATAATTTTACAAAGTTATTACAAATTCTATTAGATCATGAGCTTCAAATTCAAACCTTGCAGAAAAAAAAAATGCTTAAAAGCTAGAGCATAATGAAATTCTATGAATGCACAAAATGCTGAATGCCACATTTTTACTGTCAACTCAGCTTCAGAACACGCCTAAAAATCATCAATAGTGAAAATATGATATATATATATATATATATATATATATATATATCATGCAGTAACTATAGCTCCAGATAAGGCACTAAAGTTCTAATTTTGTGGTTGGTATACAAGTTGAAAATAATTGAGAACATATTTATATCTGAAAGTTTGATATAATATATATCAGTCATACTAAACGTTATAGAGTACTTCAAAAATAGTATATATAAAAAAAAAACAATTTTTAAAACAATAAGCTAACATCAGAAGCATGAAGTTCTGTTTATAATGAAATTTTATTTCAATTTAAATACTGTAAAATTTATAATTCACCAAAAAATTAAAATAGTTAAAAGTACAAATGTGTGAATATGATGAGCGACATGATCTGAAGAGGCAAAATGGATCAGACAGCATATGCATGCAGACAGGTGATCACATTTTCAGGATGAAATAGGCCAAGGCTCTAATAGGTTATGATCACAGACTTGGTATTAGATTGATTTAAACTTACAATAGATTTAATACCAACAAAAAGGTGTTTAATAATAGATTCGGAATTGCAATAGATATCATTTAAGAACCAGATATATAAAAATAGACATTCACAGACAGTTATTTTTTTTTTTTCATTGTCTATTAGCTGGGGGGGGGGGGTACCCGGCGTTGCCCGGGTGTTTAAAGGTGTGTGTGTGTGTCCGGGGGGGGGGGGATACAAAAGAATAAGCGGAGTAAATATTTTTTAATATTAAATAGTAAATTATTAAATATTTTATAAAACAAATGTTTAAATTTAAAAAAAAAAAAAAAAAAAAAAAAAAAAAACTAACGTAAGGCAAACGAACGATGTTAAATGTAAAAATCGGAAAAACAAAAACAGAAAAAGAAAACGCGAATGTGATGAAAAAAAAATAAAAACGAACATTAAAACTACTTTAAAAAATCTGAAAAATAACAAAAAAAAAAACATAGAACGTGAAAAATGGCTTAAATAACCATGTTTCAATATTAAACCTTAAAAAAAAAAAAAAAAAAAAAAAAAGGCATCTCACACCATGATTTGAACCCAAAACCTTTAGATAATGAGGCCACGCTCTAATGAACTGAGCTAACCCGAAGCCCTGAGGCCAAGTTTGAAAATAAAATGTGAAAAAAAACATGAACTGTTCGGCCAGCCAGAATGAGTTACTGAAAGATGTTTGAATTTATTTAAGTAAGAACCAAATTGACAGGTGCCCGCACGGAAGTCGTAGAGCTATTCAGCAAATGAGGTCAATGACCAGGTTTGTTTGTTATAAGCGAAGTAAAAAAAGAAAACATAAACGAACGTTAAAACTTAAGCGGGGGGGGGGGGGGGGGGGTAATCAAAACACAGAAAAAAGAAAACACAAAAAAATCTAACGCAAGGCAAACGATGTTAAATGTAAAAATCGAAAAAACAAAAAAACAAAAACGAACGTTAAAACAAAAAAAAAAAAAAAGTGAAAAATGGCTTAAATAAACCTGTTTCGATATTAAAATTTTAAAAATCGGTGGATACCCGGGTGTTTTTGGGTGTGTGGTCGGGGGTGGATAAGCGAAGTAAAAAAAAAAAAAAAAAAAAAAAAAAAAAAGACATCTCACTGCTATTCGAACCCAAAACGAACCAACGCGCTAACCAACTGAACTAACGCAACGTACATGAAATTTAGTCAGTTCTTAAACTATTTAGAGTAAATCAGGTCATGACGTTATGACGCATGCGCAGAACCGGTCGTCGTCACGAGAGGACCGTTTTTGTTGACCCCCCTCCCTGTCGAAAATTGTCGATTTCAGGGTGGAAAAATTAACATTTTTGGCCAATTTTTCGATATTTTTCGGGCGAAGGATGGAGCTTCAATTTGATACAGAGTTTGTGAATTTTCGTCGTCTGTTGAAAGTTTTTAGCGGACACACAAAATTACATTTTCGCTTTTATATATATAGATGATTTCTTAGTGTAGTGAGATACAGCAAGTATCTCCCTAGAGATTCGAAAACCAAACAACCAGTCACATCCAAATATGAGCAATACGGCATTTTAAAACCACTGTGCCAACAAACTTACTGCTTACAGTAAGAAAGTCATGCAGTCAATCTGTTTACATGAATTTTTATCACGTTCAGTAACCAAAGAAAAATCTATTTACAAAAGAATATCGCTTTATGTAGCAATACACATGGACGATAAAACGCTTTGGATAATTACAGATTTCAAGGGGGATCTGCTAAAATCGTCATATTTTAAAAACCAAAGCATCTTATGTCCTCAAAATATCACCGTTTTGTTTGAAAATGAATATACTTTTAAATAAATTAATAAATAATAATGTACATTATACATTTTAAGAGTTTTAAGCAAAGAAAGTTCTAAAAAATGTTGACATCATAAAATGGCATTTTCAGTAAGATTTTTTTGTTTTGTTTTTTTTATTCCAGAACAAATCAAAAATTTTTAAAAATGAAAATATGAATATAAAAAAAAAAAAAAAAAAAAAATTTTCTTACATATTTAGTTGGAGCTCATTATCAAAACATAATTAGCTTAACTAGAGCTATCTGGTTATCAGAATATATAATTTTAAAGCAATCTGGCGTTATTTTTGGTCAAATTTTAAAAATATAGTTGAAAAACAAATATGTAACGTGTGCACTTTTATCCATTACATTAGTTTTTGACAGTGAATTAAACAGGTTTGTTAATAAAAAAAAAAGTGAAATACGATTTTTTTGCTTCACGTGTGCAAGCAGTACCTGGCCCCCACTTCCAATATATTTTTTTTATATCTTTTTTTTTTTTACAATTTTTTTCAGCGGATTATAATCGAATGGACACTAATCTACCCAATTATATATATACATATATATAAAAAATAAAAAATATTTAAATATTTGTAGGAAGTGCTCAGTTTCTAGTTAAGTTCCTATTTACTTGCCTCCCCACAAGGACAGTTAGACACAAGGTCAGTTAATATGAGGAAAATCCAGCTCTCAAAAAGGGTCAATCTGGATAGAAACAAACAAAAATTATCTCAATCATGAAGGATTTCTCCTTCACTGACAGAGGACAGAAAAGGCGAAGTGTAGCATCAGAATACTACACTGTGATCTTGGCCCAAAGTCCAGGTAGAAACAAAAAAGAAAAAAGTCTTAAACTCGGACAAGAAATGTAATTGAAAATAAAAACCAAATTTATCAAAAATTTGTGAACGATTTGTTAGCTTTAGCAAAAAAATGTTTTTTGATATTTAAATAACTAGGCAAAATTAAGTTTTCCAAACATCACGTTTTCATTAGTGACATCACTTGTTTTAAATAAAATTTATTTTTGTCTATTTGTCGTAATTCTTGTTAAGTTTCACACCCCTTAAAAATTACGAAAAACAAAAATAAATTTCATATATATAAGTAATTTGATGTCCAAAATCTAAGGCATAACATTTTCAAAAGCCAATAATTATGACCCACTAATGTAAATATGAGAGTCAAACGCCTTAAGAAAAAAAATTCCATTAATCCTACCTCTAATCCTAGGTACAAGTGGCAAGCCTCCTCCTCTTAAAACCTTTAGTCCTAACAATAATGCTAAGTCTAAGTGGCAAGCTCCTCAAAGTTCCTTGGTAAGCTACATATAAGTGTTTAAAAAAAGAAAAAAAAAAAAAATCCTTCCTTAAAGAAAACTGCACTATTTATCAACCATAAAAAAATGAATTAGTCAACTGTCCTAAAACGCTAGAATGGTCTTAAAATGGTGAATTATTTTACATTAAATTTATGTGAAACTAACCCCCACTCTAACTTCTAAAACTGTTTTTGTTTTGTTTCTATCAAGTCTTCAAGGTGTTCACACACAATTTTTATCATTAACCCAAAGTCAGAGTGGGTGGGGTTAACGGAGGGTATTAATTTACAATACTACCAAAGAAATCTTGCAATATATTCGTTTTTAAAAAGTCCTAGATTTCGATTTTAATTTTTTGTACATATAATGCATTACAATTCAGCTTTGAGTTCTAACTTCTTTTCTTTTAATGGATACATGTCATTTTTAAGGAATTGCAGCATATTTATGTGCATTTACTGCAGATTATTTGGAAACCATTAATTTTTGGAGCTTTACAGTAGCATATTTTAATTCCTAGCACAAAAATACACTGATATAGTAAATTTCATCGTTTATCTTCTGTTTTAAGAAAGATATAACATTTTCACTGAAAAACCAGTTTAAAAAATGTGACAAAACGCATATAATCTTAAAGAGGGAAAATATCCAAACATGTGAGGCACAAAAATAGTCATAATTTCCTTAATTTTAATTGGATTTAAAAATTAAAAAATATTCTTTCTTAGCTCATCAAGCTCTTTCTATAGCTTCCAATATTGAAATATTTTAAGCCATTTCAATTTTTTTTCATGTGTATTGCTACTTTATGCTAGGGAGGAACCATTATTTTCTCTAATAAAGAGCCTCATCTATGAATAAGAGGTATACGTATATATAAAATATAGGCAACCACAAACAATTGTTTTATCTTCCGACTCCTCAGCATGGTTAGATGAAACAAGTACACCCACACCATGATTTGAAATTCAAAGTTAAGATATAGACAAGCTTAAGTTCCTGTTGGAATCAAACTCCTAAGGATTTTGAAAGACTCCTATAATATATATTATTAAATGACATTATCCAGAGTACTTGGATAAATACATTTCATTCTGATCAAAAAGGGACAATATTATTGCAGAGGTCAATCTGTGCTGGAGATCTATAAAAAAAAAAAAAAGCAAATGCATTATTTTTCTTTAAATTATAAAAAAAAGATTAAATAGTTGATGCTTATGCACTTATTGTACAGTGCTATTTTTAAATAGTATTTTCAATATCTTTTTCATGAAATTGTTAGGTGAAAGTACAGAATAGTTACAAGTTATGTTAAAAGTGGGCTTCTAAATAACATTATTTCAACATGGTACAAGTGGATAAGTACCGCAATGTTAAATGGTTTGGCGTTTGGAGCAAATGTACACAGGAGTCCTCACTGATTCTTGTGAAATGGCAGGTGTAGCTTGAGAGATTAAGAATAAATCTGACAGTGATATGGAACTAGGAGGAGAAAGAAGCAACCCTAGTAAAGTTTGTATCCCTAATGATGCTGGGTTAACAGAACCGAGAGAGAAAATGAAATATCAAGGTCTTATGGGTGATATGGAAAGATCTTAGATCTATCATTCCAGTAAAGAACAACTGAACTCGTGAACAAAAAATTTCCAAAACTACCTAGCAAATATACTCGAACCAAGTGCAAGAGAAATTCAAATAATTGCACTTAAAGAGACGGTCAGAATCTTAAATAGATCTCTCGATTGGAAAATATGAAATAGCAGGTGAATGTTTAAAAAACCTCAATGTTTAAACAAACTGATAAGAAAATTGAAAAAAGGTGGAATAATGATCTTTTGGTGCCACCACAAATTTTATAAACTAAAAAATAAAAGCATCATAAGGTAACTTATTTAATTATAGACAATGTACTAGTAAAATGCAACTGTTTATACTAAAAGCAAATCACAAACATTAAATAGGATACTGATTAATGAAGACCATGTTATTTCAGACTATGTACATGTATATACAAGTTAGAAAAACATTTCATCCAAGGCATGAAAATTGTTAAACAAAATGTTTTTACTATAGGCTTTAAAAATAAAGGTACAAGATTCAATTTGAAATTTATTTATCTTCAAAGTGTACTTTTATAAATTTTACAAAGTAAGGTATAAAAATCTAATACCTTACTTTGTAAAATGTATAAAAGTACATAAATTTCAAATTGAATCTTGTACCTTTATTTTTAAAGCCTATAGTAAAAACATTTTGTTTAACAATTTTCATGCCTTGGATGAAATGCTTTTCTAACTTGCATCTTTTTAAGATTATATTTTATTGAATTTATTATTTTGGATTAAAAAAAAAAATGTATGTGGTTGTGCATGTATTTATAAAAACTCCTACTCTCTATTTCAGTTTGTATTTCTCCTCACACCAACTTTTTTTTTGCAACTCCCTCTTTGTCATACATGTCTGAATAATAAAATCTAATTTTTTTAAAAACTTTAAAATAACTTTAGATTAAAATTTTTTAAACTTCTTTCAGAATAGAAAATCTTTACAATTTAATAAGGAACATATGTCATATAGGTTTCATTAACAAATATTCAGTACATAACGAAAAAAATAGAGATGAAAATTTCAAAAGGATTGTATAACTGGTTACGCTCAGTAGTAGTCCTTGCCAGCGAAAGTTTTTGTTATTGTTATTCTATTATTATTATTATTATTATTATTTAAAACATTTTGTGTCCTACTCACAAGGACTAATTTTTTCATCTTGTAAACACAATCATGTCTTTCAAAAACAATAGAAAAAAAAGAAAAATATACCATTACTATAAGAAAATAATCCTGTAAGAATGTATTATAAAGAATGGACGTATACTATATTGCTCTTGCAAAAGAGGTAATACCAGGGCAGAATGTATTATGATGAATATATAATTACATTAAGCCCCAAAAGGAGAAGGTAAAAGCCTGGAAAGATCATGATGAATGAACATATACTACGCTACTCTAAAGAGGTGATGCCTGATAAGATGGTAGCATAACAGATACCCTTTTCAAAATAGAGGAGGGTAATAACAAAAATAACAGATGCTTTCAGGTTTCCTTCCACAAGTATTTTCTTTTTAGCTTTTTCAGTTCAAAACTGAAATTTAGCTTTTCCTAATAAAAAAAAAAACATTAAGAAATATTTTAATGAAATGAGAAAAAACGTTAATAACTTTGAAAGATATAAAAATGAAAAGAATTTACAGTGCATAACAAGTGTAAAAAATGAACATTTCATGAGATTTATTAGTAAAGAGAAGCCAGCAAATAATCTGAGTGAGGTTGTTTGACTGGTAGTTGTTCAATAATAAAAAAACTAAAAGGAAGTTGTTTACTCTATAAAAATTAAATACAAAATATTTATGAGGAAAACAAAGAGCATTAAGATAGAAACAAGCATAAAGAATTTGACTGCCTAACACCAAGAGAAACTCCAAGAGACTAAACAGATTATCTGACCTTCGGACTTGGATCAGCATATAATATCTTATTTTGTTCTCATTGGAGAGAGAAGAAATCCTTCTAAACTAAAGCAATTTTCATTTTTATCTCAGATTCAGTCATTCCTTACCCTTACAGACATAAAAAAAAAGGAGCCTCATGTTTAATCTTTGTGAGAAAGAAAGTAGAGATAAACCTGAATGGATTAACACTCATCTTGCAGAACAAAATAAAGAGGAACTAGCAAGATTTATTGCGTACTAGCTAGACAAAGACTTAGCATTGAAGGAGTCATTATGTCCCCTGCACCAAGTTATCAACACCATATTGTTCTTTTTAACATTTTATGATATTTAATTTTTAAAGTCAGGGCCAAGTATACTACATCAATTGAGTGGAAGATGATAAAGTTTATTAAAATAAATTTTGGCAAATTTATAATGGTTAACCACCTCAAGAGACACCAACATTTCCCAGCAATGGATTAGGATGTCTGAACGCTTCCATTTTAGGTCCTGAACTCCATTTCTGTTACTTTTTCCTTAAATTTTCAAGTTACAAATAAAGAAAAACATTTCTTTTACTTTCTATGGATATTCAATACAAATATCATTTGATAAAAAAAAAATATACTTTTTTAAGTACCCTGGCTAATGTAGCTCCATAATATATATGGTTATGGGAGTCTATATTCCAAATCATGGAAGGAGTACTAAAACAGGAATTACAACTCATATGTGTCATTGCTACAATACTGGAAGTAATATAGTGGAGGGGGGGGGGGGGGCTAACAATATCATCACATTCTTTGATCAAAAGGATAGAACCACAACGCCTTAATCACAGATGCAAAGGTGTATAATTTCCAGAAAATAAATCAACCAGTCTGTCAATGTTAACAGTTGTTCGTCCTAAGTCTAAAAAAAAAAAAAAAAAAAAAAAAAAAAAAATGGTGCTCGTGTGTTTCTGTACTAACTGGTGGACTCAAGTGAATTTTAGTCAAAAGTGTCTATTTATAGCAAGACAAGTCAACACAGGTTATAATAACACCTTAGATGATTCAATTACATAAAAATTGAACAGATTTTTCACAAAAAGTCATTACAAACAGAAAATTGTTAAGAATAAATTGTTTCATGATACAAAAACAGGTTCGACACAAATTCAGCTAAATATTTAAAAATAAAATTTTTATTTTTTTACTTTTTTTCTCTAAGTGAAGATTGATAACATGGATAACTATTTCCATCTAAGTCTTATATTTGCAACATTTTCGTCTATGCAACCTTGAACTTTCTTCACATGCATCTTTTCAAACTTGAGAATCTTCGAGCAAAACTTGTCAAATTTAGAAATCGGTACAGAATTTTGAACTAACCAAATTCTTAATTTAATCCGTGGAGGTAGATTGTTTTCTGTCATCAGTCATAACCGGGTAAAAGTGTAAGGGGCATTTTGCAGTATAGCAACAAAACGAAAAAATAGTAAAAACAAATGTTACCAAAGGTAAGATAAGATACTCTTCTACCTACGTAAGATTTGAGGTTTAAATTATTTTGAAGTGATTATTTACTTTAAAACGTAAGTAGTGCAAGTTAGAAAAAGAAAAAAATATATTGTATGGGTTTTTACCGGTATATTGTTTAATTTTCGATTTCTGAGAGATTATGACTTATGGCAACAATTATCATTTTCCATTTCTCCAGGTTATGTACAAGACTAACTTATCTTACCTTTGGTAACATTTATATATTTGTTTTTCAGCCACTTTTTCATTTTGTTGGTTATATACTACAAAATGTCCAGTGTTAATGCTATTAAGTCTGTAACCTCAAGAAGAATGTTACTTTAAACTGATTGTTAAGCAACGCTATTAAACCATTATATAACGCAGACATGTGACTTTTGGAGTTACACCGAATCTAGTCTAGATGTGTAGTATTTTATATATACTAGCAAAAGTACTCGTCGTTGACTGGGTTCAAAAACAGCCTACAGAAAATGGACAGATTTATGAAAGTATGATAGGTTATGAAAAGGAAGGGTTGTAAAGAGATAGCTTCGAATTTAGAGGTATCAAAACCAAACCAAAATATGATGAAAGTAAAAATAAAATAGATAAACCCCATAATTTATTATACCATACCTGTTCACACTGAAACACTTATCACAATATTATGTGGATCTATATTAAAAAACCTTGTTAAACTTTGTGACATATTTCCATTCTACGGAGGTCAGGCGCGAATGAACACCCCATAATTTTATTATACCATATTTCTTCAAACTGAAACAATTATCAAAGTATACGTACGCAGATAGATATGAAAAGTCTTTATAAAAGCTTGTGCCTATTTCCATTCTATGGAGGCCAGGCACGAATGCAGACCCCCACAATTTTATTATACCATCCCTATTTAAGTTAAAACATACTTATCAAAGTATTATTATGTACATCTATATCAAAAACACTTGTAAATGTTTTTTGTTTTACATTTTTGAATTTTTTTTTTTATTTCCATACTTTGTGGACCAAGCGCGTACGCAGACCCCACAATTTTAATGAAACATACCCATTCCTGTGTCTCGATACATCTATCATTATATGAGATCAGTTTTCTATAATAGTCAACCATATAGGAGCCTATTCGTAACCAGACACACAGACGTTCAGCTTATATATATATATATATATATATATATATATATATATATATACACACATATTACAATTTCATTTCTGGTGTTCTAATCTATGAATTAAAAAGGTTTAATTTGAAATTCCATACATATTCCAAAGATAAGATGCACTTTGACCCCTGGAGAGACAGGTCATATTGACTGAAAGATTTTCAAGATGAGAATATTAGTCTGATAAATAATTTACTTTTTTTTAATAGATGGCATTAATTGATGATATAAATTTTATGCATGAATTAAACTTAAAGTATAAAATAATATTGCAAGGTGTTTCTTAAAACGAGTTTCTTAAAACCAAATGTGTAAATAAAAGGCTCGAATATGTATTGTGGAGATCCTGAGAAAGAATATGGCATGGTATATGGGGGGGGGGGTTACACCTGAGTTAGCATGCGTCTCACAAGGCAGTATGGTGAAAGTAGAAATTGGCAAACAAAATTAACAGTACAGTACAGTAATACTTCAATACAGTAGAAAAGCTGAATACGAGTAGTTGTTTTAAATTGTAATAAACCTATTATATATATATATACATTTCCAAGTAAATGGATTTTATGTTGATAAGCTAAAAATGTTTAACTCTTTTATAATGACTTCATTCGCTAATTGTAAAAAAAAAAAAAAAAAAAGTGATTTCGTAAGTTTTATACCGATGGTAAACAACGCCGAACTACAAAATAGTCTCAGTTCAGAACAATATGCAGAAATATCGTCACAGACAACTGGTTCTCATTATCGAGATACGTAAGTATTATGACATATGCCATTTGAAACACATAAAATTATCTTTTTAAAAAAGATAGCATTTGCTATAGAATCTACAAAAAATAAAATAAAAATGCTTGGATTCGTAAATGAAGCTAAAAATTGTTAAAACATTGCTTAATAGAAGTGATGGTCGTAACAGCAGTATGAAAATGGAACGATCACCCGATCTCGTTTTGAAACCATCTGGGGAAAGATAAAAATGGAGGAAATGAATCGATGTGGATCAAGGAGAAAAAAAAAAGACTGCCCTTTCAAATAATTGTCTAAAAAGCGGGTATTGTTGAAATAAAAATAAACTTATTAAGTCCCAGAGTTTCATTCAACACCCTGAAAGAGTTAATTATCTTTGATTAACTCGGTGTTTTTTTTATTTTTTTTTTATTTTAGTTTTCAAAATTGTACGCTAAATAAAAACACGCATATTTTAAAACGGGTATTAACAAATCGGAATATATTTTCGACCAACCACTAGTAGCAGTGGTAGTGAGTGGTCTTGGTCTACCGTCAAAATGTTGCTCTATTACGAGATGATCTTATTATTGACAAAATTGTGCACGGAAATGAGAAGTTAAAATTCTTTCAGCTAGACTGGATACAAGTAAATGTAAACGATTTCAAGATTAAAATTCAATTTTTTAAATTTTTAAGTCTCATTATTAAACTAGACCAACCCTAACCCGTTGAGTCAGTATTTGTTCTAACATCTGCGTGATTATGTTTTTAAAATTAAGTATTTACTTAAAATAAATGACGTCATAAAGGATGAATAGTAGCTTTATGACGTCATCTATCTTTCTTTGTGGTGTCATCCAGTGTGTACAGTGACAAGGTATCAACAAGATAAGAGTTTTAGATATAACGTGTGAAGAGAATAAAGTCAAATTGTTTGTTTTTTTTTTCAAATATAAAAATGAAAATAAAATATGGATTTGTAAGAAATAAATGAACTCAAATTATTGTTCTTCAGACAGATTATTCACAACAAAATAAAAAAATCATGTTGAGATTATTAAATTCCTTAAAATTTTACAGGTTTGGACATTGGGAGTGCTTTTTTTGTTTTTTGTTTTTTTCACGGTGTCTAGCGAATACAAAAAGACGGTTTTAAAATGCAGAGAGTAAAGGGGAATAAGTGGAATTACTGGTAGTCAGCTGTTAAAAAAAACAAAAAAAAAAAAACGAGTCTAGCAAGAATGAATGAAGGGCAAGAGAGGAAATCTACAAAGTCAGTGACGTTTCGTACGCACACACAGATTTTTGCCTACTACATTGCTTTAGATAACATTTAACCGAGAAAGAAATAGATAAAATTTGAGAACGCGTTCTTCAACTATTCTAATTGACGTTTAGATTAGAAAAATGTCTTCCTTCCCTTTTATGCATGAATTAAACTTAAAGTATAAATAAAATTCTGTGACCATTCCAGGCGTTTCTCACTTCTACATGACTTGCATGTTTTTTTTGTTTTTTTTTTTTTGTTTTTTGTTAATTATTTTACTATTAATCGAATATTTGGAACCAAGAACGTAATATAAAGAAATTTTAAAATATTTTTCTTTTTAATTACGAAATTAAATTCACCACAATGCGTTTCGATTTATTCGCAAACACGTCAGCTTCAATACTTTTAAATATTCGAAAAACATAAAATAAATAACACTAAAAAATTTTAAGGGATTTAAGTCTTTAAACTGTCTTTAGGGTTCTTAGCATTTTTAAAATAGAGATTGAAACATTAAAATTAATTATAATTTTATAACAATTCGGTACAAGTAATTCAACAACTAAACGATACCAATCAAATTTAACTTTAAATCCTATAAAAAGGGGGGGGGGTCAAAATGAAAGCAAGACTGCCGGGGGCCGGGCCACGTCAGATATGCAGAACTAGTATAGTAATAGTCGAGACTATTCTATTAGCTAAAGCAGAAACTGATATGAAGACAAACTAATTTGTTTCATTATAGGACTGAACAACAATAACTGACTAGTGACTACAATAAGAAAATCCTTTTCTGTTATATCGGTTGAAATGTCAACACAAAACTACAATGTGAGCGAAATAGTGCTTCTTTGATACGACAGGGGCGCATTGGAAAATTCATGTTTTACTTCGGATTCAATGGCACAAAATACACAACTTATTGCCCGTCGTCAATTTAAAAGTTCAAATTTACTGAACTGAATGGTCACGATAGTAAAACAAGTCAGCCATGTTAAAAATCTATATAAAATACAGTAAAATGGCCGCCATGTGCATGTGCACTATCTTGAAATTAAGCAATTGTCGATTAGAATGTTAGTTTTGCTTCAAGTATTATGGTTTATTTGCTCCTAAAACCAAAGGAAAACATAACTTTTACCACTGGCTTAGACCACCATCGTATCAAAGGAAAATATTATTCATTTGTTAAATTCCGTTTTGTTAGGTTTAAGATATATTTTAAATTAAAATCAAAGTAAAAAAAGCATACATTACAGCAAAAGAGAAACAAGTTTATACCAATAAAAATTAAAGAAAAGGCGCTTCTGACGAAATTTTGTAGTCGATAAATGAAGTTTTCAGATAAAAAACAATGGTTTCAACTGTTTTTGTCAATTCGTAGTAGCTTCCAAATTATGCAGTCGGAATTGAATGTTACTGAATTATTTAAAAAGAAAAATATCATTAATCGTGTTAGCAGTTGAAAAATTGTATAGATTTTTATTACTGATTTTTTTATTTTTAAAACTAACAATTAAAAACAATTAAAATAATATTTAAAGTGGGATTCAGTTTGCCCAGTTAATTTAGTGTGAAGGTTTTCTTTTTGAGACTAGCTTCCAGAGTTCGTTTTTAAGATTTCAAAGGCAAGTTAAAAAAATAAAATAATCCAACGATCCTAATATAGGTTAAAAACTGAGGTGCTAATGCACTTACTGATCCGCGCTATTTCTTAAATCGTATTTCCAAGTTTAAAAGTTTTGATATATTTTTTTTTTTATTATTCAATTGTAAGGTTAAAGTACAGAATAGGTACAAAACGCCCTCCCCTCCCCATGTTAAGAATGGCTTTTTAAATAACGTTATTTCAGTACGGATCAATAAGTGCATGCATGAGTACCAAAATTGATAAAACTACAATTTATAAAATTATGATCAAACTTGGTACACCAAACGAAGAGACTGTTTATTAGCGTCTTGTAAATAAATAAATATTGGTCGAGAAAAAGGTGTAAATTCCTTAAAAAAAAAAAAAAAAAAAAGATAAAAATAAATAAATAATCAAACAATAATGGATCTTTCGTATAAATCGCCAGTCAGACTTAAAAGCAATAAATTATTTTAAATGCATTGTTTTATTTTGTTTTTTTTTTTGTTAATTGATCGGTACAATTCCCCCCCCCCTCATCATCCAAAACACCTTTTGTCTAAATTTCTTAAAATATTTACATTTTTGGAAAGACGGGTGTAACAATGTGAAATGTTGAATTTTCAATCCCATAAATACTTCCCGGTTTTGTTAACTGAAGAGGGAAGAGCCCAAAGTACAAATGGATATTTACTTTTTACCAAATTATTTTGGAAATGGAATTTTAAAACATTAAATTTTTTTTTTAATTAACTATTTAAAAAAAAAAAAAATGGGTTTGTATTACAATACACAGAGGTACGAAAAAGTTGTCAAAAAAGTTATAACAAATAAATGTAATCAAAGGCAAGGTAAGTTACTTTTCTACTTAACTGGATAAGTTTTTAGTGTTTATTCAATTCGAAAAACAAGTACTATTGACTGCTACCGAAGAACAAGAAAAAAAATTGGCTAAAAACTTTAATTCCTTCACCCTCAACTGGTAACTTTTCTACAAGGAGGGAGGGGTCGTTGGCTAATATTTTCGAAAGCCATCCCCTCTTTTTGATTGACTAGCCTTAATTTAAATATTCGTCACTTCCGGTTTGGCAATGGGCGCAACAACAAAGACGTCACGTTTTTTTTTTTCGTTCCTTTCCTCCTTCGCTGTACGAGTTCGAGCCCGCCTGCCTACTACCACTTTTTTTTTTTTTTTTTTTTTTGCTCAACACATACCTACAAACACCGGGCACGCCGGCACGGGTAGCCAGGCTAGTCTATAATATAAATCTCACTTGCCGTTAAAATGTATGTACGCCTAAAAGTTTCGACAGAGGCGACAAATTTTCACAAGATCGGTATCGTTTCGAAGCGCAACTCTTCGGACAACAAATATCAAAAAAATGTCAAAAACATTAATTCTTTCACCCTCAACTAGGCATTTTTCTACAGGGAGGGGTCACTTTTTTCGCCGATATTTTTCGAAAGTCATCCCCTCTTTTCGATTGACTGACTTTAACTTAAACCTTCGCCACTTTCGGTTTGGCGATGGAGGGACGCAACGGCAAAGACGTCACGTTTTTTTCTCCTTCGCTGTACGGGTTCGAGCCTGCCTGCCTATTACCACCTTTTTTTTTTTTTTTTGCTCAACACACCAAACACCCGGGCACCCAGACTAGTTAAATAAAAACGCTAAAAACTTATCCAGTTAGGTAGAAAAGTAACTCATCTTGCCTTTAATAACATTTGTTATATATTTGTTTTTTGACAACTGTTTCGTACATCTGTTGATTGTAATACACACGCGATAAATTAATCGATTAGTTTGTTTTTTAATTTTTACGGTGCTAGTGCAGAGAGTGATCCGCGCTATTTTTTAAATCGTATTTACAAGTTTAATTAAAGTTTTATGACATGTTTTTTTATTCAATTGTAAGGTTAAAGTAGGTACAAAACACCCTCCTCATGTTAAGAATGGCTTTTTAAATAATAACGTTATTATTTACGTCCGGATCACTCTGCACTAGTACCATTTTTACGACGATCTTTGAAAAAAAATAAAAAATTTAAGTGGGGTATATATTGGATTTGGAGATCATTTTCTCGCGTTAAATAGCAAATCTAAATGCCATAAGATCACAAATAATGAAGAACTCTTCAAACATTTCAATAAAGTTTGCCTTTCCAAGTTCCATGGATGTTTTTTAGGTTTTCGTATTATTTTATCGATTATTTGTTTTTAAGTTATCCTTTTATTAAAAAGAATAACTGACTTTGCTTGGGTTGTCAGTTTAGAAAACACGGTTATATTGAACATTTTAGCTTTAAAATAGCTACAAAATTTCGTTTTAAATCGGTATTGGTGCAAAATACGTTGTATTCTTTGCTGTTTGAATTTTTGTTAATTTTAAATAAACACTAGTTATTTTGTAGTATAGTTAAGAAAAAGGTGAAAAGAAACTTGTAATTTTCGATTTTTCAGCTGTTAAAACGTACACCAAATTATATATATATATATATATATATATATATAATATTACCAAGCCAACGATACAAATTAAAAAAAAAAAAAAAAAAAAAAATGTTCCTAAACTGTGTCGATTAAATTTTCTTGCATTTGATAAGTCATTTGTTAATTTTTTTTTTTTTTAGGGGGTGGGGCATGGGGCACTGTTTTCTGTTAAAATATTGCATAATCTCGGTGTTCGATTTAAAAAAAAAATAAAAAAATAAAAAATTAAAAACAAAAAAACGGCGCATTCATTACTTAGCTCTGACATAAATTACAATGCGAGAAAACTAATCGCAAACATTTGCCGGCGATTATAAAGCTGAAAACTTGGTAAATTTATACAAATACCGTGACAGCGAATTAGTAGAAAAAAATGTACCCTAACCCTAACCCAGTTTTCAGATTCGTGTTCAGCACACCGAAACGTAACAGAATACTACGTAAAAGATTTTACTAATTCGCTGTCACGGTGTTTGTATAATAATACCGAAAACTTCAATTAAAAAAAAAAAAAAACTGTTTACGTTTTTTTTTTGTTTTGTTTTTTATAAAATTTTAAATTCGTTTTAATATTCGACTAATACATTTCAATGTGTAGCTAGTAGAAACACCTGATAATTTACTTTCATCCCCACGAGGGCAGAGTTAGATACAAAGTTGGTTTTTAATGTGTGGAAAATTCAGCTCCCAAAAAGGGGCACTCTGGGTAGGAACAAAAATAATTGCCTCAGTCATGAAGGATTTCTCCTCCACTGACCGAAGACGGAATAGGTCAAATGTAGCATTAGAACAGATACTACAATGTGATCTTGGCCTAAAGGTGAAGGAACAAAACCAATAATCACAAACACAGAAAAGACAAAGAAAATGTTCTCCAAGTTGTCTATTTGCCTGCCTCCCTACGAGGGCAAAATTAAACACAAATGTTTTAAATGGGGGGGGATTAAATCCAGCTCCCCAAAAGGGTACATGTCACAGTTTACACATACACAACACGCAGGTATTAAAATATTTTTAGACATTTGATACTTATGTACTTTTGTTACCGTGCTGAAATAACGTTATTTTGAAAGCCATTCTTAACATAGGAGGGTACAGGAGGGTGTGTTATAACAATTATGTCCTCCCAGTTAATTTATTTTTTTTTTTAAATGAAACTTTAATTTAACCAGAAAAAAAAATTTAAATAAAAATTGCGCGGTATCAAAAGTGCATAAGCACCCAACATTTAATGGATTTTTAAAAATAGTAAATAAACTTGGTTTTCTTTTGCAATAAACTAGAAATGAAAAATAATTTTGATCTTTTCATTAATAAAAAAAAAAAAAACATGGCAGCGTTTTAATTTTTTTTTTTTTTTACTCAGAAAAGAAAAAAATAAAAATGAAAGACGTGTCCAGACGAATTAAGAGTGACATTTATTATAACTGAACATTTTTTTTTTTCACTTGTAAATTCAATTTATTTACACTGGTTTTCATTTTAATATAAATTAAATATATTACATGAAGACAATTTCTCCATTTACGTAAAACTAAATTATATCCCTCCCCAATCGGCCTTCGTTCAGTCGTTATTAAAATAATTCAAGTTTTACGATATCTTTTATTTGTTAGGTGAAAGTATAGTTAAAAAACGTTTCCCTCCCGATGTCAAAAGTATGGGTTTCTAAAAAAAAAAAAAAAAAAAATTCTATTTTCGGTCCGTATCCTGCATAATTTTATTAATGACCAAACTTTGAAAAAAATACAAGTTATATATATATATATGAGAGAGAGAGAGAGAGAGATTCAGCCCCATGGCTGTAACATATTGTAGTAAAGTCTGGTAACGACCACACAAAAGTAAACTCGGGTTCATGTAACGACAAACTGTATATATTTTTTTATAAATTGTTGCTTTTTATTTATTTTTGGAATTGTTTTCAAGTGTTTTGTTTGTTTGTTTGTTTGGTTTGTTTTTTTCTGATAAAACTGTCTGCACGACACAACAAAAACTAATTTAAAGCACATATGCAATAATGTAATTTTCTTTTTTAGTTTCGGGAACCGGAGTCTAATTTTATGTAATTGCATTTCCATCTTTGTAACTCGTTACACAATTTTACAGAGTCAATATGTTGCAACCTTTGGGTTGGATTTATAGAAGCACCAGATAAGTTTAATCAATTATTTAGTGTGTATTTATTAATATTAAATTACAGTTATGTATTTAATAGATTTTTGTTGTCTCCTTGGAAATGAGCAGTACTAATGAAGATACAGATCTGGTAGTAGTTTTCACATTCTTTTTTTTTTCTTTTTAAATTATTACTCCGACATATTTGTTGCCTTAAATATAACATGAAGGTTTGTTCATCTATTTATAATCGCCGTAAAATAGAAAGAAAAAATTTTTAAAAGCGGGTTCAGAGGAAGAAAATAAAATAAAGAGACTAAAAAATAAAAATGAAAATGGCGAAACCCGTGTTTTAAAAATGGCACAAACTGAATCAAAGGTGGGAAATTAATAACAATCACATTTGACAAATATAATCTTTGTCTTAGGTTTGCTTTTCTTAAACTATTTAGTTACTCAAAATTAAATAAACTGACATTAAACAAATTACAACATGTAGAGCTCATGTTTTATTCTAAATAAAAACGAGGGAGGCTTTTTTTTATGTATATGAAAAAAAAAAAGATGAACCCCCATTTTGTGACCAGCGATTATGTGAGACACACACAAACAAGACATTTAGACACCAATGGAGAAAACAGTAATTTTTACATAAAAGCAGCTCACAAGGAAGACAGAATTTCAATAGGACATCTTCCTTAGGGTTGGCACTGCTATCTCCTTTAGTCTTAGACGTTCCGGTGAGAAGACTTTTCGGACACGAAGAGATTACCACTGGAGGATGCCTCAGTAGTTTGGTAGAAAATCTCCAATATGGCTGCCACTATGAACCGTTGTCGTCCTCCTCCCTCTTACTCATATTTGTGCCTCCTACTACTCCTCTCCCTTGACCCAACACACAAACCTGTGGTAGTAGTAGTGGTAGTAGTATTAGAGAATTATATATATATATATTCAGCTTTATTGTATTAAAGTTGTTATTTACAATAGTATTTCATTATGATTTTTAGTTTATATAAAATAAATAAAAGCCAGGTACTTTTTCAGATCAGTGCTCATTGGTTCGGTAAAATCCGGTAACGAGTTACACCAGCCGAAAAGTGACCATACAAAATAAAACCGGGGTTCCCGAAACGGAAAACGAAAAAAAAAAATAAAAACACTTCCTGATTTATTTACAATAACTTTTATTTTTGGTACAATATTTACATTGTTACATTGCATTTCTTTTTGTAAATTTATTTATTTATTTATAATTTGTAATTATTTTCTGGTATTTTTTAAGTTATCCCGACATTTAATTTTATTTTTATTTTTTTTCTTGATTTGCTTTTTGTTTTCGACGTAATTTGTTTTAGCCTTTGTATATGGATCTAATAAAATCCAGGACTAGATCATCATCATCACATTACCTGACTATCAAATTTCTATATTATACCACCTTTTCCTTAAAAAAAATGACACATCAGAATAATTAAAAAAAGAAATAAACAGCAACAATTTACAAAAGAGAACCATAATGTGAAATGATGTAAATATTTTAGTGAAAAAATATATAATAATAACAATAATAATAACAATAACAATAATAATAATAATAATAATAATAATAAGAAGAAGAAGAAGAAGAAGAAGAAGAAGAAGAAGAAGAAGAAGAAGAAGAAGAAGAAGAAGAAGAAGAAGAAGAAATGTAAATAAATCGTCTTCGTTTTCCGTTTCGGGGACCCGCATTCATTTTGTATCGTCGCCCTCCGGTCATTGTCGTAACTAATTACCGGATTTTACCGAGCCGCCATGGGGATCGATCTATATAAGCACCTAATTCAAAACCAGATCCCAAGCAAGCACATCGATTTCTTTTTCGTCTTCTTACCTCATCCAATTTTATGAGAATAATAGTTAGTGTAGTAGAAGTAGTAATTATAATAACAGTTGTTGTCGTTACCGTTTATCACCGCGGACCGCGTTCTCGTGGGACATGCTTTTTTTTTTTAAAGAATGTTTTCTTTACCAAACATTATGATTGTGATTAATTTTGATATAACAATAATAAGTAAAAAAAGTATGTTTAAAAATTGAGAGAGAAAAAAAAAATGTTGTTGTTGTTGTAACATTTAGCCCGGAATGCCGGTTGGTTCATGATGTATTCAGATAAGAATAAATAAAAAAATTATCACACCCAGAAAAGCTGATGTTATTTCTTTATTTGCAACCCCGAAAAAAAAGTAATGCTTTATTTTTTCACCAGGTCACAAATAAAAAGGAAGTTTTGTTTTTGTTTTGTTGTCGTTGTTGTTATCTGATTTTTTTTTTACTGTTTTTATTTTATTGATTTTATTTTATTATAATGCTAGCCAGCTTGATACCTGGCGTCACCCAAGATATTTTCTTTCTTTTTTCTTTTTTTTTTTTTTTTACTTTCATTTTTGTCTCACCCTTTTTTTATTTAACTATTTCTTTTGTTTATTTTTTATGAAATTATTATTATTTATTTTGGGGAAATAATTTAATTATTACAACATCGTTTATCATTAAACTAATTGAAGCAATCTGTTATAAAATGGCCGAGAACAGAAAAGATAAAGTATAATATCAGAACAGATGTACCACTTCAACGGTCTATTTTGAAAATCAAGAATAATCAAATCGAAAAGAAAAAATATTGTAAAATCGGCAAATATTCAAAGCAAGCGTAAAAATAATCACTGGTTTTCATTTTTAAAATATTTGAAGCAGACGATTTTACTTCAATTTCGTTAGCATTGATTGGTCAATTTTATTATTATTATTATTATTATTATTACTATTATTATTATTTTTTTTTTTTTTTTTTACGGAAATCACTCCAGACAAGGAGCTAACAGAAACAAAAGATAATTATTACAAAGACATTAGATGCCTATTGACGTTAATCTTGAACTGACCAAGATGAAGAGTAGGAGGAAAACAGTCAGTAGAAATAGAGTTTGACAAGTTAGCAGTTCTTGGAAAGAAGCTACGAATTGATGTAGACCACTACTGGAGGTATCAAAACAACGAATTGATGGAGACTACGAGATCAATTCTGAAAAAAACGTTATAATAGTATTTATAGAAAAGGCTGAGATTAGCAACATTAAGTTTGTGAAAGAGATGCTGCAGAGAAAATAGAATGGGGCCAATTAAATTACAGATACATTTCTGCACCTTATCAAGAACCATCTAATACGACAGAGATTCACCAACCGAATATGACAACCATATATGGTCTGTTAGCAGATTTACAGAGATAGAGTATGACCTCGGGTGTGAGAAAGTTTTTAGCGCGATAGAGAGAACCTACCTTACAAGAAGCAAAATAAGCAATGCATCTAATACATAAAGATAAAGATTTGATGAGGAAAAAGACCAAGAAGTTTCAGGGTCGATTCTTTCCTGAGAGCAGAACCATCATTGAGAATTTCATTTTGAATTACATGAGACCAATCCTTGATTTACGATTGTTGGTGGCCATAAAAGGTGTTGCACTCACTTAATCCGATCTTAGGATTATGGTCCCACTAATCCCTTTTTTCACATAGTTTTACTATCTTTTAAACCTGAAATTCGCAAGCACGTTACAGCAAAATTGTCATCCATTTTGAAAACTATGCGAGCTTGGTTAAATTATGAGAAGTATCCTGTACCTTTACAAGGGCACCATTTGCCCATGTATGGAGTATTGTTGACACATTTAAGATGATGCATCTGCTACTAGTCTCTCACTCCTGGATAGGGTTAAAAAAAAAAGTTGTCAACCTAATAGGTCTTAAACTGTTAGCAAGGCTTCAGTGTCTCTCCCACTAATGAAATGTTGCATCCGTCTGCCTGTTTTACAAGTATTTTAATGGTATACACTCCAACTAACTACAAGACTTTGTACCCCCTCAAGGTAAATACACCCGACAAACCTGACAAGCAGTAAAATCTCACTCCTATACAGTAGAGATCCTCAGATGCCAGAAAGCCTTCTACTCTATTAGTTTCTTCGCAGAACTGTTAGACTTTGGAATTCCCTTTCAGGTCTCTGCTCCTCCGACTGTATTGACATGCAGAAGTTCAAGTGTAATGTAAACGGACATCTTGTTGTTCAACTACCTTCATAGTATCCCTGCAATTAAGTCCCAGATAGTAGACCCCTACATCAAAGTGGTACCGTGCCTTATTTGGGGTGAAAATGCAAAAAAAAAAAACAAGTGGAGCATGCATGGTCTCCTGTGAGTGCACAGCGAACGAGGCATAAAACAAATGACTAAGTTCAGCATTGCCCACCCCCCATTTAGCCCCAAAAGTTCCCAAGGCCTTAACATATTTAAATTTGAGTTCAGCACCATGCAAAACTGCTAAATAGACATACACAGAAAATTTTGGACAAATATGGTAAAATGTCCCAAAAATGAAGTGTTTTTATTAGCCCTGAAAGAGCTCATGGAGCACACCCAAAGGTTATCACGAAGTATAGACAAACAAAATTATATAGAAATCAGTTAGTTATAATTTTGAAGAAAGTTTTATAAAACTCCAAGGCATCAATTTTTTTAATAAGCACAAATGTGTCAATTTTAGTCATTTTAACCCGAAATGCACCCCTAGGAAGGCAACCGGAGTTTTCCCGGAAAATCCGTTCTCTTGCTTTTTTATTCATATCATGTTTAATGTTTGTGCAAAATTTCAAAAAATTCCAAGCCATAGTTATTGAGAAAAGTGAAAACAGATGAACAGATGAACGGACAAGGGTGAATTTACATTTATTTATTTATTTACATTATTTATCTAGTTCCCTATCAATAAAAGTAATAATATATGTTTGTGGTCTCAACATCTGTAAGTATTGTCAGGAAACCGAAATATTCCAATTTCTCCTTTTTTATAACTTTTTCAAGTTTTTTCTAAAAACTGTTTGAATCATCCATTCTGATGCATCCCCATGCCGTGCAAAATAGAGAGGAATGGTAACGTGAGTCATGGAAGTAGATCTAAAATGTTGCTTGAATTCATTTAAGACAAAATACCTCAGACAATACTATTCCGTTGCCAGGAAGGTTTTAGCATTGTCCGAGTAAACATGAGTAGGTATACAAAGTAAACTCATGAATCTGAAGAATGCCAGCAAAACTGAATGAGTACTCATATAAGACAATAATTCTGGCAGCACTGCTTGCAGACTCATATTTTGACATCTTCCCCATTTGTTTTTACGTAATAATATCAAGTAAAATCTACACCCACTTGCTGGAAAGAGCAAAAGTGAAAATTTACTCTATGAACAAGCAATTGAGAACCCAGTGCCTATGATATACAGGGTTGAATTACAGTTTTTACAGACTGTCTTTCTTGGGGTACTGTTATGGTCCTAGGGTCATAAAGAAAGACTCGAACAACCGGTTTAGACAGAAAAGAATATATTGTACAAGAGAGTGAATACAAAGAATAGATTGTCAGCATTTTCTGACTGTTAGTTAGATAGTCTGTAGTCTCGCGTTAGGTTGCAATAATTCCCCACAAAAGTATTAGTCTCAGAGTTTTTATAATGACTAGTGGGGGAGGAAGCCCGGCTTTGCCCAGTTGTTAAATATATGATATTTTAATTTGTCCAGATTTCATATATATTATTATAGAGTCATGATTTCAAAAGTAAAAAAAAGTATTTGAGTACCATCAGTTAGAATAGAAACCGAAGCAAAACTGTAGCATTCAAAACTGGTGACGTTACTACTGTACCAACGCAACACACATAAGAACTGATTAAAAATAAAAAATAAACTAAAATGAATGTACAAAATGTATAACGATTTTTTTCAATTTTGACCCATTTTTGACCCCTTAAAAACTATTTTAATTGGCTAAAGACCCCTTAAAAACTATTTTAATTGGCTAAAGACCCATAAAAGAACAGTCTATAAAAAAAATCCAATCATTTGAGGCCCCTAGTGCCACTCTGTGACTTTTAGCTTTGGAAGAGACAGAGTTTGAAAATATGGAGACAAACAGACAGACATATAGCCTTTTATACATTAGATTAGAAGAGGTGTAGAAATGAAGAGAAATGTCTCTCTCTATCATTGGAGAACAACTTTATTGATTATGTTTGTTAGTATGCTTTGTAAGAAAATGAGTTAGTATTGGAAAGAGTTCCTGTGTAGAGATGTTGATGAATGATTAGACAGACATGTTTAAAAAGAGTTCATGGATGTGTGTTGAAGTTAGTAGTTGTAGCATGTGTCCATATATGGACAGACACAAGAGATTAGATAGTACTGTAGGAGAAGGAGAGTTCATGTGTGTACGGCATTGTAGATTTTTTTATCACATTTTCACTGCAAACAAAGCACAGTGCCACTTTGATGTAGGAGGCTACTATCAGGTATATTAATTTGCAGGGATACTGTGTAAGGAGTTGAGCAGCAGGGTGTCTGTTTATATTACACTTAAACTTATGCATGTCTGTACAGTTGGGGAAGCAGGAACCTGGAAGGGAATTCCAAAGTCTAGCAATTCTAGGGAAGAAACTATTACAGTAGGTTTTCTAAGATCTAGAGATCGCTATTGTGTAGGAGTGGGACTTTGATGCTTGTTGGGTTTGTCAGGTGTATTTACGTTGAGGGGGTACAAGGGCTTGTAGTTCATTGGAACATCAATTATTAAAATGCTTGTAAAACAGGCAGAGGGATGCAATATTTTGTGCAAATTATCGTTTGGCAATTGTCACAATGGATTCTTTGTCTACTCAATGTAACCTAAGGTCCGGGTGGGTAGTGTGTGGCGTCCCAAGAGAGCAATAGGGGATTGGTTCATGCCACGTGAAGATGTCTTCAGTCTGAGAGCTAGAAAGGAAAAGAGAGCGAGTTGCCACAGTTTAACCTTTATGCACTTCATCATATGTTCAGCTTGCCAGAGAGATGGCATCTGATTGGGCAAGCCAGAAAAGTAGTTTACTGCTACAACCAATCAGCAATAACGTGACAAAACACATTCAAAATCTTAAGCCGCAAGTATATGCTGCTCTTGCTGCTACAGAGTCCATTACAAGTGAATGAGTAAGTCCCCATAACAGGTACCCAGAACTTCAAATTAGCTAAAATCAAATTCGTGCCTAAATATTAACAGCTTCCTTAATGAATAATTCAGTCATGATAACGCTTCCCCAAAAGAATAGGGTGTTTCATTTGAATGAATATTTGAGCTCTGAACATGACCAGAAGCTAAATTAAATCCTCATCGTCCATAAACAATCCCAGACTAGCAACACTTGGTGGGTTGTTTTTCCCGGATGCTCTTTAAAGGTATTCTTGTTCTTCCAGAAATTCTTCCTGTTGCATCTCTGTTAAAAGTAGCCATTTAGCTCTAGCAGCAGTATCAGTCTGATGGTGTTTCAATTTGTCAATGAACAATAAGACTTTCTACAAAACATTGATCAGCTTTGTTAGCGATGAGAAATTGGATATGTCTAAGGGGAAGTCATTCCTGCCAGTTGAAGAATCATCAATATACATACAAAAAACAATCCTTTTATTAGTGTTGTTGAGACATGGGAGCAGGACAATCAGCCAATCAATGTTGGCCTGATGTAACCAATCAGGGTTGTAGATCCATAAATCATGAAACTGGCTGAATTTTGATGAGGAAATACCTCTAGTAAGTAAATCCACAGGATTTTCGATAGTAGGAACATATTTGAATCGGAGGGGTATTCCAACTTCACAATTTAACCCTTCCACTATCTTATTAGTGTTTTTAATACGGTTCTCAATGAAAACATTCCTACTAGACGATTTCCCATTGAGGACTAAAATAAAACTAGTTGCACATCTAAGATAAAATATAGAGACTTGATGACAACTGGATTCAAGGCCCTCAAAAATATTGGAAATAACTTTACCGGCTAGGTACATAGCCATAAATTCCAATGGGGAAAGAGATTTCCCTTTGAGATGGGTTACATTTGCTTTTGCGAAAATCAAACAACATTCATTCTCCTTCTTTCACAGAGAAAAGGCATAGGCTTCTTTTGAAGCATCACAAAAACAGGAATTTAGTTGGAACGTTTTCCTTCAAAGCCCTTCTAGGAAACTTCACCTCACTCAGCTAATTCAACTCCTTAGCCAATAACGTCCAATTATCACAAAACCTTTCTGAGATTTCTTGATCTGAGGACAAATTATTTTTGCAAATGTCACTCATAAAAACTTTACCCTGAACAGTAACAGGGAGGCATAATGATAAAGGATCATAAATTTTGAAAAATTGACCCGATATACTGCTCATTTAGTGCTCACTTTAAGATTTATCATCGTAGACGCAAAGCTCACAGAATCTTGTTATGAGAAATAATGATATCCCAACAACTTTTCTGATGCGTGCTGTTTCTTATTTTATTTTTCAAAGACACACACACACATTAAAATTTATCAATTCATGTGTGCAGGAATTACAGCATTCACCCACACCAAACCTCTTGGGTCAAAATGCTTGAGAAATGGCCGACATAGCTGAAAGCACTTTTTTTTTTTGTTAAAAATATGAATTTTTAACCAATCAGGGCTTGATTTAAAAAACTTATTTTTGCAAGCCTCTGGGAGCCGCTAAAGAAATATAAAAGCCATGGAGAACTTCTCTCATCAGAGAGAGAGGGATAACCGACACCAATAGCAACACTCGCCGAGTGAAATTCAGTAGCTGAAATGACAGCACGCCAAAGAACATTGCTTGACTCTCTTTTTCTCTCACTTCGCCACAACATATAGTCTTACTTTTTCTTTCATGTTCTCAAGTCTTCACCTTCTTCTTCTCTTCCTTCTTTCAGACAGACTGCCACCTTGGCACACACTAAAAAGTAATTTCTTTTCTTTTAATGAAAATAAACAAAAGTTTATTTTAGATTATTTGGTTGTGTATTTCTTTTTATTTATTTATTTCAGGGGATTTATGCAAGTCCCCAACAGATGGAAGAAGGGGAAAGGAAGCAATCTCATCCTCTATCATCTTCTGATTATTAAAGTTGCAAGATTGTAAGTCAAACCCATCTTCCTTCAGCCTGTCATGCCCTGAATGGTAAATTGAACTGAGCTATTTGAAATTGCTGCTTGTCAGCATAACATTTGTTGCAAAGAAAAGATGATGTTTCATCACAACTGTACTGTTCGGCAAAATACTTGAGTATAAAACTCAAAATGAATTAAAGATGAAAATAAGTTATATCTAAAGGTATGTGATATAATGGACTGATCCAACACCCCTCAAATGAATGGACTGTTATGTCTATAAAAAGACAAGCAAACTCTCTTCACGTAGGAGACAGAAATTAGTACTAAGCTGTCAATGGACGCTTAGAAATGTGTGTACCTTTTTACCTAAATAAAACCCTTTCTGTACAACCCCAGTAATGACTTGTTATTCATATAATCTACGATATAACAGCTGGCGACGAAGAATTCGAACGAAACTCACTAAAAAACAAAGCGAAGGAATAAGCACACAAGAGGATTAACGAGCAGAAAACAAAAGAAATCCAAAGAAGGAAGAAGAAAAAAAAAAGGAAAAACTTCGACAGAGCCAACATTTAAAAAGTAAGTGTTTCAGTCGGTTACAGTCCTAAAAAAAAAAAAAAGAAATTGACATTTTGAAGCGAACATTTTTTTGAAAAGAAATTTAAAAAAAAAAAAAAAAAGTGTCCATTTCAAGTTTTATTCGGCTGGAAGTGTTTTTTTTTTTCTCTTCTCTTCGGAAGGACATTGTGCTTGTAATTCATTGAATTTATAGGACATATGAGTTAATCTTTTGTTTAATTGTGTGTTTTTGTAAAAAAAAAAAAAAAAAAAAAAATTTTTTTTTTAACATGGAGCAGTTAGCGGAATTCACTAGAACTATGCAATCGACATTGTTTGCGCAACAAAAGCAAATGGAATTACTTCAGCAACAGCAGTTGAAGCAAAGCGAAATACTACAGAGTATTTTAACGCAGCAGAAAGACTGTCGTTTCACTCCTGAAGGAATAGCAAATTCTTTATCCGAATTTGTATATGAGCCGACAAATGGGTTAACTTTTCCGGCATATTTTCGGAGATACGAAAATATTTTTGTTAAGAGATGTCAGTCTTGGACAGACGAAGAGAAGATTATCCTTCTTCTTCAAAAACTTGGATCTCAGGAAAATACAAAGTATACGAATTTTATCCTGCCAAAGAAACCTGAAGAGATTTCTTTTAGTGAAACAATAAAAATATTGTCAAACATTTTCAGTGAACGAGATAGTCTATTCTATACACGTTATAAATGTTTAAATATCACGAAGCAGGAGGACTAAGATTTTATTACTTATGCAGGGAAAGTGAATGCTCATTGTGAATCCTTTAAATTAAAAGACCTCAAAGAGGATATGTTTAAAAGTCTAATCTTTGTGCAAGGTTTAACAGCCTCTAAAGATAAGGATATTCGTTCAAGGATATTATCCATTATGAACCAAGACACAGAAATAACATTACAAAAAGTTACGGAAGAGTGTCAGAAACTGTTAAATTTAAAGCAGGACAATACAAGCATTTAAGAAAAAAATATGGAAAAAAAATGGAAAGGGTGATGAAATGTGCACACGAAAAATCCTGTAAGACATGTGGGGGAAAAAACCACTTCACTAAAGATTGTTACTTTAAATACAAAATATGTAACAAATGTAATAAAAAAGGCCATAAATCAACGGTATGCAGGAAAGGAAAATATCGAAAAGCAGAAATAAAGACCATTGGTTCTAAAAATGAGTCTAGGTGTGATAAAAGAAAATATATTAAAATTAAAATTAATGGCTGTAATGTGAACTGTCTTCTAGATACGGGAAGCGACATAAGTATAATTGACGAAGTAACTTGGAAGACAATTGGGTTTCCAAAGTTACAAAATACAAAAAAAAATTGCCAAAAGTGTGTCTGGAAATAAACTAAAATTTAAGGATGAATTTTTTACCAATGTGTCTCTAAAGGAGAATGCTGTGAAAACCAAGTTATATGTCGTACCGGGGAAAAATTCTAATTTGTTCGGTATAGACTTAATGATTCTTTTTAATTTATGGGGAAAACCCATAAGCTCATTTTGCAATAAAGTAAGTCTGGCGGGTTTAGAAAAGTCTAAACTACCAGGAAAGTTTATTGACGAATTAAAAAAAGATTTTAAAGAGGTATTCTCTGAAGGTTTGGGTTGCTGCACGAAAACGGAGGTGAAATTTGAACTAAAGGACAAGGCTAAACCAGTTTTCAAACCCAAAAGAAAGGTTCCATATTCAGCATTAGAAACTATAAAGAAAGAATTAAAGAGACTTCAATATCAAAAAGTGGACTACTCTGAATGGGCTTCACCCACGGTTTACGTTAAGAAGAAAAATAATAAAATCAGGGTATGCGCGGACTTTTTGACAGGTCTAAATGATTGTCTCAAGGAGCATAACTACCCGCTTCCTACCCCAGAGGAAATTTTTTCAAAGTTAAGCGGAGGAAAAATTTTTACAAAAATTGATTTGTCTGAAGCGTATTGGCAAGTAAAAGTCCAGGAAGATTGTGCTAAGTACCTGACATGAAATACCCATAAAGGACTATTTTCACTAAAACGTTTGCCTTTTGGGTTAAAAGTTGCCCCAAATTTGTTCCAGCAAATTATGGATACAATGCTAGCAGGTTTGGATTTTGCTATGGCTTATCTAGATGACATCCTTATAAGAAGTAAAAATGTGGAAGAGCATAAAATCCACATTGGCAAAGTATTCGAGAGAATATCAAACTATGGATTGAAAGTGGCTCTCGAAAAATGTAATTTTGGGATGGACAAAATTGAATATTTGGGACAAGTGATTGATCGAAATGGTAGAAAACCTAATCCTAATAGGACTGAAGCAATCAAAAACATATAAGCCAACTCAGACCCCGATATATTGAAATAGTTAAAAACAATGAAGTACCGATAGAGCCTCCAAAAAAGGAAGCACCAGTAATTGAAAATACAAGTCACTCTCCAAAATCCAAAAATTCGCAAATGCAAATTTTAAGGAGAAGTGAAAGAAAAAGAAAAAGGACTGAATTTTTTGGACAAAGTCAAAAAAGAAAAAAATGGTGAAGCGAAATTCTAGGGAAGAATTTAGCTTGGGAGGAAGGTGATATAATGGACTGATCCAACACCCCTCAAATGAATGGACTGTTACGTCTATAAAAAGACAAGCAAACTCTCCTCACATAGGAGACAGAAATTAGTACTAAGCTGTCAATGGACGCTTAGAAATGTGTGTACCTTTTTACCTAAATAAACCCTTTCTGTACAACCCCAGTAATGACTTGTTATTCCTATAATCTACGATATAACAGTATGAAAGTATGTTACCCCCCATGAAGTAAATAAAGGGTTCTGTTCAAATTCCTGAGTTCGACAGAAACGTTCCCAAGTTTGACAAGATACACCTGTACACCTGAAGGTCAAAGGTTGCATCAACTGAAATGTTGTGAAAATGAAACTGAAGATGAGAACAATAGTCCAAAAAGTCCAAATAATACCGATAACCAATCCTCATCTAAAAATTCAGAAACGTAATTTCATTGATTTTGTTTTCATCATAGAATGACAAATCAGAATGTTTGTCAATTGAGTTAAAAAGAAAAGAAAAAAATCTCTACACCACATTCAATAGAAGCGTTCTCAAAAATGGATCTTATGGGTCTGGAAATGAAGAAACTGGATTTCGTTTGGTTATTTTACAGCATTTTCGGGTTATTTAATGCCGAATCCAGTTATTTTGGTTATTTTTACAGCATTTTCGGGTTATTTAATGCCGAATCCAGTGATTTTGGCTATTTTTACAGCATTTTCGGGTTATTTAATGCCGAATCCAGTTATTTTGGAAACGGTTTTCATGTCTCAAGTTCTTTATATCTTCAAATATTTATTTGTAGAGTTTGGTTTGGTTGTTTTGTTTTATGGCATATCAACCCTTTTTGGGTTATTTAATACCGAATCCAGTTATTTTGGAAATAGTATTCATGTTGCAGTCAGTTATTTTGTAGAAGGTTTTTATTCTTCAAGCTTTTTTTATCTTCAATCACTATTTTGCAGTGTTTGGTTTGGTTTGGTTGTTTTATCGTGGATGTTATCATTTTTGTTTTCTACCCTGCAGAACATGAATGAGTTTTTCAATGGGAGAGGGAAAAGGGTAACATTATTAATGTTTGGTACATTTTAAGTTAGGAAACCAGTCATGAAGCGGGGAAGATAGAAAGAGAAATGGGAAGAAGGAAAAGGTAGGTTGTTGTTCTTTTTGTCGGAGGGGGGGGGGATGCAGAACATAGTTAAGTTTTGCAAAACGAAGTAGAAAAACAAAACTCATCAATGTTAGGTGCATTTCTTCTCAGGAAGCCAATATCTTCAGACAGGAAATTGGATTTGAAACTCCTTCAATAAGGTAGTTCTGAACACTCAGGTAAAACATTGACCGACTCTGAGAAAGAATGGAATTTATGATGATCTTTGTCATTTTTCAAACTTTTCCTATCCTAAAAAACAACTAATATGTCCAAAAGTAATAATACCACTCAGAGTTTGCCAAGCAGATTTTTGAGGCATCTAACCAAAATGGAAATCTTTAGATGTTGAATCAGATCTAAACCTATGATACCATCTAAGGTTGTATGATTCATATTTTCATAGCCTGTATTGAGGCAAAATCTAGCATTTTTGATATGAGTCACAACCTGACGAGATATTTTAAATTTCAGATTCAAACCATCCGTAAATAAGGCAGGAAAAGGCAACCTGCGACCCCAATTTTAATGATACTCTGAGCTGATAAAGATCAAACATTTATACCTATAAATGTACTTGTAATGAAAACAGAAGAGATTCCATCTAGTAATCTTTTATTCAATTTTCTACTTTTATAGCTTGGAATATCCATATTCACAACATTCTCCCCCACCAAATTTCTCACTGATAGGGAAGAAAGTCCCTTAAATGTCCAGTCTCCCTATGAGCTCGCAGTGGCCGCCTCGACAGTCCATGATTTGGGGTTGGAGTACTCAAACAGGGAGGTTCTACAGTGCAAACCTGTCTGTGGGCTCTAAAATATCCTGCTCCAAAATGTTTCCTTCTCAGAGGAGCAGGCCATTCAGCATCAGAGTCAGTCTCTGGATGAACACGTTTTTTCAGTGCTAGTCCGTCATCTGTCAGGGATTCAGATGTTGACTCATCCAAAGTGTCTGATGGAGCCATAACAAAGACAGTGTCATTAGATGATGTGTCAGGAGCAAATTCAGTGGCATGATCTTCTGGAGGGGCTTCAGTGTCAGGGGGAGTTAATTCTCAGGAGCTGTCCATGGTCCTGGTACATCTCCGGCAGATGCTAGGTCTCTGAGAGACACATTAGACTCTCTACCATCTGCATGTCATACTAGAGCATACTGGAGGTTCACCTCATTGAACTCTACCTCGTCCACCAAGTAAAGTGCATGTCATCTCAGAAACACAGTGTCAGGTCAAGAGCGCCAAGATGGAAGGGAAGCTTCCACCAAACTCAGTCAATGAAAAGGTAAAACCTTTCATGTGGGGTGGCATTTATGGCAGTATATAATAGGAATCAAATGGCGTATAATGCCACAGAAAGGAGATTTTCCCAATTATCAATCAAACATCCATTATTTGATGCCACCAATTAAATGGTCTTCCAAATAATGCCGTTATATATTTTGCATTGACTGTTACTTGTAGGGAGTTGTCCGGCTTATAGCTACTCTTCGTTCCTGTAGAAATTGTCAAAGCTGCTCTGGCATGAAAGAAGGCCCTCGGTCCAAATGTATATATGCAGGAATTCAAAAGACGGCGAATAGTGAGCAGAGGCATTGTATAATTGCAGTAGCCAATATGTCTGAACAAGGAAAGGCAAAAGGAAACTGTGAATATTCATCAACAACAGTTAATATGTATCAGTTCCTTGTTTTGCTTGGTAGCGGTCCTTTAAAACGAAGATTGAGTCTTTCAAACAGTTGTGTTGCTTTTATTAAAATGCCAGTTTTGGATTTATAAAACTGAGGCTTTATTTCAGCACACATTCGACAGGAATTTTTAATTCTTTTATCTCTTCCACTGAGAAAAGCAAGTTTCTACAACTCACAACATGAATTATTTGAATAATGTTCGGGCGGCAGAGATTGTTATATAGCGGTTGGAGTTCATCCTCATTTGATGCTGTACAGCATACTCTTGACAGTGTATCAGCTGTTAAGTTCTCCTTGCTGGTTCAGTAACTGACGTCAAAAGAGAAACAAGATAGTTCAATTCTTCACTTCGCTATTTTCTCATTCTTTATTTTGCTTGTAGTCTTAGATTTGAACATAAAAGCAACTGATTTTTGGTCAGTAATAAGTTCAAAGTGACGTCTGATCAGGTAGCGTTGCCATTTTCTTAATGCCTCAACTATGGCATAGGCTTCCTTTTCAATTGCAGGGTTTCATTGTTCAGCCCATGAAAGGGTCCTTGAAAAAAAGGCTACAGGACGATCAGCTTGTCTCAAAGAAGCATCAATAGCACAGTCTGATGCATCCGTTTCAATATCCAGAGAAAGATTTTGGTCTATTGTTGTAATTGCTGATCTCACAATATCCTTTTTCAGTCCCTGGAATGCCTCAACTGCTTGATGGGACAGATGAAACGTCTCTATTTTTGTTAATGGATGTATCTTTTCTGAGAACGATGCAATCCATTGGGAGTATTGAGCAAACATGACGATAGCATGTTGAAGAGAAGGCTGGTTGTAAGGGATAGGCATATAGAGTAAAGATTTCAATCGATCTGCTATAAAACTTTAGGGTAAGGTTGTATTTGTTGACGGCAAACATAAACTGTCTGAGATTTTCATCATGTTCCTTTTTATTATGCCCACATACTGTGATATTGTCAATGTGCCTTTCAGTTTCTCATCTGTTATGATTTGGTCAACTATCCTTTGGAAGCTAGCTACCCATTCATAATGCCAAAAGGATCCTGTAAAATTGATATAGTTGACTGTTTGTCTCAAAAGCTGTTCTAAGTGTAGGGTCTTATTCTCAAAAAGATGTCTTACCTGAGCATCATGCAAGCCATTAATGAAGGCGTCCAAAATGTGTTGCTCTTGGGCCTCTAATGTCGTCATTGGGCAAAACTTGCAATCTTTGCCCAGTGTCCGAAGGCTCTTAAGGAAATGGGTCAATGTTTTGCCTGATTTTTGTCAGCAAGTCGCAAGTAGGTGTCCAGAAAATATCTCATTTTTGGGTTTTATGTGTGTAGCATTCAGTACATCGATTGCTTCTTTGTATGTAACACAATCCGAGATAACTTTGTTGACTGTGTGAGACAGGTAGTTGATTAGGAGCACACACATATTGATGGGACGTCCCAGTCTTTCTTCTTTCTGAATATAGAACCTCAATGAAATTTGTAAATGTTTCCAGCACTTGTCGACTGAATCACTTTCTGGATCTGTAGTAAATCATTCCAGTCACATAAATTGTTCCATTCTTAATTGAATAAATTGTAATGAAAACAGGACAAGAGATTCCGTCTCGTAACCTTTTACTCAACTAAGTATCTTCATCTACTCATCTACTTGACAAGCAGAAATGTACAGCTTTTATAGCTTGGATTATCAAAGAGGAGATAATCCATATTCAAAACAGTACTGACAGGTATGCCAACATTTTTCGTGACTTCATAAGAACATAATACTTTGTAAACAGCACTGGAAATAAAGGAACTCTGACTTCCAATGCCAAGAAAACATTTTAAATGAATAGGGGACTCTATATTTCTATTTATAGACACATCAATAATACAAGGCAAATGCATTCATCATATGCCAACAATAGTAATGTTTTGCCTATGAAGAACTGCAGTGATTAATGACACATCGCCAAAAAAATGCGATTTGGAACTACAAGTACTACATGGATATGGAAATCCTTTTAAACCGCAGCATTTTTTCTTGATGGGACCCTAAACAATTTTTATAAAGGTCCAGCTTTTTAATGTGCTTGAGTCTCGACCCATAAGAGTTGGAGCAGTCCTTCACCTTATGACTGGAAATACAGCATAATTCGTAATAATATTTTTCATTGTTTCCATTAGAAGTGTATTTATGAGGGTTCGCTTCCTTCTTATTCCAAGAGGATTCATGAAGAGATCTTTCATCCCCACTACAATGGCTATCTGATGAGAAAAGGGGGTTGTTTTGGTGGTCAAATTTCCCGCTTCCTATTATAGCACAATGATGCCATTGTTATAAATTCAATAATTTCAAGGATATTTGTCATAATAGTCCAAAGCAAAGGGTAATTTTTCTACTCTGTGGTATCAATTCCTTTCAAATTTCTGTAGGAAGTTTCCGAAACATCATGCTTTGGTGACCCAAAGCTGAGCCTTCCACAAAAAAATAATGTTCAAGTCTGTCCTGATCTGCTTTATATTTCTCAACCTGTTATGGTTCACAATTGGGTCGAGTAGAGAAAGAATTTCTTCAAAAATGTTATCCCTAATAGTTTTGGGATTTAGGAATTTCTCCTTAAGTAATTTCAGAGCCCTTTCATAAATTTCCAACATAACGTCTTATTTCAAAAGCAGCATTAAGGCTATTTCCCTAAGTTTGGAGTTTTTTTTCTTTTACAAGGGAGTCACAACTTATCAATGCCCAAAGGCCACTCGAGGATAAGGATTAATGAGTGTATGGCTGTCACTGGGGACAACAGCGTAGTAATTGTTAGTGGTGGAACTTTGGGCATAATTTGATTATTTATAGAGCGGCTCAACAGGAACTTGTTTACATTGAACTTGAAGATGACCACATTGTAGTCAGCTGGAAAGCAGGCCAGCAGAACAGAGTTCCACAGGTGGGCAGTTCCAGGAAAGAAGCTTTGCTTATGGAATCTGCATTTAGATTTAGACATAGATAGTGGGGAAAATTGTTAGTAGTGGTTGTAGCTAGATTAGTGTTTTTGTGAAAGTTTGTCAAGGAGGACCATAGATTGAAGCTCAGACGAGCAATTACCATGAAAAAAATAATAGAGCAGAAACAGGCTTGCAACGTCTCTTCTATAGGAAAGAGATTACAGAGAAGAGAAAAGGGTATTATCAGGTTCTAAAACCGGTTTTGAACTCTGTCAAGGCAGGACAAGGTGCTCCAAGCAGCTCCGAGCATCTCCTGTCCAGATGTGGCAACAGTACTCCATTCTAGGGCGTACTTAGCTCTCATACAGGTAGAAGATTGCATCGTAAGTGAGATATCTACAGGAGCAGTAGAATGATCCATCCATTTTTGTGACTATCTTAGCAACAGATTTGATATATGTTCAAAGTTAGAAGAGAGAGAATCAGAGAGATCTGGGTCATTGCTAACCTTTGAAGTGTTGCCATAGATGGTAATGTCATCTGCATAAATGTCTACAAATGATCTAAAAATGTGATTTGAGAGATCATTGATGAAAATCAGGAAGAGAGTTGAACTGCATTGATACCATGCGATTCTGATTTTGATACATTGATGACTATTTTTATAAGCCTATCAGAGAGAAAGGATTTAAAAATTGAGAGGATATTTCCAGCTATTCCATAGCTGGCAATCTTCTGAAGTAGATCTTTATGCCATACTCTCTCAAAAGCGTTTGATATGTCAAGAGCTATTGCTCTAGAAACGAAATCCTTGTCAAGAGATTCACTAATCCTGTGTAATATTAGTTAGTACATCAGCTGTAGATCTAGCAGGACGGAAACCATATTGCATGTGGCTGTTGTCCACTTCTCAATTTATCACAAATTTTAGCAACTTACTCATGACGTATAGGAGACTGATTGGTCTGTATTGAGAGGCAGATAACCAATCTCCATAATTTTTAAATATGGGGCAGACTAATGAAGTTTTCTAAGGTGTTGAGAAACATTTCTCCTTAAGGCAACGTTTAAACAACTTTGTAAGTATGGGAGCTAGTTCCGGTTGCAGCTTTTTGAGTATTATGATTGGAATGCCGTCAGGGTTGGAAACATTATGTACAGATATTTGTATGTCAAATAGCATGTTTTAAACCACAGAAGAAAATACAGAGATAAGCGATCCTGATTGCAAAGAGTAAAATTTGCTGCAAAGTTCTTAGCAAAGAGTTTGTCAGACGCTAACAAAATTCTTCAGGTCCATTGATGACGGTTTGTTCAGAACCCTGTTTGTTATTCACTAAAGCATGTAGGAATCAAGAAAAAAAAAGTGGTAGTAGACAGGCAGACTCGAAACCGTACCGTGAAGGAGAAAAAAAAAAGTGACGTCTATGCTGTTGCGTCCATTGCCAAATCGGAAGTGACGTAGGTTTAAATTAAGGCTAGACAATCAAAAAGAGGGGATGACTTTCGAAAATATTCGGTGAAAAAAAGCTACCCCTCCCTGTAGAAAAGTTCCCAGTTGAGGGTGAATGAATTAATGTTTTTAGCCAATTTTTCGATATTTGTCGTCCGAAGGATCGAACTTAAAAATGATACCGATCTCGTGAAAATCCGTTGAATCTCTCGAAAGTTTTAGACATACATACATACATACATACATACATACATTTAAACAGACAAGTGAGATTTATATTATAGAAGAAGATGAAGATTAACAAAGTAAAGCCACGTGTAAGTCACGTAAGGACGAGAAACACATGCAAGACATAAGCGAAGTGGTCGCACAATGTTGTTAATACAGAGCTTCTCATTAAATCGGCCTTCTGTTGCTGCATTTGGCGACAATAGCAATCAGCCCAAACATGTTCAAACTTGCTGTAATTTTAGTTTCAGTTTTTATTCCTTGTAAATCATGTCATCTCATGGAAAAGATAAGAAAAACGTTAAATACAAGAAAGGATTTGGTCTTCTTATGAAATATATATTTATTTAGAATTAATCCTATTTTACAAAGAAAAATGCAGAAAATCTTTTCAAAAATTTTTTAAAAAACTTTATGATGTATGTACGTACTCGTCACGGAACGAAGATGGCTTATTCCAAAAATTATATACATTGATCAAGTATTTTTTTTTTTTTTTTTTTTTTTAACTAAAACTAAAGGCAAACTTTATGACGAAGCGAGACATGTTTTGATCCTCTATGTTTAATTCGAACTATCGACATCAAAGTAAGCCTCGTAATGGCTACAATTTCCTATTAAAATCGCTAAAAAATGATTTACCACATACAAACAAACTACCTGAAATGATTTACCATATACAAACAAACTACCTGGAGCACTTTATTTGATTTTTGGAATATAACACCTTCATTCCGTAACAGGCACAACGTACACCACACCATAAAGATATTTTTGCAATTTAGTTTGTTTATATATATATATATATATATATATATATATATATATATATATATATATATATATGTTTAATTTTAAATAAGCATCATTTTTACAAATAGGTTTAATGTTAATCTACTTCAAAAAGTATGCGAAAAAATCTATTTCAAAGTGTTATACCGCATACGCCGATTGGAAAATTCACCTGTTCTCTTAACACGAATGAACCACTGAACCAGAACCACCGTAAATAATTGACTTTGAACTTCATCACACGTTACATTTGAATTGGCGATTTGAAATCATGTTCGAATATGCCCTATGCCGGCCTTTTCTATGGAATGAAATGGCCGACTTGTTTATTATATCGTGACTGTTCGAAATTAATTTAGAAGCCTTTAAATTGTCTATTATGTAATTTCAGGCATAAAGTAAAGTTTAAAGGCAAAAGTTAATTATCAAGGTTTATTTGTGAATGAATTTCCAAACACGCCCTGTATTCTGTAATAAAAAAAGAATACAAAAAACAAAGTTTTGTGTAGGTATTCGTTTCGTTTTGTATTTATTTATTTATTTATTTATTTATTTACTAACTTCGATTTTTTGTTTATTAATATTTTTTTTCGTTTGTTAATAGCCGCCCATATGATTTTTTTTTTTTTTTTATCTTCCGGTTTTCGTGTAAAATTTTTTTTAGTTACTAAACTACAGAAGTATTCATTTATTAAACATTTTCTTTTTCTCGACTATTCGTACTTCTATTCTCATGTTTTGGTGTTAAATTCACAACGTTTCGACCGATGTAATTTCCGACCTTCTTCAGACACATCTGTTTAAAATTAAGAGCATTTATGTCAAAATTTCGGCCAGATTCTCGACTTCGACATAAAAAAAAATTCCAAAATTCGAAAAGCACCTGACATTGCCAAAAAACGACAAAGATGGGAATAGGAGTCTGAATAATTAATTTAATTTCAATAATACAAATTAGAAGTCATCGTTTGAAAAATTCCGAAAAATAATTCTATTTATTTAATAAAAGGGTACTCATGCAGAATACGGACCGTGCTAAAATAATAACGTTAGAAACCCATTCTTATCATGGGAATAGGAGTTTGTTCTATTTTTTTTTTTTTTTTTTTTTTTAACTAGTCTTAACTTTCAGTTAACAATTTAATAAACAAAAAGGTAAATTTTTACTTGGTTTCCACCTTAACATTTTCCTTTAAAATGACGACTACTATTGGTTTTCGGGTATGCTGAGAACGAATATCACATTTAAATTTTCTACAAATAAGTAGTTTTCCAGGGGTTTGTATTACTGTACACATAGATTCCAAAAAATTGTCAAAAAAACAAATATATAACAAATAAATGTTATCAAAAGCAAGATAAGTTACTTTTCTTGGATATGTTTTTATTTAATGTAACATGTCTATTCATCTCGAAAAACATAGTGTTTATCGATGTATTGGAAAATTAAAAACGGCGCCCGACTCTCTCTTTGACACGGTAAGTTTGGGAAAAGGAATTAAAAATAAAAAAAATAGACAAAATACTGTTAAAAACCCACTGAATATATGTCTGCCTATGTCACGGTAACAACATATATGGAGGGAGCGGAGCGTGGAGCGAGTTTCTAACAGTATTTTGTCTCTTTTTTTTTTTTAACACCTTTTTCCCAAACTTATCGTGTCAAAGAGAGAGTCGGGTGCCATTTTTAACTTTCCAATATATCGGTAAAAACTGTATGTTTTTCGAGCTGAATAAAAATGTTACATTAAATAAAAACACTAAAAACTTTAAAATATATCCAGTTTGGTAGAAAAGTAACTTATCTTGCCTTTGATAACATTTATTTGTTATATATTTGTGTTTTTTTGTTTTGTTTTTTGACAACTTTTTCGAATCTATGTGTACAGTAATACAAACCCGTTTTTCAGATATTAATCAATGTAATTCCATTATATAACACAAAATATGCACGCGCTTGTGCTTACAACAATGGCCACCACTTATAACATAAAGAATTACATTGCTTAATATCCGGAAAACTATGTATTTGCGGAAATTTTAAATGTGATATTCGTTTTCAGCATAACCAAAAACCTTTTAAAAGTTGTCATTTTAAAGGAAAATGTTAAGGTGGAAATCAAGTAAAAATTTACCTTTTTTTTTTTTTTTTTAAAACTATTCTATACTTTCAGTTTAACAATTTAATAAATAAAAATACCGTAAAAATTGAATAGCATCGTCTAGATTCTGCATAAAAGTTAGCAGAGATCGACGATCTCGGATCGTACTTGTTTGTGTTTTATTTACTGCTAATGGAATATTTATTGAAATCAAAAGTAAATAAGGGAAAACATTTTGTTTTTAATTTGTAAACTTGGCCATATTTTAAATTATGTTGCTCTCTGTCATCTATCCGGCAATATCCCTCCACCTTGGGCTGGTGCATCTGCTACTAGTCTCTCACTTCTGGATAGGGTTCAAAAGAGAGTTGCCAACCCGATAGGTCGTAAACTGTCATCTAAGCTTTGACCTCTGTTCCATCGACGAAATGTTGCATTACTGTCCTGTTAATGGTGGATGCTCCGACGAACTACTAGCCCTTGTACTCCCTCAACGTAAATATCCCCGACAAACCCGACAAGCATCCAGACTTTCAGAAAAGAAATTCACATTTGAAGAGATGCGTTACATTTGTAAACTTGCAGAGTCTCCACAAGCTTTCTTTATATTTTCTTTTAATTTTTCTAATAATGCTTTAATTTGAACTGTTCCTGCTTCTATTTAATTATCTTGAGAAAATGAACTCATATTTTCAAATTACTTGGATAAAATTTACAAAAACTTATTCCAAGTAGAAACTTAATAAACAGATATTTTTCCTTTCACTTACTGTGATTTACAGTTCATCTAACATTATAGTACTGTTGATAGAACAGCAATAACCTAATCGAATGCCTGTTCCATTATGAATCTGATAACTTGCTGTTTTTAACTGTTCATACGAGCAGGACTAAAAAAAATATAATATTATAATAACCGTACATAATATTCATACACCCTTTGCTCACAAAAAAAAAAAAAAAAAACCCTCCTATCTGACAAAATGGTAATGTTGTGAAGGACCTGGTTCATTATAGGAACGACGTTACTGCACTGATGAAAGTGTGAATAAAATTTGATTTCTTCATTTGGAAATGTAAGACAAGGATTCATGCTGGTAAAACAGACCACTTGAAATTCTAAAGAAAGAAATTAGAATAAGATGTAAATGTGCTTTTAATTCAATATAATGAAAATTTAAAGTAATCTTTCATTTGTATTTAAATGCAACAACAACGAATCCAATGCACATAAATTACAATAATCCAAAATGTACAACTATTTAAAAACTTTTCATGCGTTGTCCCAAGACTTGACATGCCATCAATCTTTCATATGCATGGCTGAAATTTCTGTGCAGTTCCGAGTTTTATCAAAGACTAGCCTGGGCATTGCCCGGGTGTTTGGAGGTGTGTGTTGAGCTAAAAACAAAAATAAAGTGGTAGTAGCCAGACAGGCTCAAACCCATACCTTGAAGGAGAAAAAGAACATGAAAAAAACAAATGCAATGTCTTTGCCATTACATCCATCGCCAAACCAGAAGTAGCGAAGTTTTAAATTAAGGCTAGTCAATCAAAAAGAGGGGATGAATTTCGAAAATATCAGCGAAAAAAAGCAACCCCCTCCCCATAGAAAAATGCCCAGGTGAGGGTGAAGGAATTAATGTTTTTAGCCAATTTTTCGATATTTGTCACCCGGAGCTTCAAAATGATATCGATTTTGTGAAAATCCATCGCCTCTGTTGAAAGTTTTAGGCAGACATACAAATATACATGCATATATACATATATACATTTAAACAGACAGGTGAGATATAATAGACTGGCCTGGGTGCCTGGCGTTGCTCGGGTGTTTAGGGGTGTGTTGAGCAAAAAAAAAAATAAAAATAAAACTGATAGTAGGCAGGCTTGAACCTATACAGTGAAGGAGGCAAAGAACATAAAAAAAAAAAAATGACGTCTTTGTTGTTGCCCCCATCGCCACACCGGAAGTGACGTAGGTTTAAATTAAAGCTTCACAATCGAAAAGAGGGGATGACTTTCGAAAATATCAGTGAAAAAAGTGACCCCTCCCTGTAGAAAAGTGTCCAGTTGAGAGTGAAGGAATTAATGTTTTAGCCAATTTTTCAATATTTGTCATCCGAAGGATCAAGCTTCAAAATGATGAAAATCAGTCACCTCTGTCGAAAGTTTTACAGACATACAAACATACATACATACATACATTTAAATAAATTTTTGCCCTTTATATTATAGACTAGTTTGGGTGCCCGGCATTGTTCGGGTGTTTGAGGGGGGGGGTGAGCAAAAAAAAAAAAACTGGTAGTAGGCAGTGAACTCGAAACCGTACCGTGAAGGAGAAAAAAAAATGAAAAAAAAAAAAAACGTGACGTCTTTGCTGTTGCGTCCATCGCCAAAACGGAAGTGGTGATGGTTTAAATTAAGGCTAGTCAATCGAAAAGAGGGATGACTTTCAAAAATATCGGCGAAAAAAGCGACCCCTCCCTGTAAAAAAGTACCCAGTTGAGCATGAAGAATTAATGTTTTTGGCCAATTTTTCAATATTTGTCGTCCAAAGGGTTGAGCTTTCAAGACGATACCAATCTCGTGAAAATTTGTTGCCCCTGTCAAAAGTTTTAGGCAGACATACAAACATACATACATAAATACATACATCTGGCAGAAACACTAGAGGATGACCTCCGATCTGTAGTGGAATGGGGACAAAAATGGATGGTCACATTCAATGCTGCCAAGACTAAACTTGTTTCCTTCTATAATTACAAGAAACCTTCTTTACCACCAATAGCAATGGCCAATGACTCTTTATCTGAAAGTACATCTTTTAAACTCCTTGGCCTAACGTTCACAGGAAACATGAGTTGGAACAATTACATTGAGAGCATTGCCAGGACCACTGCAAAGAAGGTAGGTTCTCTCTACCGTGCTAGAAAGCTACTAACGCCCGAAAGTATCCTGTACCTCTATATGCCCACCATTCACCCATGTATGAAGTATTGTTGTCATATTTGGGCTGGTGCATTTGCTACTAGTCTCTCGCTCCTAGACAAGGTTCAAATGAGAGTCGCCAATCTGATAGGTCCTGAACTGTCATCTAAGCTTCAGCCTCTGTCCCATCGACAAAATGCCTGTTCTACAAGTACATTAATGGTAAATCCTCTGACAAACTCCAAGCACTTGTACCCCCTTGACATAAATACCCCCAGACAAATCCGACAAGCAGCTAAAGAGATGTACTATGTAGAGAGTTGGGCAGTGAGATGTCGGTTCACGTTACACTTGAACTTCTGCATGTCAGTACAGTTGGGAAAGCAGAATCCCAGAAGTTAAACCTACCCAAAATAATAATGGAAGGGCTTTTGTCAATGAGGCTCAACCATTATTCTGCTGGATTAAGAGGGTAGGGTTTAAAAGAGAGCCGGAGAAGAGTATGCAAGGGTTTTTATAGGCAGGGAGTAGAGATTGGGATACCTGTTAGTCAATCCATTATGCTCTAAAGGGACTAGGCAACAGCCAATGAGTGAAGAGAGGGCATAAATAAATTCTAATAAATTTACTGTCTGCAAATCAGCTTGTAATGGATCATATGCTGCCAGCAGGCTACATGTTTGACATGCCTGATGTATAAATAGATTTGTTATGAAACTGCTAAAAATTGTTTAAAAAATATCCTTTTTTAAATCACATTAAAAAAAAAAATTTGTTATTTTCTGTTTAAAATTTATTTAAAAATTAAAATCTATTGAATTTAATAGACCCTTTGATTACATAAATTTTAAAGCGATATCAACCAGAAAATATATTTTGTGATTATATAAGGACATCAAGTTCTAGGGAAAAAAAATGAAACAAATATTCCATGAAGAGAAATATTTATGTAGGTCATGCTTTAAATGAATGAAGGGAAATCCCCAACACACACACACACACACGCACACACACACGCACACACACACACACACACACACACACGCACACGCACGCACGCGCGTTGATATCTATAATATAAATCTGACCTGTCTGCTTAAATGTATGTATGTATGTCTGCCTAAAACTTTCGACAGAGGCGACGGATTTTCACGAGATTGGTATCGTTTTGAAGCTCGACCCTTCAATGAAAAATACTTAAAAATTGACTAAAAACATTCACCCTTAACTGGGCACTTATCTACAGAGAGGAGTTTCTTTTTTCGCCGATATTTTCGAAAGTCATCCCCTCTTTTCAATTGACTAGCCTTAATTTAAACCTTCGTCACTTCCTGTTTGGCGATGGGCACAACAGCAAAGACGTCACGTTTTTTTTCTCCCCTCCTTCGTGGTACGGGTTTGAGCCTGCCTGCTGCTACCACTTTTTTTTTCTTTTTTCTAAACACACCTCCAAACACCCGGGCAATGCCGGGCACCCAGGCTAGTCTATTATATAAATTTCACCTGTCTGTTTAAATGTGTTATATGTATGTTTGTATGTCTGCCTAAAACTTTTGACAGAGGCGACGGATTTTCACGAGATCAGTATCGTTTTGAAGTTAGACTCTTCGGACGACAAATATCGAAAAATTGGGCAAAAACATTACTCTCTCCACCCTCAACTGGGCACTCCTCTACAAGGAAGGGTCGATTTTTTCACTGACATTTTTGCAAGATATTTATACCTCGCATGAATGACATTGTATAAAAGATGTTATTTCAATCACTCTAATGTCATAATCGCCGTGGGCGCATCGATAAGACTGTTTGTTTTTTTCCACCTCTTTTTCCTCTGGCATGTTACGGGTTCGAGCCTGTTACTACTCCTAATTTTTTTTTTTTTTTTTTGCGCTCGCAATTTTTCTTTTTTTTTTTCTCAACCAACAGCCTTACGCACACCTCCACTTCCTTTTCTGCCTCCGCGTCGAACCTGCCTACTACAGCTTTTTTTTGTTTTTAGCTCAGCACACACCTACAAACACCCAGGCAACACCAAAACCCAGGCTAGTCTATAATATAAAAGGCAGTTATCTGTGTGTTTGTATGTCTAGCTAAAAGTCCAAAACAACTACCCAAAGACACACAAAGTTTATATTTTCTTAATTGGCGGTGCTCTGGATTGATATTATTTTAAATTTAGAAAACATTATTTGAGGGCAAACAGATGGCGGTAACTGAGTTACTTAGCATCAAGAATATCATTGTGTTTTGTTCTACTCGGCATTGTTTAGGAGCAATAAATTTATGAATGCAGTATTACTTTTAAAAGGGATGGCTCCAATCAATGAATTATATTATTATTTTTATAACTTTCAACACATTAAAACAAGTGAGAGAGTGAGAATGCACTGGGTGGTGAAGAAAGAGAAGGAAGAGGGACAGAAAAATGAGGGAGTGGAAAAGAGAGAAAGATAAAAAGGAAGTGAGAAAGAAGTTTTCATTTAAGAATGTTACACGCACAACAGTGTGGAATGATAAAATTGTCGCCATAGAAAAGACAACATGATTCCATTTCTATTTGATGAAAATCTGTTTTCTTTTTTTGTTGCAGACCATCTATCTACTAGTTGGTCAGTTGTGTACAAATCCCAAGAGCAATAGGAGTCTTCTATCATGTCTGAAAGTGACACAATGTTTAACAATCAGGTGACCGCTGGCAAACCCTGATTGTGGCAGCAGGACTCAGCACCGGCCCACAAGTCCAAAGAGATCCAGGCTTGGCTTCAGAAGGAGTGCTACGACTTTTTACCCTTCTCTCACTGGCCCCCTTCCTCCCCCAACCTGAATCCACTGAACTACTTCGTTTGATAATATGTCGAGAACATCACCAACATGACCCCCACAACACTAAAGCCAGCTTGATCGCCGCCATCCACCGAGTATTCGCCAAGCTCCCACCAGCGCTTGTGGAAAAGGCATGCTCTCAGTTCTAGACCTGTATTGAGATGGTGATTGAGGCTGAAGGTGGCTACATTGAATAGATGTCAGCTCTACTACATAATCAAGTTACCTGAATTGATTTTTTTAATAAAAGTTTTAAAATAAAGCTGCAGTTTTGTTTTCTTTAAGGCAACACTTTTATTGTTCACACCCTGTATTTAACTTCTATTTTGCTTTTGTATGGCTTCGGACAATGCCAAGTAGTCCTGCTAATCTATATATATAAAAGCGAAAATGTGTGTATGTATGTATGTATGTATGTATGTATGTATGTGTGTTTGTGTGTCTGCTAAAAACTTTCGACAGACAGAACAAAAATTCACAAACTCAGTATAGTATTGAAGCTCCATCCTTTGCCCAAAAATATCGAAAAATTGGCCAAAAACGTTCATTTTTTTCACCCCAAAATCGACAATTTTCTACGGGGGGGGGGGGTCAACAAAAACCGTTCTCTCATGACGACGACCGGTTCTACGCATGCGTCAGATGACGTCATGACCTGATTTAGTTTAAATAGTTGAAGAACTGACTAAATTTCATGTACGTTGTGTTAGCTCAGTTGCGTAGCGCGTTGGTTCATTATCTAAACGTTTTGGGTTCAAATCGTAGTGTGATATGTCTTCTTTTTTTTTTCGATTTTTTAAATTTAAATATTGAACCAGTGTTATTTAAGCCATTTTTCACGTAACGTTCGTTTTTCAGTTTTTTTTTTTTTACTTCGCTTATTCTTAGGTTTTCATTAACACCCCCGACCACACACCCCAAAACACTCGGGTACCCACCGATTTTTTAAATTTTAATATCGAAACAGGCTTATTTAAGCCATTTTTCACATGTTTTTTTTTAACGTTCGTTTTTCTGTTTTCTTTTTTGTTTTTGTTTTTTCGATCTTTACATTTAACATCATTCGTTTGCCTTACGTTAGTTTTTTTTGTGGCTTTTTTTTCGATGTTTTGATTACCCTCCCATCCTACCACCTGGGTTCGTTTTTCTGTTTTCTTTTTTTACTTCACTTATTCTTAGGTTTTCATTAACACCACCACCCCCTCCAAACACTCGGGCAACGCCGGGTACCCCCCCCCCGCTAAGCAGGGTTTTTTAACTTCGTTTTCCCGACCACACCTACCGAAAAACACCCGGGCAATGCCGGGTACCCCTCGCTAGTCTAAATATAAAGATGTTTGTATGTTGACGAACTAGTTTTAAGACGATGCTTCTTAACATAAAAAATGACAACAAAAAAAATCATGTTGTTTCCCAACATGCATAACTTTATTGGAAAGACAATATGCAGCAGCTAAAAATGCCTATATCTTTTTTAGATTATAACATGTTGAATATATTGGTGTTAAATAAATTTAATATTATGTATAAAATAGAAAAAAAAAAACACTTTTTCAATTAGTAGACATAATGACTTAGATCGAGGCCACCGAGAGTAAGTACAGGCCAATGAACATGACAGCGTGACGTCATTACCAGATCAACATGTTGGTATATGGTGCCTAAAGTTTGTGTTCAACCACATGACCACGCTAATAGCCATAAAAAATATTTTTCGTTGCCCCTTGTGGTAATTTAAGCATATTTTTTTCTAAAGAGAAAGAACAATTCTTCATTTGGATAATTATATAATTGCACATTCTTTGGATAATTATATAATTACAAATTGGGATAATTTTAATCTAACATTGTTAGTAACAAATTATAACAGTAAGTGAACCTGTTTTTGAAATTTTCTTACATGTCTATCGAAGAAAATCGAATATTTCATTTTATTATTTTTATAAACTGCAAAACAAACAATTTTTATATGAGAATACTTTTTAGTCCGTTCTTTTAATAATAAATAAAACTTTTTATTGAATATTTTCACATATTTTAAAGTTAGAAGCATTTTTCATGACATTTTTTTTTTTAGCCAAAACGATCAATGAATTCAATGTTTCAGCACCAGATGTAACTTATTTCTTTAAAATATATTTAAAACTTAAAGTTTGTTTGTTTTATAACATTTCAACTGTAAATAATTTACATGACTGAGATGGGAAATGAAATAGGAAATTCTATGTTCTCCATCGAGACATAACGAACATAAATTCATCTTAAAAATTCATTAACTAATCAGTTTTAACTAAAGTTCTGATATGAACTAAAAATAAAGAGTACATTAAATTTTAGTTAACATTTTTTCTTGTGTTTATCTTATAAATAAATGGATATTTCACGGGGAACATGGACCCTTTGTAAACAGTGTTTTTATTCAATGAGTGCTCCCTAAAAGCGTTTTCTTTCACTTTTTTCGTATATATCTCAGACTTTTTTTTTTAATCGTGCGTGTATTTATTTTTTTGGATTTTTTTCGGTTTTTGGGGGTAAATTTGATTCATACTTATTTCGTGCTTGTTTTTATTTTATTTAATTTTAATTTTTTTAATTATTTTCTCCACTAAAGATTTTTATTTTTTGTTAAATTATTTTTTCATACATATTCAAATAATGCCCCCCTTTTTGGCCTCAAATAGTACCTGCAAAAAAAGTTTTTGTGATTAAATAAACCAAAGAAAACCTTTTGCGCATGTGCTTACAGCGAGCGATCATTAAATAAAAATACCATTCACGCAGCGTCCATGTTCCCCGTGAAGTATGAGTAAATGTTGTATGCGCCCTGCTTAATTAACGTTATTTAGAAATCCATTCTTAACAGGGGAGGGTTTTCTAACTACTCCCCACTTTCACCTAACAATTTAATGAAAAAATAAAAGATACCATAAAAATTTAATTTAAATACTCTCTAAAATATAGAACGGTGCGTACACTGCACAAGCACCATTATTATTATTATTATTATTATTATTATTATAACAATGATAATAAAAAAAAAACTGGTGTAGATGACATCGACTGGCGCCACATCAACTAGTTGGGGGGATGGAAAGACCGAGGTGGGAGAGTACTAACCATATCTCCACTGAAAGTATGCAGTTCAAATCTGGTACCTTGGGAGGGGGGGATATTTTGTCAACGAGAAATCAATGGCAAACGGCTCTTGCTATAACGTGCAATCATCTGCACAAGTGGTCAAGAGGTGGAGAACATTGGAAATCTGGGGAGACTTGTTGTTACGCAGTCTCCAGCGAATACCACAGGTTACTGCCAGTGAGCGATCACTGATGATGGCCTGTGAGACAACTCCTAGTGAGTGAAATAATAATAATAATAATGTCTCCTCCTAAATTTACCACCACCCTGATTTAATATCGTACATGTTTACCACATTTTCTTAGTTTTTAACCAATATTCACATTATAATATGATTGTCTTTTAGTAGTTCATTTCCGTATTCATGTATTCTGCACTGATATGAAAATGAAGACTATAGCGGAATATAGGATTCCTAACCATGTAACTGATGAAAATATGCTACACGTTTTGATGAAAAACATGGAAAAAAATGAACATAGAAGAACAGAAAACCAAGATTTTAAATGTAATTTCGGTATTAAAAGTAATAGTTATTTAAATATTTCAACATATAATCTTGTGGGGGAAAATCCAGCTCCCCAATAAGGGGCACTCTGGATAGGAACAAAAATAAAAAATTGTCTCAGTCATGAAGGATTTCTCCTCCACCGGCCGAGGATAAAAAAGGTGAATTGTAGCATCAGAACAGATACTACCACACTATGATCTTGTCCTGAAATCCAAGAATTGTTTGTGTTTTATGTTTCTTTAATTGTTTGTTTCCTAAATTCATAATTCAGTTGTATCAGTATTAGATTGTATATTGCTTTAAAATTACGTAATTTTACATAGATGATATTTATATTTTATATTCAATAAAGTTCAGTTTCATTATTAATCTAATTGGGTGCCTTTCTTTTCTTTTTTAACATGTTTTAATGCTCTTTTTAAAAATGCCGTCATATAGTATCGACAGTAACAATTCGACAAATCTTACCTACATTGCCTGCAGGCATTTTTCAGTTAACAGGCCTTCTATATCTCGGTGGCCGTGTTTAGACCCAACATGACCAATAGCCAATATAATAATTGAAACGGAGACGATGTCAAACGAAAGAGTAAAGTCTTTTAGCAAGTTTTTTTTTTTTACACATAACTTATTTAAAACAATTAAAGTACTTACAAAACTATTTGTTTCACAATATAATTCTTTTATTTTAAATAAATTATTTCTTTATGTGACTAACTAAAAGACCTTACTTCTTTTCAGCTTATCTGAATATGGTTGTCTTCAAGTCTAACGTAAATAAGTTCTTGATGAGCCGTTCCATATAAGTTATCAAATTTACTAAATTTTCATTACTAATGATTACTATATTGTCCAATTTCTACTGTACACTCTTTAGCCCTTATCCTTGAGTGCCCTCTTGGCCTTGATAATGTGGTGATGCCTATGTAAAAAAACCAAAAAAAAAACCTATTCTTCATTCTGAGTTTTATATTGACTAGCATTCACCGAGTCTGTCAGCTAATTTACTAATTTAAAAAGTGTTTTTCCCCCGATTTCATGCATAATACTAAATTGATTTTGATGTCAATACATTCAGCATTTCATAATCTAAAAAAATATATATGCATAAAATATAGACATAGGACAAGGCTCTATGGACAAATTGATCTTTAGTTGACCTTTGACAGCTGAATATTTCCCTTTAACTGCCAAAAAGAAAATTTCTAGCTATGACTTTTGGAATATGACATTTTCGTTCTGTAATGATTATGCATACCATAAAAATTTTTATGTATCTTTTTTTAAATGAGTGTCATTGTAAATTGCGCACCGAATTTTATATTAAGACTTGAAGGTATAAACATTCGAATTAAGATGTTTTTTTAAAATGGTCTTCATTAAAAAAAAAAGAGTATATTATTCTATTAAACTTTTTTTTATTTAAACTAGCATTTCAGCCCGGCGTTGCCCGGGTGTTTGGAGATGTACGTTGAGCAAAAGAAAAAATAAATAAAAAAGCGGTCAATTTTTTTACCTTTGACCCCTATTATGACCCCTTAACATTTATTGTTTTGGGCTCAAATCAAGTTATTAAGTTAGATTCATATCCAAGGAACCTATATCTAAAATTTCAAGGGTTTAGACCCAAAATTGTCGGAGGAGTTTGGTAGAGTTCTCAAAGGTCAAATCGTTGAACTTTGACCTCTTAATAGCCAAATTTCTGGCCGAAAACGGATCACAAATATTTTCTCAAATCTCAGTAGCCTGTATATCAAATTTCGAGTCTGTAGACTGAAAATTGACAGAGTTATTGCATAGGAAAATGTATACAGACGCACACACACACACAGACACGTTCACTTTTATATATATAATAGATAATTTGACTTCGCTCGTTTTATTAAAAAAAATGAAGATTGAAAAAACATTTTTTCACTCAGTAATGAGCTTTGGAAGATTGTTGGTGAAAAAAACACAGCCGCCAAAAGATAAGTGTTTTATTATTTCTAGTCACGACTTTGTAAAATCACTCATAAATGTGATCGTTTCACTCACAATGTAAAGTAGGACTATGAGATAGTACCAGGACTCATATGGCAGAAACCAACACAGTTTAATTCTTTCTGCACATATCGTTACTCGATGACCAATCAAACCTTACTAAAGCATTATATCAGCAGCAGCTGGAAATTCAGTATATATAGGGTGCGTCTTGTCATCCAACTTCTCATTTGAGAGCCTTGCCCCTTGGTCTTATTACCTGATGAGATGCCATCATTTTTCTCCACAAATCTTTACTAAACATTTTGGCATGGTTTCAGCATTGCAACAACAACACCCATTAACAGCAATCTTTTGCCCCTAAAATCCCTGCTGAACAGAACTGCATTTTCACTACCACAGTAGCAGGAACCTGATGGTGGCTAAATGGATAATGACATGGACTAAAAATCTGGATGTACCGAATTCGAATTTAGTTTGTTCCTCAGAAACAATTTCATTTAGAGATGTTGGTAACCTTTATGTGGTCTCTCTTGTAAACGTAACATAGTCGTTACATATTTACACTCAGGACCCACACGTTGTATGCAGACAGTCGCAAGGAAACAAAGATAAGGAAAGAATTCGACTCACTCTTTTTTCTAGTGAAACAACAAACATTTATTTACAAGTACTTTCCAGAATAATGCCTTGTCTCTTGCTCAAAAGTCTTCTCATACTCCAATGTGCTTAACAAGACTTAGTTGTGTCAAACGCGTGGTATTCTGTCTTTCTTCGATCATCTTTAGGACTCGTCTTTTCCTGTCGGCCCATGTGTGTAACACGTTGCTCTCTCACCTTCTCTAACATCAAGGGTCCACGTTTTTCTTTTTTTTAAATAATATTTTTCTTTCCTTCTTCCTTACACACAACTCGGTATTTGCTTACATTGGCTGCTGCTATATGCACGTCCACGCTCTTTTACAAAAATATTCAATGTCTTTGTAGAAAGAATTCTAATTAGAAAGATATCTGGGAAATGAATATCAACAATAATCACCTGATTCATACAAAATGAATGAATGAAGGTCAACATCAACATCATCTTCTGTTAAGTTTATACAACACGTTAACAATGACTGCAATCATTATCAGCATACCAACTACAATAGCAATCAACTGATTCATTTTTTTTTTTTTACATAGGCATCACCACTTATCAAGGCTCAGAGGCCACTCGAGGATAAGGGTTAAAGAGTGTACAGTAGAAATTGGACAATATAGTAATTGTTAGTAATGGAAATTCAGTAAATTTGTTAACTTATATGGAACGGCTCATCAAAAACTTGTTTACATTGGACTTGAAGACAACTATATTGTAGTCAGCTGGAAAGCAGGAAAACGGAAGACAATTCCATTGGCGTGTAGTTCTAAGAAAGAAGCTTTGTTCATAGACGGCTGTTTCTTATGAAAGTTTGGTGAGGGGGGGACTGTAGATTGGAGCTCAGTCGAGCACTTGCCATAGAAATAACGATAAAGCAGAGACAGACTCACAACATCCCTTCTGTGAGAAAGAGGTTGCAGGGGAGAGAAAAGGACATTCTCTATGAGGCTATGAAGTCTATTTTGAACTCTATCAAAGCAGGATCATCATCATCATCATCATCATCATCATCAAAAACTATAGCTTATTCTCTGGCCAGCCAAAGTCTTACAGCAGCTATGTCAACAGTAACAATGACCGACTCCTGCAACGTCTCTATTCCAACCCTAGTAGCAACAATTGAAACAGTAGCAGAGAAACAATCTCTGTAGAATATACAGTTAATTCTAAAATACTTAATCCTGCTTGGTCAATTGTATCAAGATAATGAATCTCTATTAGTTGCCGGTGCTGGACTTCAAACAATTGGAAAGAGTTAATTCATAATCCAAGCACAGCTGCTAGTGACAACCTATCATACAAACTTAGTTACGAAATGGTGTTATTAACTGTGCCACAGACTTCTTGTAGGTGGGCTAAATCTAACTTTAGACTCTACTGGTTACAAATATCTACGCGAATAACATAAATCACAGTCATGGGCTTGGTAGGGTTAGTTTAGATGATGGTAACGTCTTTATTGTTTGCTAAGAACCAGACTGACAAATAATATAAATGATAAAGTGTGGTTGTAAATGTTATAGCAAAGGAAATAAATTTAAGGTATAAGGAAGGGTCACCAGTCAGCAGGTGTTAACAGTTTTGTAAATGGAAAATCAAGGAAAACATGATTAAATAACAAAACACCTATCTATCTATCTATCTATCGATCTATCTATCTATCTATCTATCTTTCTATCTATCTATCTATCTATCTTTCTATCTACAGACTTGAAACTTGATATCTAGGGGATTTAAAATTTGGAACAAATTCAATTTGGTTTTTAGCCGGTAAAAATAGCTGTTAATGGATAAAATTGAAAAACTGGAACTTGGTAGGCAGAAGTCGACTTAAAGTGCTCATTTATGCATGCACAAATATACATTTATACATTAAACTATTAATTTTTAAGTTTTGATATCCATCCATTGTTAATTTGGATGGTAGCAAGTAACACTGGAGAAGTAAATGTTCTAACTGATATCACCTGCCATGTTTGTTTTTTTTTTAACTTTTGAAATCGCTACTATATGTTGGGTACAATATAATAATCAATAAAGAATTGGCTCTATAATAATTACTATGAAATCTGCATCAATTATAATATCATATTTAAATGTATTTTATGACTGGGCGGCCTGCATGTATAGCTATAACTTTACAAGAATATAATAGTCATGTTTAGTCAATAACTTTTCATTCAGAAGAATTTATGCAAACTCAGGTTTTGATCCAGAATGTTCAGTGAGTAAGTAGATACTAGCGGGACCTTCGGAAATCCCACAGCGGATTTTTTCCAATGTAATATATTGATGTTGGCATTCTGTGGATGTTCAGCATAAATGGAGACGCCTTGATATCATTGTAGCTCTTTTGTTAAAACTGCAAAAGTATTTATCTAAGCTAGTAGGGATGTCCGGCCATAAAATACGCTTAAATATGATATTTTAATATATGCAAATTTCGTATATATTATTATAGAGTCAATTTTCTATCGATTCTTATATATTATAAAGTTGTCATTTCAAAAATAAAAGAAGTACATCCATATGACTTGGATGCATCAGCTTGAATCATAACTGAAACCAAAACTTAAGAATATATATATATATATATATATATATAACTTGAGTTCCTTCAGCTATAATCAGAACCCAAACTAACACTTATGGAGAATCCTTGGTAAAATTATTTATAACAAGAAATGGAAGGTTATAACAAATAACGACAGTCACTCAGAAGAAAAAAAGATGAAAGTGTGACACACAAAATAACATACACGCTATCATATTTATGTATATATAAGGGTTAAGGATGTGTATGTTTATATATTTCTTAATGTAATGTGAACATGTGTGTGGCATTGTGTATGTGTGGGTTTAACTTTGTTCTGTTAATGTGTATGGCAATATGCTTTTGTTAGCTCGACTCTTGTCTAGGGATATGTATGCAAGATGAAGGAAGTTGTACTTGCATCTGAGTAATCCTTCATTTCAAGTACGGGATGGGTTGGGTGGGTGGGTTTATGGCTTACGTTCTAGTCCTGTTCTTATCTCCATGCACTTGATTTGCATTTGTTTGTTTAGTTTTTCCATTTTTATTGGCTTTTCTAATTTTGGCTTGTTACTTTTAGCAGTAAATAGGAGAGAGTACCCAGATAAACCAAAGAAAGAAAAAGAGTTGCTATTAAAGTCAGTAGCTTTTTGGCATTTATTTGGATCAGATCTCCACCTCAAGGATATCTAAACGAAATAGATGAAAGAGAGTGGATATTCAAGCCAGTAGCTTTGTTGTGCTAATTGGGATCACATTTCTATTTCACTACAGGACTACTAAACATAGCTACAGTTTATACACAGTCTCAGAAACTCACTCACCCAAAAATCCACAAACCTACAGAGAAGCAACACTTTCTCTAGACTCTTTGAAATCTTTCTAACTCTTTTCTCTTTAACTTTTTACTTTTTATTGCTCCTTCAAGTTGTAAAATATATTATGTATGGATAAACCTTATCACTACCTTTGAATGCTTTCAGAGTTTTCTCAAATTTTGAAGTCGGTCAACAATGTAAGAAAAGAAAAATAAACCTCCTTTATTATTATTAACGATTGAATGCTGAATAAAATTATCTGCTATTAAATTAGTAGCCAGTTATTATTTTAGTAGCAGTATTAGGATGTGAAAGTGTTCGAGTGATAGTTTTTCCAACTACTTCTTTGATAATAATAATCCAAAAACTGCATATTGAATTAAATATGAAATTCGATGAAATCGATTAAAAATTAAAAAAAGAACATGTTTTAAGAAACACAGACCAACATTTGCCTTATATGATTGAGAAATCAGATTTTTTTTTTTATAGCTTGCATTGTTGTAAAAAGCTACTGATCACAAAGTATGTGGGGTATTTAATTTGCATAAAAGGTTAAAGAAATATATCATGAACTGTCGCTATTATTGGGGGTGGATGGTCACACTAAATTGATATTCAATAAAGACCATGTCTAATATTTACAGTTGTCATGGAAACCAAATAGCATGCATATTCCATTTACTTCCACATCAACGATAAAATGAATAAAACTAGCTGTTTATTCATGTTTGGTGACAATAGAAAGCAGTTTGATTAATAATTGCATCGATTACTTTTTATACTACTACTTCTACTACTAATAATACTGCTACTACAGCTACAACAACAAGAACGCAACATTAAGTTGGAAGAATAGTCTAGGTCATTGGTTCTCCAAATAAAAAAGAAAGAAATTACATGTAATGCATTTATTTCAGACTATCATATAGTTTATAGGATGTACAGTTTTTTGGGTTTTTTTTTTCAAAGAACCTGAACAGTAGCCATTTTAACCGTCCCTATAATTTATAAATTTTGATGACTTAAATAACCTATAATTTTGTTTTTCCAGCTCTTCTGAACACTAGCCCAGTCTAATAATACCCCAACAAGCATCTATGACAATCAAACCTTTATTAATACAGATACAAAAGACAAACGAATTGCATAATTTATCCAGAGAGCTTCGTCATAAAATGGAGAACAGAACTTCCACCCTATGTGGATTAGCAGATTATGTGATAGTCATCAAAGAAGCAAGCGCCCACATGTTGGTTCCTTGTGTGGTTGTACGTAAAAATGACAATAATAACGAACTTACTTTCAGGTGGGATTTGAAAGAGAGACGTCATGAAGATTGACTGAGCTTTTATACCAAACCTGAGTCACATGGTTACAAATCATGTGATGGGGGGAAAAAATGGATAAAAATGATGTAAGAAGTCGAAGAGGGGAGAGAAAGGAAGAAGATGACGTCAACAGGCATTTTGTTTAACCACTACCAGGAAACAACTGTTGCAAGAATGGATTTATTTTTTTGGGGGGGGGGGGAAGGAAAAATCGGCAACTGAAGTTATTTCAGCAATAAGATGTTGAAATACTTACTAAAGGCATCTTCAGGGCTGTATTTGTTTATTATTATTTTTTTATTTTTTTGCAAAGACGCTTTACTGTTCTCCCACATACAGCGCCTTGTATTCTCAAAGAGTCACCCATTTGGTGCTGGCCAGGTTCAATATCACTTAATTTCACTGATCTAAAGAGAACTGGTGTACCAACATTAGCATGCCATTATGGATATAGAATTAAATAAGTGTTGTTATGACAGGTAATAAATGAACAAATTAGTACATTTCATTTATGCATTTCCTTCCTTTGTGTATGGTGATATTTCTTATGCACTTAAATCTTCTGAACTTGTCATGCTAAACTCCTACCGAAACTGGATATCCGATCTTTGAACGTTTTAGCCTGTGTAACAGAAACCAACACAATTTCATTCTTTCTACACATATCGTCACCATAGCTGACCAATCAGATCCCATGAAAACGTATCAACAGCAATTGGAAAGGCAGTATCAAATGGGTGCGTCTCTTCACTCAGCTGTTCATCCAGGGTCCTTGCCGCCTGGTGTTGACATTTAATGAGACACCATCTCCTATATTTCTGCTGACCGAATCTGTTCTACAAATCTTTGTTAGACCTTATGACAACATTTCAATAGTTCAAGGATGACATCAAAAAGCAGCAGCAGCAGCAGCAACCTTTTTCCCTCAAATCCCTGCTGGATAGAATAGCATTTTCACTATCATGACAATCAGAACATCATCAAATGATCAATACATCATCACCATTGGTCACTACTACCACCATCATCATCATATGCTGTGTCGCGGTGCACTAACATCGTAACTTATGTTTTGCACACATCTCAGCACATTCAACCTCATCACTCTGCAGACTCACTTGCAGACTAACGAACAATTGTGCAGACTCACTTGCACTCACGCATCACTTTCAACCAGACCACACACTCTGCAGACTCACTTGCACTCACCAATCATTCTCAACCAACCCTGTAAAGACACAAAAACGTTATTAATTGAATATGATCAATTATCCAGGGAGAGGGCCCTGTTGCGGTGCGCTCACATCGTAGCTTATGTTTTGCCATGCCGGGCATTTTTTTCATCGGTGAACAATCTCATATACACCGCCTAACGGAAAATAACCGTCTTCTCAAGTCAAACTGAGGCAAAGTAAACATAATTTCAACCTTTTCTCCATGAAATAGATAGCAGAGACTTTGATTCCGAGCTGAATCGAACATAAACACAATAAATTTACAAATGGAATTCTTTTGGTTGTATTTGATTCGACGGAGAATTAATTCTGTTCATTTGTTTTCTCTCTCTGAGACCGGCGCGTGTTGTGACAACACTTTCTCATAAGTACAGCACGTTGACAGCCAATTTGGGCAGTTTTGGCCGGCCGGGGGGAGTAGGAGGAGGCTCCCGAAAGATGACTGATGCTACCAGTCATGTCGAGCAAATCCAGCAGCAGCAGCAGTCGCTCCAGCTCCAGCCCAACAGCCGCAGCAGCGGTAATTCAAAGAGCCCTTTTCAGGGCTAGATTCCTATGAAAGACCTTCCCCTTTGTCTTACTGTCTGTCGCCTCCTGCAACTTCCAGTGATCCTTCAGCCTTCAGCCTCCGGCATCTCCTGCCTGCAACCTCAGCTTCCTGCACCTCCTCCCTGCAGCCTTCAGCTTCATGCATCTCCTGCCTTCAGCCTTCCTCTGGTGCAGCTCAGTTCTGCTTTGCAATCTGCTGGCTCCCTGTTCCTGTCCCGGACGCCATTCCTAGACTGCTCCAGTGTCTAGGCCCCCAGTTCCTGACCGATCCAGACCAAGTCATAATGATATACCATCCTAACATTTAGCCTCTAGTTCCTGACGTTCAGCCGATCAGTTCCTACCATATTTATTTCTGACAAATAAAAAGGCGATCTTTCGTTTTTTAAATGAACATCCTGTGTCTGTCATTCTTCTTTGCCTATTCACCGTTTTTCTGCCTGTATCCACCCTCATAAAGTTGTTGGGTCGATTGTCTCTGGACAAACGGCCCTACAACAGCTGATTGTTCTCTCACCAAAATTCTACACCTGCCAAAATTCTACACCAGCCATGCCAAAAACAACAGTTTCTCTAACAGACCGCATATGAGCGCATGGGAAAATATCAGCAGAAACTGTAAAATTGCTGGCTTGTGAAGATATTGGCAGCAGTAGCCAGAAAGGCACAAGAAAAAAGGAAAGGACACCACGTGGTCGGGAGAGAAAAGTCTATGCTGGAAAAGATGGATGTGTAAAGTTGAAGGTGAAAAATGGCTGGTTAATGCTAGCGTGAGGAGGAAAGAAAGAAAAATGTGTGCAGCGTGAGATGGAAGTGTGTCTCTGTGATGGTGGCAAGAGACTTTTAAGAGAAGATTCATGTAGATGATTATTCCAAGAGGGAAGTTATCAAATTTTTTATGAATGCAACAAGATGTTTCTAAACTGTCTTTAATTTATCATAATGCATGCGTATCAGGACGCGTATGAGCCAATGTGAAAATAGCATTAATAGATGGCTAGTGAAGGTATTATCAGCAGCAGCAGCCGTTTGAGCACTATGCAAATTAGCAAGTGTATGTGGACTTGTGTGAGAAGAAAAAGAAAAAAAACCAAAGAGGACACCACTTGGTCAGGAAAAGAAAAGTTTGCGCAGGAAAAGATGGGAGTGTAAAGTTGAAGGCAGGAAATGGCTTGCAAATGCCAGCGTGAGGAGATGAGACAGAAAAGTGTATCAGGCAAGATAAACGTGTGGTGACAAGAGAATTTTAAGCTGGTGTCGAGACAGCAGGGTTTTTGTTGATCTCATGACAGACGAAATGAACAGATAGAAAAAGACAAGAATCAGGCATTGTTTGGAAAGTAATAGTAATAAATGCCTTCCATTTAATATTAAAAAAATGCCTAGAAATTTGAACAAGGTCATCACTGACAACATTATGGAAGAAGTCACACCAGTTTAAAATGAGTATAGTTGCATATGTACTACTAATTTACTCGACAACTAGATGTTCATTAATTACCTCCCCCCCCCTCGTAACTGCACTCCTTTGTCAGAGGGAGGCAAGTGTTAGAGACATTATTTTACTGGCATTAACAACAGAGCACCAGTTTCCATTCTTAACTCTAAATTGATGATTGTTTAAAATATCACATGTGGTTGGGTGCTCTGGTCGTACTATTAAATTACTCTACAACTGGATATTCATTGATTAACTCCACTTCGAATAAAAGGCTAGGTGTCCGTTTGTTTGATGCTGGATTTTTCTTTTTTATCATCACCATAATTTTTGTGCTTCATTTCTTAGTTGTAAGACCAATCATCAGCATTGGCCTCTGCAACAACAAAATCAGTTTGCTGTTTTTTTTTTTTTTATTACTAGCATTCTGGTGTTTGGAAGTGTATGCTGAGCAAAAAAAAAAAAAGGTCAATTTTTTAAAATTTGACCCCTATTATGACCTCTTAACATTTATTGTTTTGGGCTCAAATCAAGTTATTAAGTTAGATCCATGTCCAAGGAACCTATATCTAAAATTTCAAGTATTTAGACCCAAAATTCTCGGAGGAGTTTGGTAGAGTTCTCAAAGGTCAAATCGTTGAACTTTGACCCCTTAACAGCCAAATTTCGATCACAAAGATTTTCTCAAATCTCAATACCCTGTACATCAAATTTCGAGTCTGTAGACACAGACACACACACAGACACGTTCACTTTTATAGATACATAGATTATTTTTAACTCTTAGTTTCATTTAGTATATCAAACAGATTTTTCTTTCTTTTTTTTTTTTTTACTATAGGAGGAATTCTAGACAAGTACATTTAATATTTTATAAGACATATTCATTGACCCCTTCATATTGTCTACTCACATAATATTCATTAATAATTCCTAAAGTTATATTCCACTGTTACAAAGTGTGTCTATAAATATTTGTCTGAGGTTTTTAAAAAAAATTGACCGCTTTTTTTATTTTGACAACTCCTGACTTCAACTGTAATCTTCACTAACGGTCTCTCTCTCTCTCTCTCTCTCTCTCTCTCTCTCTCTCTCTCTCTCTCAGCTGTCAAAAACAAAAACAAACAAAAAAAAAAAAACCCTGCCCTGTGCTTTCCTCTTCATTCTTTTTCACGGCAGTTCTCATATGCAAATTAATGCCATATGTATATATTCTTCACTTCTAAACCTATTCCTCACCACAGTACCCGAGTATTGTGTGACTAATGCCCACAGTCCACTTGTAAATGCAGACCACCTAGTGGTATCAGTGGACATCACACTTAAATCCAAACCCCAAGGGGCTCAAAACAACAAGATAATACAAAAGAGCTTACTGGAAAACCATCAGAGAACACATCAGAGATGCCCCATGGACCAATAGCTTCTCTCTTCCTGCTGAACAGTGTGTCGATGAGACAACTGAATGGTGTAAAGCGAGCATTGAAGCACATGTTCCCACACAGAAGTATTATAGCAAACCCCACTCACTCCCATGGTTCACTACAGATTGTGCAGCTGCCATTTCACAAAGACAGCATGCATTCTGCCGGTTAGTACATCATAAATCAAATATAAACAGGCAAAAATTCATAGATGCTAGAAATCATTGTAAGAGAGAAATAGTGACAGCCAAAAGAAGGCATGCTGAAATAACCAGGAAATGCATAGAATCGCAAAAGATAGGAACTTACGATTTCTGGAAAATCTATAATATTGTAGTGAACAATGGGAAATCAGTAATTCTTGCATTATCCAACAACCAGAAGGTTGCATGCACGTCAACCAAGAAGGCAAAACTGCTTGTCTGGCGATTTGCCTCCAATTCTACCTTAGAGCCAAGTTTCCTTATGTGGACTGAATCCACACTAGACGATGTGAAAATCACCCCTTCTCATGTCTGCAATATCATAAAAAGCTTAGACACCTCTAAGGTGTGTGGGCCTGATCTTATCCCTGCTATACTAATTAAGAAATTCTCAGCTGAGCTAACCCCCATACTTTTCAAGCGCTACAATAAATGCCTTGCTGAATCTTGCTTCCATAATAGCTGGAAGATGGCCTCTGTGGTACCAGCAAACAAGAATTTTGATGAAACGACCGACCCCCTCAATTATCACACTATCAGTCTCCTCCCTCTCTTTGCTAAAATCTTTGATACCTTAATTAATCAAGCACTAGTCCATCACATTGCGAAAGAAAATCTCTCTGACAAACAATATGAATTTAGGCAATATCGTTCTACTGCAGATATTTTAACAGTCATCTCTGAACGCATATACTGTTGAGACACTTGTAGTCTGTCTAAACTGTACGAACGAACTCGACTAAACCAAGATGGCCGACTCCTATTTATATCACCACAAGCAAGGGAGGTAACCATGTAACTGAAGTAAGGGAGGTAACCAATGTCTACATTAACATTGCTGCTGTCCTCAAGTGAATAATTTATTTCTGATTTAACAAGTCCCTTAGAAGCTCAGACGAAGCTCCTGCCTTGGTCAAACAATCAGAGACCTGATCACAACCCTTGATCCATTCTATCTGTATCTCCCCTCTACTCTTCATTTCCTTCAGCCTTGCTACATCTATTCTCAATCGTCGATCGCTTACCAGATTGTTGGAATTCAATGTCTCCACAAGTGATGCATTATCTGTCTTGCAGAGAACGTCTGGCAATTTAGATAACTGAAATACCTCTTGTATCATAACCGCAGTCAAAACACCAGCATCAGCTCCCTCATTCAGAGCAAGAGTCTCTGAGGCCAATGGGCTTTTTGTCACTCTGTCCAATTTCTTTGACGCCCAACACATGGGGGCCATTTTGTCAGTACTTCCTCCAATAAAGACAACAAAACCACCCTGTGAAGATCCATCTTCCAGACTGGCATAAGAGGCATCAGTATAACACAAAATGTGTAAATCTGAGGGCTTTCCCAATTTTGGAAATGTTATAGAACCCTTCTTGGATTTCAATTTTGATAAGGCTTTATTCGCCTCAAATAAGGCTTTTACTTTGGGATGCTTTCCAGTGTTGCTCATTTTACACACATCAAAAGCTATATCAGGGCGTGTTTGAGTTGAAACCCACATCATCTGACCTGCAAGTCTCTTCAACTCATGCTTTTCTTCTTCATTCAGTTCATCATTTTTCCTCAGTACCCTCCCTTTGCTTATTTCTATTGGAGATATGGAAGATACATATAGATCTTGTTCTACAGTGATCCCATTTTCCTGTTGATTAACATTCAGTCCAACATATTTGAATGTTCCACTTTCATGAGATCCCACCTTAAATTTTTCTTTCAATGTTGCAATCACATCCCTTTCAAACTCTGTGTTTCCACAGAAAACAAAATCATCCACGTGCATAGCAAGAATTCCAGTCAAATTTCCTTTAATATCATGCCACAAAAACAATGCATTATCATAAGCACTTGCTACTCCTTTTAATTCAATCAAAGCCTGAGTAACTCTCTTGTACCATGCCCGTGGAGCATCATTCAATCCATAGATGCATCTTTTTAATTTCCACACTTGAGATTTAGGACAAACATTAGATGGTGGCCTCAGGTACACATCTCTCTCTAAAATACCACCTTGCAAAAAGGCTGAGGTAAAATCTATGGTCTGCAGCATCCAATTCTTTATTGATGCGGTTAGCATGACCATTCGCATAGCTTCACGGCTACATGTTGGGGAGTCCGTTTTCAGATTACTATTTTCTTCATAGCCTCGTGCTACAAGGCGAGCTTTCATTGTTTTCTGATTATCCTTGAATTTTTCAGTAATCACCCATCTTGTGGATATTGTTTTTTGACCTGTGTATGGCACACATTCAAATACTTCATAGGTGTTCATGTTTTTTTATTTCTTTATGCTTGGCATCCATTACAGCTTTCGACTGCTCTTGTTCAGCGGTGAGCAGGACTACATTTTCCTGTTCAGTATATTGGGGCACTTCTCTCCAATCATCAATATGATTCCAGTTGATACAAACTTGATCCTCGTTTTCATCCTCAGGTTCTATATTGATCCAATGACTATATTTGCCAGTTGATTTAGGCTGTACTGACATAACCTTTCCTTTCTTCCACTCCTCACTTCCATTTATTTTATAAGTTATGGTCTTATTTCGGCCAGGTTTTTCAGTCTTATCTCTTAAACTGGTAGAACTATCAACAACTTCTTCTCTGTCTATATCTTCACTTTCTACCACTTGATTCTGCAACTCCTCCTCCTCAACTGAAAGGTATTCATTCTTCCCTTCTGTAGTGTTTCCCAGCATTTCAGCTTTTTTTGTTCTTTTTTCGTTGTTTTTATTCACTTTCATCAATTGGCACGGATGCATCCTATAAAATGCTCCGCCATGTCTGATAAAGACAAACTGGCCTTCTCTGCCTAACACTTTTGCTGGACCACGCCATCCTTTAAAACCTTGCCTCCGATAATAGATTTGGTCTCCGGTAGCATAATCTTCATCAGCATAAGTTCTGACATTAGACCTGAGAGCTCTCCTAATTCTCTCACTGGACTCAGCTTCCAAAAAGTTTCTCCTTGCACTATGGAGAGCATTTAAATTTTTTCTCACCATGTCACTTGTAGTAGAGGACTCCATAGCAGGTAACTGGTCTGTCAGAATTGAGGGTGTATTTACATTGAAACCGAATACAAGTTCATTTGGACTGTGTCCAGAGTAATTGAGGAGGGCATTTTTTGCACAAATAGCCCATGCCAAGGCAATTTCAGGTTCACACTTCTCATCGTCAATTGTTTTTTTCATTGCCTCAGCAACTATCAAATTATGACGTTCTACAGTACCGTTGCTGAATGGACTTTCTGCGGCAGTAGTACAGGTCTCTATGTTGAGTTTTTCATTCATCTGTCTATAGTGTTCGTTGTTGAATTCACCCCCATTATCACTCAGAAAACGAACAGGAGATCCGAAATAGGTAATCCACATCATAAAGATGTTTTTGATGATCTCCTCCTTCTTCTTTGTTTTGATCAATGTTGCCGCTGAATACCTGGTAGCGGCATCAATGAGATGTAGTATCCACACCTCATTGTGGATGAACTCTTTCAAATCCATGCAAACTGTGTGATTAAATCTATTGCCAAGAGGCAATCCCACAACCGGTCGCAGTGGAGCTTTTTTAAATCTAAGGCAAATTTGACAGTTTTCACAAACCTCCTCAATCGCCTTTATAAATTCCTTGTCATTGAATTTGCCACTTTTTTTAACCAAGGAAACAAGTTTTTCCTTCGAGGCATGAGCAAACTGTCGATGAAGTTTTTCTGCTTTTTTTTTTTTTTTCTGTGAAAGAACACTGACCAAAATTCTGAACATGTAATACAATGTTCTTAGTACCACTATGATCCAACAACTTATTTGTTAAGGGGAGACAATAGTGCCCTGAAGTTGTGGTCTTTAGTTCAATACATTTATCAAAAATCCAGCACATATCTTTCCGGAAATCTAGCACTATTCCTGCTGTCTTCATTGATTTGTGACTTAATAGAAGAGGCAAGTCGTTTTTCACAATATCTGCTTCGATATAAACTCTTATACCTCCGAGTGTAACCGGAAATTTAGCAACTTTAATTGCTGTGACAGCCACTCCATCACCAAAACAAAAACTCCGGTCTGAGTTCGTATACTTCACTAGTTGCAGGTCACTTTCATTTAAAGTATCTAAATAAACATCAAGCCACACTTCGCCAGCCAGTGTGCGAGTACAAGCAGAATCCAAGACTGCCATTCCAAATGTTTCCTTTACAAGATTTGAGATTTTTTCATTTGTACTGTTCAAATAAATATTTTCTTGAATGAACAACGTAATGTGTATTTGTTCTGTCGCTTCCGTAAACCTGGGCGTATTTCTAGGACACTCTCTAATTAGATGGTTCGGAGACTGACATTTGTAACACAACAACACGTTTCCACTTCGGTCACATGGATTAGATTGTCCTCGACGAAAACGCCTTTTGTTGTTACCCGGTTTAGAATAATTATAGTTGACGATTTCGGGCTCTGATTTCACTGCCGGTACATTTTCATCACGATAAATGTCACCAAATACTTTCTTTATCGATTCCTTCATGTTTTGATACGTCAAAACAGAACACGTTGTCCGCGCTAATTTTTCGTTCTCTTCCGATATGTTAACCGCGTTCAAAACAAGAAAAGCTTGCACTCCTTCCGGTAGAATAATGTAGAATTTTTTTAATCTTTGGTACAAAAACTCATAACGAATAAGAAAGTCATTTATACTGGTACCTGACGGTCTTTTATAAGTGTAAAATTCCTTAAAAGTCATGTAAGCACGCGTGTGTTCATCCTTTAAATATATGTCATCCAGTTTCTTTATTAAGATCTTCAAGCCATCTCGTCCGCCGATGTCACTTGTTGGCAATTCACGGACACATTCTCTAATATTCGGTGGTAGCGTCAAAAACACTGCTGGCCCTTTTTTTTCCTCAGAAAGATCCGTGAACAACGACCACATTTCAACGTCTTGTTTCCAGTTCTCGTAAACATCCTCCCCCTCCAACAATGGAGGTTGTTTGTTCGAAGTTGCCATATCCGATATCCGATCTGTCTAGTGCTACAGACAAGCTGTACAGAAAAAAAAAAAATTTTTTTTTTTTTTTTTTTTTTTTCGTTTTGTCGCACACAGAGGCATATCTCTGCTACCATTTGTTGAGACACTTGTAGTCTGTCTAAACTGTACGAACGAACTCGACTAAACCAAGATGGCCGACTCCTATTTATATCACCACAAGCAAGGGAGGTAACCATGTAACTGAAGCAAGGGAGGTAACCAATGTTTACATTAACATATACCATGTACTGGGTAAAGCAGGCAGAGCCAGGGTTGTAGCCCTTGATATATCCAAGGCCTTTGAGAAAGTGTGGTACGAAGGGCTGCTAATGAAAATTAAATCGTACAGTATAACTGGATGTATCCCAAATATAATTAGATTCTTCTTAGACAATAGGACCATATAGGTCGTCACAGATCAACATACATCCAAGTAGCGAAAAAAATGCCCTGTTGGCTGTAATCCCATAGGATCTGATGGGAACTACTTAACTTGCAGATCATGTAGCTCTTATACACATGATAGCTAAATGTCCTGACAGTTGGGAAAATATGTCCAAGGTAAATATTATAGAAAAAAAATGCCGTTTTGTTCACTGGTTACTACAAACAGGAAATATCATGGCTTCATGTTGAAGCTAGAAACTGTGCAGTTTTAAATAGAGCATGTTCAAGTACAGTGTGTGACCGAACGTGGTTAGACAGCTACATGGATTCTTTAGATGAAGCTGATAAAAACAAAATTACTTACCAGGAGGGGAACAAAGTTTTTAAATTCTGGGGCGGAGAAAAATTGAAATCTTGTGGTAAATATATGATACCATTTCACATGGTCAGAAATAAGAATAGATTTTGTTAATTTAGATATCCCTCTTTTGCTGTCAAGGTCCTCAATGAAAAAGACAAAAGTTAAGATGGACTTGGAAAATGACACTCCGCTGATCCTGGAGAAAGAGGTTTCACTAAACCTCACATCATCAGAGCATTATTGATAAGGCAGAGATCGTCCAGACTCAAGAAGTGAATTCAGTTAAGTTCAAAGAACTGAATATTTCATCATCAGTTTGCTTACCCAAGTGTCAATTATGCTAGGTGTATGCAAAAACACCCCCTAGACTAGTGGTGTCGATGCCCATAGCAAAATCACTTAATGAAAAGGTTGCGATGGATTTCAAACAGTACAAAGGCTGTTGGATTCTGCACATGATTGACATGTGGTTCAGATACGCTATATCAGTGTTTATTGACCAAAAAAACAAGTTGTGTCATTGATGTATTGATGAAAAATTGTGTTGGAGTATTTGATATTACGGAATCATTAATGACTGACAACAATAAGGAATTCAGCTCAGAGGAAATGTTTGAAGTTACCTTGATCCTCAACATCAGGTACGCACCACAACTGGAATGGGTCCTTTTCAGAATGGACTCTGTGAACGTGTACATAACCATAACTGATATGATGCTGCTAAAATTGGAAGCTGAGAGTTGTAGAATACATCCTGGAACACTCCTAACCTAGGCTAACATGGCAAGAAACTCTTTACAAATGTACAGTGGATTCAACAGTTATCAACTAATATTTTGAAAAAATCCAAACTTGCTCAACATGATGCAAGCTTGTGGTTAAATACAATGACTCCACAACTCAATCTTCACTCTTCAATCCTGCAGTCCAATGCACTTCTGACAGCAATTGCCTCTGCCAAACAAAAAAGACACCCTCTCTCCCAAATACAGGCTTTTTATAGAACAAAACCGTCCAAAGTTATTTGCATACTCTTCCCATGATCTCTAGTCTATAAATAGACGCAGTGGCCATTCTCTTCTTCTTTCACTCTCTGAAGCGGGCGTTGCCAGTGGTAAAAGGTTTGCACGATTTTTTTTTTTTTTTTTTTTTTTTACTATAAAGCTGGATTACCAACTCTGGATAGAGCAACAAGTAGTGAGATATTTTCCTTGATATAATTGGATGTAAGCCTTACATGTTTCATGCAAAACTTGAAAGTTTTGCATGAAACATGTAAGGCTTACATCCAATCTGAAGGAGATGAAAGGATTAGATGTGCTTTAAAATCCAAAATCAGAACAGGTTTTCCAGGATGGAGATTTGGTATTTTACAAGTGGGATAAAAAAGAATGATGGCTCAGACCAGAGAAGGTAGTTTCCCAGGATGGTAAAGTCGTTTCATTAGACATGGTGGAGTATTTGTGAGAGTTTCACTAAATAGACTCTACAAATAAAACCAGGTTTTAATGAAACACCAGGGAAAGTAATCAAAAATCTATAACTGAAGACGGCCAAATGACAACTGAAAGAAAGGAAGCTGCTACTGTGGTGCCCACCACTATGGTAACAGAAACTCTTCCCACTGTAGCACCCACCAACCTGCCCACTGAAACTTCAAAAATCTAAACCAAGGAATCCAGGAAAAATAAATTTTCTAGAAGGTTTAAAAGCAGCAATATACTACAGGGAGCTGATAACCAATCTTTTCACTCTAGAGTAGTGCAGCCTACAAATTGCAGTCAACTAAACTAGTTGATGATATGTGGCTGTGGGTTGACATTGATGCTCTGTGTAAAATGCAGTACAAAAACTATGTGTCTGTAAAATGGTGCTAAGGGAAGATCCAGTTTTCCAATTCACTCACTAAGAGGGGAGCATATAGAACTGAACTTTTAAATGTTTTTCAAAAAGGAAAGATACCACAAGAATTTATATAAAAATAATTTTTTTTTTTTTTTAATAAGAGGCATAATAATCCTTTAGACCCAAAAGAAGTCTAACCCAATAAAGGTCTTAAAAAAAAAAAAAGAAGGAGACTGAAAATACAATTAATGTTAATATATTAATAGATGCAAGGATTGTAACTCTTTGCTATTCTCAAGAGTTGTGGAACTCTTCAGCAATGAACTGCTGGGAGGAAAAGATGCTGAATCAGAAGGAGCCAGCCCAATGAAGAGGGACCAAGTAACTGGAGGAGATAGTGTGTGTTATAAAGGAAATAAAGTGTCTGTTTCTAAACTCTAGTGTTGTGGTTTTTCTTCCAATACTACAGATTAACATCCTCTACCTGTACAAGGCTACTATTCACCCATACATGAAGTATTGTTGCCTCTCCCTCTTGGATTGGGTCCAAAGAAGAGTTTTCAATCTAATAGACCCCACTTTGTAGACTAAGCTCCAACCCCTGTCACATCATCGCAATGTTGCATCCCTGTGCCTATTTTACAAATATTTTAATGGCATGTGCTCTGATGAACTTATGCCCCCTCAATGTACGTATCCTTATCAAACCTACTTAGTAACAAAATCACACCTCTTCACTGTTGAGGTCTCTAAATGGCAGAAAGCTTTCTACTCTAATAGTTTTTTTTCCCTCGAACAGGTAGACTTTGGAATTCCCTTCCTGCGCCCTACTTCCCTAAATGCATTGATATGTAGAAATTAAAATGCAAACCAACAGCTTGTTAATGTTTCCTAGGCATGGTTCCAAATAGTAGCCCCTTATATACATGTGGCAATATGCCTTGTTTGGTTAAATGTGAGTAAAAAAATTATTAAATAAATAATCACAAGTTTACATTCAAAAGTATATTGAGACTGTGAAAAAAATAAAAGACAGTTTTATGATGAGTTTTAGGACTGAAGAGTGAAGTGAATTCATGGAAGTCTAGCACAAAATTTGTTTGTCTCTGGTGAGCTGCATGATGGCATAAAGACTATATTTTCCATCATAACAGTGAAACATATGTAAAGCAATAATGAACAAAATATAGGCATTCATCTACCCCATAATTAAAAAAAAAATTTAAATATAAAAAATAAAAAATACTAAAATAAAAATAAATCTTGCCTACATATTTTTTCCTTCTTTTTTCACATGCCCAAATTCAATTCATTAATTCAAGCCGTTTTATATTGAATCTCTCTTAACTATCTCTCGATAGCTACGTCAGTAGGAGACGCATCTAGAGGGCTAAATATTTTGGTTTCAGTTCTAGCTGATGGCATCCAAGTCATTTTTTTTTTAAACTTTTGAAATTACTGCTATATATTAGGTACAATATAATATTTAATAGAAAATTGGCTCTGTAATAATCAATACAAAATCTGCATGAATTAACAACTCTTGCTTTCCTGACTGCTGGGAAACTGCTTCTATGGTACCAGTTGACAAGAATTCTGGCAAAAGAACTGACCCATTAAATTATCACCCCATTAGCCTCCTTTCTGATTGGGTCCATAATTATTCAAGCTCTAGTTTACCACCTCACAGCCCCTAAACTGTATGGGTTTAGGCAAACATGTTCTACTACAGATATCCTAATTGTAATCTTTGAACATATATACCATGCACTGGATAAAGCAGGAGAGGCTAGAGCAGTAGCCTTAGATGTATCTAAGACCTTTGACAGGGTATGGCACGATGGTCTTCTCATGAAAATCAGATCCTATGGTATTACTGGATGAATACTTAACATAATTAAATCCTTCTTAAATAAGAATCCCAGTTGTCCTCAATGGTTGTATGGCAAAACAATATGACATAAATGCGAGTGTACCTCAGGGATCGATCCTTGCACCTTTATTATTCCTAATATTTAAAATGACTTCCAAGATAAAATTGTCTCTGAGATGGGTATATTTGCTAACATTGACAACACACTCTATAACAGACATGAGGGGAAAACGAATGAACATATATCCAAGGCAATGGCGGAACACTAGAGGAAGACCTCCAGTCTATAGTGGAATGGGGTCATAAATGGACGAACACATTCAATGCTGCCAAGATTCTTCTTTCCTTTAATAACTACAAGAAACCTGCTCAACCACTAATAACCATGAGTAATGATACATTATCTGAAAGTACTTTGTTCAAACTCCTCGTTGGAACAGATACATTGAGAGCATTGTCAAGACTGTTGCAAGAAAGGCGGACTGTCTCTACCGTGCTAGATAGTTACTTACGTCTGAGAGTATCCTGTACGTCTACAAGGCCACCATTCACCTATGTAAAGAGTATTGTGGCACATATGGGCTGGTGCATCTGCTCACAGCTCCTCCTGCAGCTTTTCCAGTCCTTCCCACAGCTTCCTGCAACCTTTCAGCACCTCCTGCAGCCATCAGTAGCATTTCAGGGCCTGTAGCTGTCAAACTATCCCTTCCAGTGCCGGTCGACATAAGGCTACACACTCTAGAGCCTGTGAACATCTGGAAACCTATGCCAGTGCCTCCGAACGTTCAGCAGTTCTGATTCAGTACCTCCTCTAATTGACGTCAGGCTGATTCTGATTTACTTGGACTGACCACAATCTCCTGACCTTTTCGAATTGACCATTTGCACTTATTTCTTTTAGGAAAATAAAAGGCAATTCGTTGTCTTTAAACATGCTTCAGCTTTTTGTCATTCTTCCTTTTACTATTGCCATTCTCTTTATCATCTTTCACTCCCCTCTGCAGCACTCTTTCTTAACAAGCACCTTTTCATAAAAACTTTCAAAAATCCCCCACAAAAACCACCATCACAAACCGCCTCTTTATGGTTCAGAACGCATTTTCACAGAACTAAACATGCCTCCAGATACAGCAACCAAAAATAACACATCCACAGACTTCATTGACACATGGGAATTCGCCTGATTATGAGCAGCCAGATATAGAAGTGGGTGAACATATCCCACCAGCCTAGCCACGATGATCGGGCCATACAATAAGACCACCGATTTGTTTTAGTCCGGATTGACTAAAGATTGAACAATTACCTTTTACTTTTTCTTAACCTTCAAAAAAAAGTACTTTAATGGTCACATACTGATGCAGAATAATCCTCGACCACAAAAGTGTCACAAGGGCAGTCTACCCTAACCTTTTTCCATGATAAATAGATCTTTCTTTTTTGAGGGGAGATGTGATGTAAGTATGTACACGGGGGACTATAATAGCCAGACACTGGCGAGACATTGGGGACTTCCGGCTCGAGCTAAAACAGAATGTAAATGCTTACGGCAGAGTCTCAGCTGAATAAAATCTCAAACAAACCAAGCGCTTACGTTCCCTGTGAGAAACACTACAGTTGACATGAGCATAACTGGCTATTATTAGATGTACATGAAAGTTCTTGCTGAATTTTTAATGTTGATCTCTAATGATGTATTTTCAAATGAGTTTTCATTATCATACCTTTACTTTATATATCATTTTAAAGAGCGTTTTTCGCTCTATCTAATTGTTTAAATTACAATTGTTTTAAAACAATTTCAGAACGTTGAATACAAGTGTAAAAAAAAAAAAAATTTGCACAATATTCTTATTTCAAACAGCTTGTGATATCAATGAAGCGTTTGGTCCAGGAACCATTACTGAATGCACAGCACAATGGTGGTTTAAGAAGTTTCATGGTGGCTAAGAGAGTTTTAAAGATTATGAGTGTAGCAGTCAGCCATCAAATGTTGACAATGATCAATTAAGAGCCTTTGTCAAAGTCAATCATTGCACAACTGTTCGAGAACTTGCTTCTGAATAAGACGTAACATATATAATGATTTCCGACCACTTAGGAGAGATTGGAAAGACTTGGAGATTGAAAGAGATTGGAAAGATTGGAAAAACTTGATAAATGGGTACCTAAAGAATTGAACAACAATCAAAAGAAACACTGTTATGAAGTATCGTCTTCCCTTCTTTTACGCAACAAGAACAACCCGTTTTTCGACCGTTTGTGACTTGTGATGAAAAGTGGGTTCTTTACGACAACTGCCAATGGTTAGATCAGTAGTTAGACGCTGACGAAGCTCCATGACACTTCCTGAAGCTAAAAAGAAGTCATGCTGAGTATTTGGTGGTCTGTAACCGGTCTCATCTGTTGTTGCAAAGAAAAAAAAGAGTACACAAAACCTATCCTCACTGCAGCAGCGTCGTCCGTCGGTACTTTCCGTAGACTCGTTTTCACGTCTGTCCCATCTGCTCCAGTAGCCTCCAAATTTGCATATTTACATATGTGCGCAAGAGCACACAAGATTCTGTGAGACTGCATTGTTATATAAGGCCGCAGGTGCCATCTTGGACCTTTTTCAGCATCATGACGCTGCGTCAGCAAAGTGTACACTGAGGTCGTTTAAGAGGTAAGCCTGCGTTCCCACAATTTTCGCCACACTTCCCTCAATATCATCATCACAGAGAGGGCAGGGATGCGGTGGCCTTTTTCTTCAGGTGCTTCTTTGGAGAGGGGGATCAGGAGCTTCGTCCTCGCTTGTGCTTTCGTCCTCGGTTTCAGGGTCGGTGAACCTAAGGCTGCTAATCTCAGGGTCGTTATCCGACGAAATCGGCGGAACCCAGAATGATGGTTTACTGATCTTGGATCCAGTCTCGCTCTCATCGCCGAGTGGCAGCTGCACTTGTGATGTCGATTGAAGATCCTTGATGTGACGGGGCACCTTGTCAATCCACACCACTTGTGGGCTGATCACCTCAGTAACATGCCCGGTTCTGTAGCGTGTGGTGTACTTTCTGTGGGGGTTCTTAACCAAGACGACATCCCCTTCTTTGATGCTCTTTCTCACTGCCTCCGGCTCGAGTAGTGAGCTGGTTTCCGCACCTCTCACCCTGACGTAGTACCTGTACAGTGCTTCGGGCTGGCATGGTAGAGGGTGAAATGTCGTCCTTAGGGGTGACGTTATACCTCAGGCACCGTACACCCCTTCCTAGCTGCGATGGTCTTGACGGTCCTGTGGTTTCTCTCAATAATTCCATTCCTGCTAGACACATGGGTGCACTGAAATCACAGGTGTATACCCCAGCTGTCTGCAAACTGTTTGAACTGCTCACTAACAAAGGTGGTGCCATTGTAAGTCAGTATCTCAGAAGGGAGACCACACTCGAGGAAGACACTTTCCAGCTCATGGACAACGGTGGCTGAGTCCTGTCGGCGAAGGGGTCGCCACAATGCAAATCTAGATGGTCCACAATCGATGAGTGTGAAAAAATGCCCACCGTTGTGGTGAGTTATGTCCATTGCGAGCCTGTTACGTTTTCCCTTCTTCCGCTGGACGGGTGCTGGGTCGATCGACCGGCAGGTTTCCCAGCTCCACACAACAGATTTCACATCCCTCTTTGACACATAGGGGTCGACCAGCCTGGTGAAGTAAAGGGTTTGGTTTACACCGGGGTGCTCACTTTGGCAATGGACATCAGCAACATGTCCCGGGCTAAGCCAACGCCTCACCGCGGCGCAATTCACAGGTGCCGGTTCATCCACTTCTTTTGGCAGGTCCAGCCAATGGCGTGGCACTCTGGTCAGGCGATCTGCACGATTCTGACAGGACTGCACCAGTGTCACATCTATGGCCAGGTTGAATTCCTTGATCTCGGTCAGGGTAGCAAATTGTCTCCATATAAGCATTTCGGTCAATACCTTCGTTGTCAACCGTTCTTTCTCACTCAAGGCATCGGTTATCCACTGATGCACGCACGTAGAGTCTGTGATGATGTGTAGCACTCTGGCCTGGCACTGAAGCGCCAGATTTACCCCTTTGAGTGTAGCATCAAGCTCAGCTAGGTTTATGTGCCTGGCATCATTTTTCGGCCGAAACCAGCAGGCATCTTCTACGATTAATCTGTTGACCACCGGAGCTAGGCCAAGGGCGAGTGAGCTGGTGTCCACCCAAACTGTAAACTCACTCCCGTCGGCACACCAGCTCCCTTGCACAGGGTTGTCCTCGGTCACTCTGGCCACAGCTTCCACCAGAATGCTTCGCAGGGCGGGATCGCGCACCTTATTGTCCCATCCCATTGACATGGAGGTCGCACTTCGCTTTATGGCTGCTACGCGGAGCTACCCACTCACAGGGAAGTGGCCCACCAGTTTTCTGCAGATGGAAAAAAATGCTCCGACACATGATGTTGGATGGAACTTCCAGGATGTCACCACCTCTTCCCCAGTGGAGTCCATCTGCACTGCCTCTCACAGTCAAGCCAAGAACTTTCGCTCCATCTTGCAGGCACTCTGTCTCCTTGCACAACAGCGCAAAGCTCTCAAAGTGTTCTTTCACCGCCTGGACAGACATGAGGCTCTCGTTCACGAAAATGTCATCAATATATGACGATGTCACCTGTCGCACGGCTTTTCCCTGACCCCGGGTCGCCTGCATAATCGCTGTCATAATGTTCAGGGCCATGTTCAGGCTGAACTCCAGCCTGGTCAAACAATAACGAGTCCCTTTGATCTCGACCGTCTAGAACGGCCACAGCGATTTCTCAACGCTTATCTGCAGGTAGGCTCTTTGCAGGTTCAGGATTGCCGTGTACACCCCCTGCTGCCGCCACTCCCTCAGTTTATGTGTGCCGATGTCAGCCCCCAACGTTTGTGCCCTTGTCGTATTCTGCGTGGAAGTCAGGTTCATCAAGAGTGCATTGTTATATAAGGCTACAGGCGCCATCTTGGACCCTTTTACGCTGCGTCGGCAAAGCACACACCGAGGCTGTTTAAGAGGTAAGTCTGCGTTCCCACAATTTCCGCCACATCATTCATTACAGTTTTTTGAATGCAGGTAAAACCATTATGGCGGTGAAATACTGTCAACAAATGGATGAAATGCATCAGAAACTTTGACTACAATACCCAACATTAGTCAACAGAAAAGGCCCATTTCTCCTCCATGACAATTCCCGACTATATGTTGATCCTGCAGGAGCTGAATGTATTGAGCTATGAAACACTGCCTCATCTACCATACTCTCTAGACCTCTCACCTACCGACTACTACTTTTTCAAGCATCTCAACAACTTTCTGCGTGAGAAATGCTTCAAAAATCAAATCGATATCAAAAACGGTTTCATCAACTTTATCACCACCAGAACGCAAAATTTTTAGGTTGATGGCATAAATACACTTGTTTTGTGTTGGAAAAAGTATGTTTATTTTGATAGTGCTTATTTCGACCAATAAAGGTTTGTTTAAGCCGAGATATATTCATATAAATTTAAAAGTTAAAAACCGCAAGAACTTTCTTGACAACCTGGTACAAGCTGCCATGTTGACATTTTGTTTACATATTACAAAAAATGCAGTAAACAATATTTATTAAGTATAATTTTGACAAATAAAAAAAATGACATATGTCATGGCTTTAGTACGAAATAAGTCGTTTTGCAATAACACCGAACATAATTTCATTGTAAATAAACGCTCAATGCATTAAGAAATTGTCTCATATTAAATTTCTGTATTGAATGATCAAAAAGATGTTGATATAGTATTTATAAAAACAAAAACAATACGAAACAAAAAGACATAACAATATGTAATTTAGCGAGCTCTTATAGTTTAGAGTTAAACAAAATATTATACGTTTGGTGTTCCATAGTTACAAAAGCGGTGATCGTCAGCCGGCTGGTGCTAGTGAAAGTGGCGCCACCACACACACGCACGCACGGCGAACATGGCGACCTGGATGAATATGGCAAGGTTGACATCGTGGCCATCGTCTGCATCGGCTTTTTACTGTCGATGCCTTACGACCGGGCATGGATCATCACAACAGAATCCACGGCTTCTCCGTAGTCTTCTGCTCCGGCAGCTTCATGTCTCCGATACACAGGTAAGGAAAGAAACATAAACACGTTATATATTGATATAAAGCAGTAAAGGGGTCACTGAGATGCGATGCGTGTACTACGCAAGGGTACGGGTAGAACAAAAAGTGACACAAATTAAAAAAGAAAAGAAAAAAGATGATGTACTTATTTTGTTTTTGTGTTTACAATTATAATTTTATTATTGTTCGGTAACTTTTGTCAAATTTTAAATTTTTTGTGCTGATATAGATCAGCCCCCATGGCTGTCCATATTGGATCGGTAAAATTCGCTAACGGGTTATGACAAGAGTCGAAAGGCGACCACACAAAAATTAAACTTAGAGTACCCAAAACAGAAAACGAAAAAACATTTCTGATGATGCTTGGGCATTTATGTTTCCATTGTTTTTTTTAAAATAGTATTTTCAAGTTTTATGATATCTTTTTTTTTTAAATTGATTAGGTGAAAATATAAAATAATTACAAAACTCTCCCCTCCCATGTTAAGAATGACTTTCTAAATTATAACGTTTTTATTTCAACACAGCAACATAAGTGCATAAAGTACCTTTTTGATTTATTTATTTTGGGAGATACTTATACAGATCGTGCTGAAATAGTAACGTTATTATGTAGAAACCATTCTTAACATGGAGAGAGGAGGACGTTTTGTGACTATTCTGTACTTTCAGCTAACAATTTGCTAAACAAGAATGCAGTAAAAATTGAATTTAACTCGAAAATCATATCTTATCTGCATAAGTACCCCTTTTTTGTGTGCATGAAAATTGTTACGAATGTTTACCAGTTTTAAAATAAGCAAACGAACTTAATTTTTCGGAATAACGGAATATTTTTTTTACTAGTAGACGTTAATCAGAAGGGACTTTTTCAGGGCATTGATTGTGAAGCCAAACGGTCAGCAGAAAATGGAAGTAAACAGAGACGTGCAGAACTTGAATCAAAACCATTTTTGTTGTAATCATTGTTTGAAAAATTATATGGATTCTTTTATAGTGTTATTAAAAAATAAAAAATAAAAAAAAAAAATCAATCACATTTTTATTTTTTTGTAAATTGTTGCATTTATCGCGCACGTGTTATCCCTACATTAACGAGAATGTCAACCAATCATACCCCGAATTTCGTTAACTAAGAAAACCACGTCGGAAAATAAGTAAATAATGGACTGAAGTAAACTTAAAATTATATTTGCCAAATTTTACAGAATCAATTGTCAGCCATGGGTCTGCATCTATATAAATGCCATCTTTTCCTTTTTTTAATTTTTTTTTTAAGTGTCTTTTAAAACAATTTTTGTTTTGCTGTTAGGTACGAAATTACGTTAAGATTTTCAAAAGCTGACTCCGCCACTTTCTCTCGCCCTTTATTCCGATACAAAATAAAGGTGCTTGTAAGATAGTCGACAGATCGATTTTTTAAAAATTTTTAAGTAAAAACGATATTACGTACTTAATTGTCACGTGGAAAATAGTAATATATCTAAAAATTACGAAAATACATCTAGTAGAAAGTTACAGTTAAAAGTAATTTTTTACGGAAAATTGGGTAAAATTGCATTTTTCTTAGACCTTATAAAGTACACTGAAGAGTTCATACACAGGGGACCTTATAACGAATATTCGGGTTTGTATTACTGTACACATAGATTCGAAAAAGTTGTCAAAAAACAAATATATAACAAATAAATGCTATCAAAAGCAATAAGTTACTTTTCTACCAAACTGGATATATTTTTCGTGTTTTTATTCAATGTAACATGTTTATTCAGCTCAAAAAACATACATTGTTTACCGATGTATTGGAAAATTCAAAATAAACTAGAAAAAATACTATTAAAAATCCACCGAATATATGTCAACCTATGTCACGATAATATATATTGAGCGAGTTTTTAACAGTATTTTGTCTAGTTTTATATTTATAGCACCTTTTCCCAAACTTACCATGTTAAAGAGAGAGTCGGGCGCCATTTTGAATTTTCCAATACATCGGTAAACACAGTATTTTCTTCCCCAGTAGTTTCTTCCCCAGAACTGCTAGACTTTGGAATTCCATTCCAGGTCACTGCTTAGTGCTTCCCCAACTGTACTGACTTGCATAAGTTCAAGTGCAACGTGAACCAACATCTCGCTTCCCAAATCCCTACATAGTACCCCACCCCAGTAGATGTTTCCCCTGATAGTAGCCCCCTACACCAAAGTGGCAATGTGCCTTGTTTGGGGTGAAAATGTATTTAAAAAAAAAAAAAAAAAAGTATGTTTTTCGAGCTGAATAAACATGTTACATTAAATAAAAACACTGAAAACATATCCAGTTAGGTAGAAAAGTAACTTATCTTGCCTTTGATAACATTTATTTGTTATATATTTGTTTTTTGACAACTTTTTCGAATCTATGTGTACAGTAATACAAACCCGAATATTCATATAGATTGCTTGTTCATGACGTGTTGTCTATAATGATAGATTTCTTTTTTTTTTCCATTTTTTTTTTTTTTTTTTTTTTTTGTTACTGAAAACACAATATCAGTTGTTCTGCTCGATGACTTTTCGTAATTTTCGGATATTTTGCAGTTTTCGACATGACAATGAAGCACGTAATATTGTTTTTCCTTAAACGACATGTTTAAAAGAATCGATCTCTGTCGACTCTATTTCAACAAGGACCAAAATAAATGTCCTAACGTGTTAGGGTCTTAAACATAATTTTTATCTTTATTTTTCTTTATTAGAAGAATTAGTTTTTAATGTACATCAATTGTAAAATTCTTATTAGAAGAATTAGTTTTTAATGTACATCAATTGTAAAATAAAACTTACACCCTTTATCTCTCTTGTGTGTCCTTTCGAGCACTTTGTTGTGTAGATTTTTTTTTTTATAAAACAATACTATTTTCTTATATATTATTTTATAAAATAGTATTGTTTCGTAACATAAACATATGCTTACTATTTTTTTTTGTATGGAGATAAATCCTGTGGTGGTCGTTTATTTTTTTAGGGATTACATGTGGTTTTACGACCTTATCACTCGGACATGAGGTTTGTGGTAAAAAAAAAAAAAAAAAAAAAGGTAAATTTTTACTTACTTTCACCTTAACAATCACCTTCAAAATAAGGACGTCAGGTATGCTGAAAACGAATATCACATTTAAATTTGCTGCAAACAAGTAGTTTTCCAGATAATGTATTTTCTTATGTAAACACTGGTGGCCATTTCTATATGTGCCAGTGCATACAAAAATGGGCGCTATTTGTAAACTTACAAAAGTCCTCATTTTAAAAATGATTGTTAACGTGGAAAGGAAGTAATTTGCCAAAATAAATTTTGGTTACCGACCCTAAAATAAAAAATGTAGAGTTGATTAATTGGAGTGTCGAGCTGAAGGTTGAGTCGGCCGTATTTGTCTGCGCCTCAGTTGAATAAGAAAAGAATAACCAGAGTTCAAAATAAAATTCCACTGTCTTCTCTACAATATGAATTGGCTTTATTTGACAGGAACATAGGATTGTGAACATGTAAGGCATGTTGGTTCGGCATGCGTATATTTGAGGAGGCAATTGGGCGCTTGTCCAAAACACTCCTCTGATGAAAAAACAAAAATAAAGAAAAATCAGTACGATGTACGTACCTGTGATGGAAAGAAAATATACACCAAAAACTATGTAAATTGATCATGAATGCCCGGCAAAGCCCAGTTGTAAAGTACACTTAAATGATATTTTAATTCTTGCAGATTTCATATGTATAATTATAGAGTTAATGTTCTATTGATTTTTATATATTATAAAGTTGTGATTTCAAAAATAAAAAATATATATATATATCCATATGACTTGGGTGCATTATCTTGAATCAAAACCGAAATAAAATCTTATGAAAAAAAAAAAAAAAAAAATATATATATATATATATATATAACTTGAGTTCCTTCAGCCATAATCGTAACTGAAACCAAAACTATTGAAAAATTCTTGATAAAATTATTTATAAAAAAAAATAGATTACTGGAGTGCCATCAATTATGATCGAAACCAAAACTTATGAAAATTCTTGGTAAAGTTATTTATGACAAGAAATGGAAGTACATAACAATTAAACGATCCAGAGGTAAGTGTGACACAAAAAAATAACACACATGCTATCGTATTAATATATAGATACTTGATTAAAAAAATAAAGTAGTTTTATTTTTGAACAAGAAAACTAATTTTTAAGCGAATTTAATGCTTTGCCTTCTCTCTCCATGTTAAGAATGGCTTTTTAAAATATCTCGTGTTTAAAATTATTTGTATTATCTTCCTGGTTCCTTCAGAGTGTTTTCAGGATTGCATCATGAGATTGTCACTTGTAATTTAACCATAAAATTTTAGGTTTTATTAAAAATATTTGATAAAAGAATAAAACTACTTGATCTATTTATGTATTTTTTTTTGGTTTGCAATCAGGGTTCACACAAGCTTAAGTCTTTGAATTTTGACGTTTGCCTTGAAAAGGCCTTATTTCTATTATTACTTTTAAAAATCTTTGAAAATATGGAAAATGTCTTGTAAAGGCCTTAAAAATCGTATTCTTTATATCCAGTAAAAATTTGTGTTGCAATTAATATTGTGTGTTGCAATTAAATAATTTAATACTATTTATTTCAATCTCATTTTTAATAAAATGAGATTGAAATAAATAGTATTAAATTATTTTTTTAAATATTAATAAAAATACCATTAAACTATTTTTTAAATATTGAAAATAAAATCGAAATAGATTGTTCTAAAATTACATTATATTGTTTTGGATACAAGAGTTACGCCCTTTTATCACAAAACTACCTGATGTTTTTCATATAAAAATGTCTGGTAGTTTTGTGATAAAGGGACATAACTCTTGTATCCACAATACCGGAAATTCAGAATTTAAAAGTAAAACAAACACAGCATAGACCAATCTATAATGAGGAAAATAATATTTAATCGTGCTTGGTTGACCAAATATAAGTGGGTCAGGGAACGTAAATATGATTGTTAACAAGAATATTGGTTTCTATATAAATGAAAATAACTTTTCCTGTTGTCAGTTAAGTTTTTTTGTTTATATATCAAATTTGGTTTTGAAAACTTGAATTTTGTCTGGAGAAGGTCTTGAAATATTTTGAAAAGTCCTTGAAAATCTTGAAAATCTGTACACATCCTGATAATATTTTCTTTCCGTCATGAGTATGTATATGATAGATTTTTCATTATTTTTTTAATTTCTTAGACAAGTAATTGGGCCCAAGTTAGCTATGAGTTTATTCCTGCCTTTCGTCCTCATGGAATGTCACTTTCATATTTGTCATGCATCCAGCTTTAAGCACAAATTAAAAGCTAGGTATACTCATGAGCAGTGATGCATTAATCACCTGTGTATCACTACACGAACATGGAAATGCCTGTTTGTACCAACTGAATCACAAGAGATTGCCTGCACATACACAAAAAAATAGATTTTCGTCATGCAACTGCTAAACAAACTAGAGTGGCCGTTTTTTTTTCTTTTTAATTTCTTTTTTTTTTTTTAAATTCTACAAGGGCGTCACTACTTATTAAAGGCCAAAACCCACTCGAGAATAAGGGTTAATGAGTAATGGGAAAGAGGTTGCAGGGAAGAGAAAAAGATATCATCTACTAGGTTTCAGAACCAGTTTTGAACTCTGTCAAGACGGAATAGGGTACTCCCAGCAGCTCCTGCCCAGATGTGGCAAAAATACTCCATTTTATGACGATCTAGCTCTTATGCAGGTAGAGGATTGTGTCTGGAGTGAGATACCATCTGGAGTGGTAAAATGATGCAACCATTGTTCTGACGACCTTGGCAATAGAATTCTATTTCAGGTCAAGATTGAAGGTCATACCCAGAAGTTTGTCAAATTAGATCATATTATGTGATATATATATATATATATATATATATATATATAACTCATACTCCACACTAGATTCTGAAATAATTTTTTTTCTTTTTACTGCCAAGTTTTTCAGGGTGTTCACATATAATCGCCTAAAAAAGAAATCTATTCTTTATTTCCAAGAACATATGCCTCAGATGACTATAGGATTTTTATTGACTCCCCACTCCAATTTTAAATACAGTCAAGTATTTAATTTACAAGAGTATTTACGTTAAGGGGTCACAAATGCTATGAGTTTTTCAGAACACATTCCATTAAAGTCCTTATAAAACAGGCGCAACAGTGTGGCGGTGTAATAGGACAGTTTATAGTGCAGGAGCTATTAGATTGGCGAATCTTTTTTTGGAGGGGGTGCACCATCTAAGAGTGGTATATGCACCAGTCATACTCCATGCATCGATGAATGGTGGCTTTGTAGAGATATAGGCTACTGGCATGGGTGGCTAGTTTTCTAGCACAGTAAAGGAAGCCCATATTCTTTAATATCTCATAATAAAATTGTGATCACGTTTGCGTGTTTCTTGTCTCTCGACTTTTTGTATAATGTTCACAAAAATTTTTTGTAAAATTGATTGTAAAATTATTCAAGGATAAATAAATTCAAATGCAATATACCAGATAGATAATTTATGAGATGTAATCTTGGATAGTCACACACCACATCTTGTTTTTCATTTCATCTATGCTTGTCTTAATTTTTTTTTGTTAACGTATTCACTCATCCAATTTCTAGACCTGGTCTATCAACTTTAAGCTTCTTCGATTATCTCTCTTAATTAGAGTAAAAGGTTCTGGATGTTGGGTTACAAAACATTTGGTAGTGAAGCCCTAATTTGGGAGCTTTGGATGTATGAGTAGTCACCTCTTAGTTATTATTCTCAAGTGCACTCTGAACTAAAATTGTAATACCTGTTCTAATTTTTTTTTATATATAATCAATCAACTAATATCAATATAAGGTATTTAGAAAATTGGACTCTTTTTTTTTTTTTTTTTTTTTTTTTTATTATTGCCTTAAAGACAAAACTACCTTTATCTTTTTAAGAGTAACAATTAAGGGTGATAACCCTAAACTTGTCAGAATTTCATCTATCAGTTAAATGAAATCTATTTGCAAACCATTTATTTACAAAATATTAATCACAAAACAAATTCAAGGTATTAAAAACTTGAAGTATAAAATATTTTACTAAAATGACTAAATTTGGCATTAAATGACTTAAAAAAAAAAAAAAAAAAAAAAGGGTTGATGTGTCACAAAACAAAATTATTACAGTAATTTTGTTTTTTTCATATAGTTTTAACTTCAGCTTACAGTCAATCCTTTTTAAAGTAAATTGCATTAAAATAATAAAGATTGATATTGATTAAGAATTTTGGTTAATTTTTTTTTTTTGTTGAGGTATATTTTATTATGTGTGCAAATATAGTTATTTTAAAGAATCTGGTTGTACATGTTTGTACTTTCTAAGTAAAAGCGTGAGTTGTGCTTATTTTTAGCAAATTATTTGTTGTTTATTTTTTTTGTAGTAAACTGATATCGAGTAAGTTATGTTTAATGTTTGGTATTTAGTATTGGCTACTTGAAGGTCAAGAGTATTTGACTTACCTGGAGTTTATGTATTTTGAGTGCAAATTAGTAATCTTATTACTTGGCATTATTTTTTACTTGTATTCAGCTCACTATATGTACGCTTCATGATTAATGAATCTAGAATCAGAAACCGTCCTGGATATGACCTTAAACTATATCCGATGGTGAGGCCCCAGCTTGCGGGCTTTAGGGAGTGTGGAGCCACCCTTTAATTGCCATTGCTCCCAGGTCCACCCTGACCCAGAGTCGTAGTACCTGTTAGGGTTTCAACTATGGGTTAAATAGAAACTGATTGAAAAAAAACATATATCCTATTAATAAAAATTTATTTCAAAATAACTGAATTTGGCATTAAATAACCTGAAAAGGGTTGATATGCGTTAAAAAAAAAAAAAGCAAAGAATCAGAAAACTATATAACCATTTCCTGTACAAAGAAAACGATACAAAAAAAGATTAAATCTTTATTACATATTTTTAAGTAAAATTTTTATATATTGATAATATACTATAAAAATAAGTATGCGTATTATATGTGTGCTTGTATGTTAAATATTTTCTTAAGATACCTTAAGCTTAAATTTTAGACATTTTCTAGAATTAAAATTATGTAATGGATTTTATCAAAATTGGAATAAGGATTCTAGACATAAGTTTTGGTTGCATTATATCTTTAATTTTTGTAGAGGACATAATAGTGCGAAATTGTTCTGTTTACAAAATTAAGGTATTCTCCCAGTGTGTGTGTGTGTGTATGTATGTATATATATATATATATATATATAACAAATTATAAAACGTATTAAATTAAATAACAAAAACAAAAGAATATTTTAAAAAATACATGGAAATGGATAAATAATCAACAATAAAGCAAATGAAAGATGGTTTTCTTCTGTAAAGGGAGGGGGACGGTAATTAAAAAAAACGTTTGTCTAAAATATTATATTCGGTTTATTGGAAACATCATAAAATTTCACATTGACCCTGAAAATATCGTAAAAATAGAATCAATAGAAACATTTTGATAGATTTTTAAAGTTTAAAAATACTGAACTTGTAAAATGCGATTAATTTCATTACTGTTTTTCAAAAAAGAAAAAAAATAATATTTCTATTACTTTTTATACAACTTTAATAGTTTATTTTGGAAGTATAATCCATAAAGAAAATAAACAACCCACTTTTAAAAGAGAAATTACGAGTTTTTTATATTTTATTCGCAGTTTCGTGTTAGGGGTGTCAAAAATTCCGATACACCTATCACTATATATATAGTGAGAAAGAGAAAGAAACACTGTTGGGCTCGTGACAATGTAAATAAAAGTAATAAATGGCAATATTGAAAGATTTCAATAATTTTCAATTATAAATATTTGTTTACCAACGTAATATGTCTAATCATGATGGTATCGTGCTGTTTTGTCTGTTAAATTTACAAGGAATACCTTATCTTTAGAAATAATAAAGACGTACATACAACTTAGTGGAGGTGTGTTTATGCTAGGAGACAGTGGTTATAAGTTGTTTGTCGGCATTTATGTTTGATATTATTAAATATTGTTATATTTTTTTACTGGTAATAATTTTTTATTTTATTTTTTTTTTTTATTACATTTTCACCCCAAGCAAGGCACATTGCCACTTTGGTGTAGGGGGCTACTATCAGGGGAAACATCTAATGGGGTACTATGTAGGGATTAGGGCAGTGAGATGTTGGTTCACGTTGCACTTGAACTTATGCATGTCAGTACAATTGGGGAAGCAGTGACCTGGAATGGAATTCCAAAGTCTAGCAGTTCTGGGGAAGAAACTACTGGAGTAGAAAGATCTTTTACATCTAGGGATCTCTACAGTGTGGGGGTGGGATTTTGCAGCTTGTCGGGTCTGTCGAGGGTGTTCACGTCGTGGGGGCACAAGTGCTTGCAGTTCATCAGAGCATTCACCATTATAATACTTGTAGAACAGGCAGAGGGATGCAATGTTTCGACGATGGGACACAGGCTGAAGCTTAGATGCCAGTTTAGGGCCTATCAGATTTGCGACTCTCTTTTGAACCCTGTCAAGGAGCGAGAGACTAGTAGCCGATGCACCAGCCCAAATATGACAGCAATACTCCATACATGGGCGAATAGTGGCCTTATAGAGGTACAGGATACTTTCGGGTGTTAGAAGTTTTCTAGCACGGTAGAGACAGCCTACCTTCCTCGCAGCGGCCCTGGCAATGCCCTCGATGTAATTGTTCCAACTCATGTTTCCTGTGAACGTTAGGCCAAGGAGCTTGAGAGACGTACTCTCAGATAAAGAGTCGTTGGCCATTGCTATAGGTGGTAGAGAAGGTTTCTTGTAATTATTGAATGAAACCAGTTTTGTCTTGGCGGCATTGAACGTGACCATCCATTTTTGTCCCCATTCCACTACTGATTGGAGGTCATCCTCTAGTGTTTCTGCCATTACTTTAGATATATGTTCATTTGTTTTCCTGTCGTGCCTGCTATAGAGTGTGGTGTCATCAGCATATATACCCATCTCAGAGGCAATTTTGTCGGGGAGGTCATTTATGAATATCAGGAACAGCAGAGGTCCAAGGATAGATCCCTGGGGCATTCCCGCATTTATATCATATTGTTTAGATGTACGACTGTCGAGGACAACCTGGATTTTTCTCTTATCTAAGAAGGATTTAATTATGTTAAGTACTCTACCAGTGATACCGTATGATCTAATCTTCCTGAGGAGACCCTCAAAAGCCTTAGATATATCTAGAGCTACCGCTCTGCCCTCTCCCGCTTTGTCCAGTGAATGGTATATGCGTTCAGAGATTACAGTGAGGATGTCTGCCGTGGAACTGGCTTGTCTAAATCCATATTGTTGGTCGGTCAGAAGTCCAGCATCTGTAAGGTGCTGGACTAGAGCATGGTTAATTAAGGTCTCAAATATTTTGGCAAAAAGTGGGAGGAGGCTAATAGGGCGATAATTTAATGGGTCAGTTCTTTCGCCAGAATTCTTGAATACTGGTACCACAGAAGCAGTTTTCTAACAGCCCGGAAAGCAAGATTCATTAAGGCGTTGTAGAGTTTGGAGAGAACTGGAGCTACTTCGGCTGAACATTTTTTAATAGCACAGCTGGGATGAGGTCGGGTCCACATGCTTTTGAAGTGTCAAGGTTTTTTATGATAGCATGCACCTGAGCAGGTGTGATTATCAGATCGTCTAGCGTGGCATCTGTCCGCATAGGAAATTGAGGTAGGGGGTGGTTTAGAGGGTCCAGTGTGGAGTTTGAGGCAAACCGACTAGCAAGCATGTTAGCCTTCTCGGTTGCTGAGCAAAGAACCTCGTGATTATTGGTTAGTGGGGGAATTGTTGATTGCCCATTATTTACTACACTGTTGTAGATTTTCCAGAAGTCACGAGTTCCTAGTTTTTGTGCTTCGATGCGTTTTTTAGTAGTTTCCGTAAATTCCCACTTAGCTGTCGCTATTTCTTTCTTAACGTTACTTCTAGCTTCTATATACTTCTGTCTGTTTGAACTGGACTTATGTCGGTTAAACCTGCGGAATGCATGCTGCCTTTGAGCAATGGCAGTTGCGCAAGTCGAAGTAAACCATTTCATTATTAACTGTTTCACCTATATGTAATTCTAATATATTTAATTATTATGCACATATTATTATTACTATTATTATTATTAACCCTTACTCTAAATTAAAACTACAGTTCTGCATAGGTTGCTGTATTAATTTCACTAAAATACTTGATAAAGTGGAGGAATCCATATAATCTCCCTTCAACTATGACTAGACTGTTTGCAAAATTAGTTTAATGCATTATAGGAATTCTTCCAGTGTGTGTGTGTGTGTGTGTGTATATATATATATATATATATATATATATATAGAGAGAGAGAGAGAAAGAAAAACGCTGTTGGGCTCGGGACAATGTAGGTAAAAGGAATAATGACAATATTGAAAAATTTCAGTAATTTTCATTTATAATTATTTGTTTACCAACATAATGTGTCGTACCAGTCTCGAATTTTCGACATATACCTCATCTTTAGGAGGAGAAAAAGAAAAGGAATATACATAACCAATCAGTGGATGTGTGTTTTATTTTATACTAGCGAGGGGTACTCGGCATTGCCCGGGTGTTTGGAGGTGTGTGTGGGAGGGTGGGGGGTTAAAAAAAAAAAGTAAGTATGAGGATTGAACCTGAACCATTGAGGCAAAGTTGTAAATTAAAGTGTGAAAAAAAAACAAAAAAAACGTGCGACGTTAACCATTGTCCCCCCCCCCGCGACATGCTAACGGAAACACGTTTGAATTTATTTAGTTACTTGGCTTTAGCAGGTGCCCATTTTAATGAGTTAATGAGGTCAAGTTTGACTGCGGGATAGTATTCATTTACTGCTGAACGCCCCCCCCCCCAGATGTTATAGGAAAAAGACTAACCCACATGCGGCGAGCGACAAATATTGAATAGTTATCTTCCCAAAATGGAGCAAATTGAATAGACAGGCGAGCTCCATTGTTAACTGTGAGATATTACAATTTATATGTGATATAAAAAGTTTTAAAAAGTTGTGAAGGGAGCGACCGCTTCTCTGAAAAAAGCCTTTTGTTGACATACAGAAAAAGCAAACATACATACATACATACATACATACATTTTCGCTTTTATATATATAGACTAGCGAGGGGTACCCGGCATTGCCCGGGTGTTTGTTGGGGTGTGTGGTGTTAAATAAAAAAGAAACCGGGGGGGGGGGGGGGTAGGATCGAAGCCGAACCCCTGAGGTGAAGTTTGAAAATAAAATCGGCCAGCCAGAAGTGAAAGATGTTTGAAAGTCGTCGAGCGTTACGACGACGATGATGACGATGTAAGCATTGTTATAAGCGAAGTAAGAAAAGAAAACCTTTTAATTAAGCGGGGGGGGGGTGTAAAACACAAATTAAAACAGAAAAACGAATGAACGTTACGTGAAAAATGGCTTAAATAATACAGGGTTCAATATTTAAATGTAAAAAATCGAAAAAAAAAAGAATTTCACACCACGATTCAAACCCAAAACGTTTAGATAATGAACCAACCCTTAACTACCTATGCTAAAGCGGCGTATATAAAGTTTGTTCGGTTTATCAATTATTTAAAGTAAATCAGGTCATGACGTCATCTGACGCATGCATTGTTGACCCTCCCCCCTGTCGAATCTGTCTAGACATCTCTCTCTCTCGGTCTGCCTTACTCTAAAGACTGGAAAATGGCGTCTGACTGTTTTTTATTTTTAAAAACTTCGTTTGTTAATATTTTTTGTAAGCATATTTTTTTTTTTTACTTCACATGTTTGGCTTATTATTTTTCGTTTAACTATCGAGTCTAACTATTTTGAATGTGGTAATAACTTTGGTAACGTTACCATAGCGTAGAAGTTCATACTTTAGCTTTAATTAATTTTTTTTTACCGATAACAACATTTTTAAATTGTAAATTAAGACCGCCATTAGAGGTTGCTGACGTCAAGACCACGTGGCATGACTCAGCGGGTTTTAAATATAAGTTGACCCAAAATAAACGGCCGCGTGTATACTTTATGTAGAAGAGTTGGCGGCCGTATTTTTTGGGGCAATTATAAATCGATTTAAAAATATGTAATGTTTAACATTAAAATATCACTTTTTTGCCCCCCCCCCCCTGCAGAAAATCGATCAGTTGACGCACTTCTGATGGTCACTTTGGGCCAATTTTTCGATATTTGTCGTCCGGAAGGTGGGGCTTTCATATGAGACGAAGTTTGTGAATTTTTGTTGTGTCTGTCAAAAGTTTTTAGCAGACACACAAACATACATACACACAAACAAACATATACACATTTTCGCTTTTATATATATAGACTAGCGAGGGGTACCCGGCGTTGCTCGGATGTTTTTCGGGGTATATGAAAAAAACCCGAAAATGTGAAAAAAAAAACGAAGCCTTCACGACGCGCAGTTGGAAAATAGTAAAGTGTTAAAAAAAAAACAGGTGCGCGTTTTTGATTGATGTGACGGCGATAGGTATTCAGCAGTTACAATTTTGTGAGGGACAGTTTTGAATGAGGTGAATAAATCGGTTTGTTTAACGTTTATGCTGTTACGACCACTGCCAAACTGGAAGCGACATTTTTTAAAAATTAAGGCTAGATAATCTAAAGGAGAGGATAACTTTAAAAAATATTGGCAAAAAAAGTGCCCCCCCTCGTAGAAAAGTGCCTAGTTGAAGGGGAAGATATTAATGTTTTTAACCAATTTTTCGGTATTTGTCGTATGAAAGGTCGAACTTCAAAACGATAATGATCTTGGTAAAATCCATCGCCTCTATTGAAACTTTAAGGCAGACATGCAAACAGACATACATACATACATTTATATATTGGTAACTAAAGATTTTCGACCCAAACTGATGAAAAAGCTTGCCCTATCTCTGAATACTCTTTATGTAAAATTTCAAATACTTAGACCAGAAATTGTCTGAGTAATTTGGAAGAGACCGCAGAGGTCAATTTTTTTAAACTTTGACCCCTATTATGACCCCTTAAAATATATTGTTTTGGGCTCAAATCAAGTAATTAAGTTAGATCCATGTCCAAGGAACCTATATCTAAAATTTCAAGTGCGTATACCCAAAATTGTCGAAGGAGTTTGGTAGAGTTCTCAAAGGTCAAATCATTGAACTTTGACCCCTTAATCGCCAGATTTCTGTCCCAAAACCGATCACGTCAATTTTCCCAAATCTCAGTACCCTGTATATAAGATTTCGAGTCTGTAGACTAAAAATTGACAGAGTTATTGCATAGGGAAATGTACACAGACACACACACACACTTATATATATATTTAAAAAAATATAATATGTCATTCTCATCAATGGACATCACAGACATATAGCCATATATATATTAGATATATTTCTGTAGAAATTGTTTTTGGTCCTTCGACAAAAGGAGAGTGGACCTGTAAATCCACCCTTGTTCGTTCGTCTGTCTGCACTTTTCTCAATAACTATGCCTTGGAATTTTTTGAAATTTTGCACAAACATTAAACATGATATGAGTAAAAAGGTAACAGAATGGATTTTCTGGGAAAACTCTGGTTGCCCCCCTAAGGATGCCTTTCAGGTTAAAATGGCTAAAATTGACACTTTTGTGCTTATTAAAAAAATTGATGCTTTGGATTTTTATAAAAACTTTCTGAAAATTGTAACTAACTGATTTCTATATAATTTTGTTTGTCTATACTTTTAAGAATTATGCATGTCTAGGTATTTAAATGGAATAAATTGTAAGATGGTCAGCATCTTGAAATTTGGTATATAAACTTTTGTCATTTATCTAATGTATAAAATACTATATGTCTGCCTGTCTCCATGTTTTAAACTATCTTTACTGAAACTAAAAGTCACAGAGCGGCACTTGAGGCCTCAAATGATTGGATTTTTTTATGGACCGTTCTTTTATGGGTCTTTAGCCGGTTAAAATAGTTTTTAAGGGGTCAGAAATGGGTCAAAATTGACAAAAAAATCATTATACAGTTTGTACATTAATCCTAATTTAGTTTAATTTTTAATCAGTTCATATATGTGTCACGTTGGTAACAGTGGTAACGTCACCAGCTTTGAAGGCTACAGTTTTGTTTTCGGTTTCAATTCCAGCTGATGGCACTCAAATACTTTTTTTTTTACTTTTGAAACTCTATAACAATATATACAAAATCTGGACAAATTAAAATATCATATTTAAGTGTATTTTATGACCGGCCAAAGCCGGGTGCCCCCTTCGCCATTACTGTGTGTATGTGTGTGTGTGTATATACCTATAAAAGTGAAATTGTGTGTGTGTGTACATTTCCTTACCAAACTATTGTCAATTTTCAGTGTACAGATTCGAGATTTCACATAATTCGTATTGAGATTTGGGAAAATCTTTTTAATCAGTTTTCGGTCAGAAATTTGGCTGTCAAGAGGTCAAAGTTTAACAATTTGACCTTTTGAAAATGTTACCAAACTCCTCTGCTAATTTTGGATCTGAACACTTGAAATTTTAGATGTAGGTTACTTGGACATAGATCAAACTTTTTAATTTTATTTGAGCCTAAAATAAATGTTAAGAGATCAAAATTAGGGTCAAAGTTAAAAAAAAATGATCTCTGCAGTCTCTATCAAACTACTTAGCCAATTTTTTGTCTAAACATTTGAAATTTTACATAAAGTGTATTCATACATAAGGCAAGCTTTTTAATCGTTGTTGGCCCAAAATGTGGCAGCCAAGGGGTCAAAGTTCAAAAGATTTGACCTTTGTTGTCTCTAGCAAACTATTCAGCCAATTTTGGGTCTAAACATTTGAAATTTTACATAAAGGGTATTCAGACATGCAGCAAGCTTTTGAATCAGTTTTTGGGCAAAAATTTGGCTCCCAAGAAGTCAAAGTTGAAAGAGTTGACCGTTGCATACTCTACCAAACTTCTCTGCCAATTTTGGGTCTAAACACTTAAAATTTTAGATGTAGGTTACCTGGACACAAGTCAGACTTTTTAATATATATATAAGTTAGAAAAGCATTTCATCCAAGGCATGAAAATTGTTAAACAAAATGTTTTTATTATAGGCTTTAAAAATAAAGGTACAAGATTCAATTTGAAATTTATTTATCTTCAAAGTGCACTTTTATGAATTTTACAAAGTAAGGTATAAAAATTTAATTTAAATTGAATCAAAAAATTACCTTGGATTTATTTTATGTAATGTACATTCTGTTGCACTTTTTAAAAAAATCATTGAAAATTTTATATCTATACCATTAATTGCTAGATGAAAGATGATGTTTTTAAATTGCAACAAAATGTACAACTCATTTTTGCAACCCCCTCTTTGTATTATTACAGGTCTGAATATTCTCTCTGTTTCAGTTTGTATTTCTCCTCACACCACAACTCATTTTTTTGCAACTCCCTCTTTGTAATACAGGTCTGACTAATGAGAAAATCTTAATTTTTTTTAACAAAAACTTTAAAATAACTTTTTTAGATTAAATTTTTTAAAACTTCTTTCAGAATAGAAAATCTTTAAAATTTAATAAGGAACATATTTGATATAGGTTTCATTAACAAATATTCAGTACATAACGAGAAAAATAGAGATAGAAATTTCAAAAGGACTGTATAACTGGTTACGGTCAATAGTAGTCCTCACCAGCAAAAGTCTTTGTTATTCTATTATTACTATTTAAAACATTTTGTCTTGCTCTTTCGCGCGAGCACTAATATATATATATATATATATATATATATATATATTATGAACCGTACATAGGGCCCAAGCAAAGCTGAGCTAAACTGCTAGTATATATATATATATATATATATATATATATATATAAATGAGTAGAAAGTGGCGAATTTTGGATTTTCTCTTTATTTTGTTTATATAACTAGTTTTATAAACTTACTTTTTCATGATTCAAAATGTAATCAGATTTAAATAAATAATCCAAACATGTCACATTTATTTTTCTAGTAACATTTATATTTTTACCCTAAAAGTGTCTGTTGTCTTTTCTTTAAGCAGAGAAGAAATAGACAAGCTAATAATGAGTTGTACAAACTAATTAACTTTAATTATTTCGTGCCGAAACATTTGTAAAGCAATGCAAGACTAGAACATTCTCTAGATTGTTTTATTTATTTTATTTACTTTTTTTGTACACCTTTTATTGTAATATTGTTTGTGTGCGGGTTTTTGTAATTGTTAATAGCAAGCAATCAATGTGTTCAAACATGTTAAGAATTAATGCAAAATACATCAATGGCTGTTATGACTCTAGTCAATTTAGATGGGGATTTTACTATGAATGGAGTCAGTTTTAAAATAATATCATGAAAAACAAAACTTTATAGACCAGTAATGTTAAATATTGGCAGGAAGTGTAGACTTGCTATGCAAGGTTCAATGAGTTATCAGGCCTGAGTAATAAATTAGAGGTTACCTATGTATGGCCTTATATGATGGGATAGATCATTTGATTTGACTGTTGGTTGCTGCATGGCCACCGAGATATAGAAGGCCTGTTAACTCGAAAATGCCTGCAGGCAATGTAGGTAAGATTTGTCGAATTGTTACTGTCGATACTATATGACGGCATTGTTAAAAATCACATTAAAACATGTTAAGAAAGAAAGGAACCCAATTCGATTAATGAAACTGAACTTTATTCAATATAAATATTATCTATGTAAAATTACGTAATTTTAAAGCAATATACAATCTAATACTGATACAACTGAATTTAGTGAATAAATAATTAAAGAAACATAAAACACAAACAATTTTCATATTATACATGAAAATAATTCTGAAACTGTTATCTATATGAAAATGGATGATATATACTGATTTATCTTATCAATTTTGAAATATTCTTTGTCAACTTTGCTCAGTCGTAATTTTGCTTCCTGTGGTCGTAAAAATAGAAATCAAAGTCCAGTAGAGATGGACTTCTATGCTAATATAGCCTGTAAAATTTCAGCCATATCCAATCAAATTTAACCTCACGCATGTGTATCCAAACATAACATATGAAATGTAAACACGGAAAAAACAGTTTCCCTTTTTGCTGTCGTCATTTTTTACCGTTTTTTTTTTTTTCATTTTTAACTTGGAGCATAAAAACATTGAATGCATAAAAAAACAAACAAAATTAGAATGTTTATTCTAGTCTCTTTAAAAATTTACCCACGAATAAAAGATATGACTTGTTGAAACACATTAGGTATGTAATATTGCCGATGTCCACAAAAATACAGCACGCTTGTAATGCTATTAGCATATAAAAAGGGGAACAATAAAATTGTCACCCTAAAGAAAATAACACTACAGCTTTATTTTAAAACTTTTACTGAAAAAATCAATTTAGGTAACTAGATTATGTAGTAGAGCAGACATCTATTCAATGTAGCCACCTTCAGCCTCAATCACCACCTCAATATGGGTCCGGAATTGGGAGCATACCTTTCCCACAAGTGCTGGTGGGAGCTTGGCAAATATTCAGCTGATGGCAGCAATCAGGCTGGCTTTGGTGTTGTGAGAGGTCATGTTGGTGATGTTTTCGACGTATGACCAAATGAAGTAGTCCAGCAAGTTCAGGTCAGGGGAGGAGGGGTGCTAGTGAGAGAAGTGTACAGAGTCGTAGCACACTTTCTGAAGCCAAGCCTGGGTCTCTTTTGACTTCTGAGCCAGCGTTGAGTCCTGCTGCCACACAGAGGGTCTGCCAGCAGCCACCTGATTGCACCAGGGGATCACCACACTTCAGCACATCCAAGTACATTTTAATGTTGACTTTCAAGCTGACTTTGAAGATGTGAGGTGGAATGATGTGGCCCTCACTTGAAACCACACCAAAGACCATAACCGTGGCCGGATACTTCATTGAGCTGTACCCTCAAGTGTTAAACTGTCTGGATTTGCATTTTGAGGGTGCTGGCAATGGTCCTGTTGACAACTTGGATTGTTAAAGAACATGAGCTGTACAGTGGCTCATCTCCAATCTCACTTGTGTCACTTTCAGACAACATGATAGAAGGCTCCTATCCTCTCTTGGCCAACTAGTAGATGGTCTGAAACAAAAACAGAAAACCGGTTTTCATCAAATGGAAATGGAATCATGTCGTCTTTTCTAAGGTGGAGGAATTTCGATTTAAGGTTTTAAGATTTGGCTGCTTTTGGTTGTTTATGCCGGCACTGGAGTATATGAAATAGATGAGATAGAGAGGGAGAGAAAGGACTTGTGTATGTGTCATATGTGCTTGACAAGTAAGGGATTTCATTTCGTTAACTCTTGACTACCTAAAAACAACTCACTGTCAACTCAAATGAAGGAATCGTGGCTACTATGAACATTCGAAATGAAATCCCTTACTTGTCAAACACATATGACACGTACACAAGTCTTTTCTCTCCCCCTCTCTTTCTCCCCCTTTCTCTCCCCCTCTCTTTCTCCCCCCCCCTCTCTCCCCTCTCTTTCTCCCCCCTCTCTCCCCTCTCTCTCTCCCCCTCTCTTTCTCTCTCTCTTTCTACCCCTCTCTTTCTCTCTCTCTCTCTGTCTGTTTCTGTCTGTCTGTCTGTCTGTCTGTCTGTCTGTCTGTCTGTCTCTCTCTCTCTCTCTCTCTCTCTCTCTCTCTCATCTATTTCATATACTCCAGTGCCGGCATAAACAACCAAAAGTAGCCAAATCTTAAAACCTAAAATTGAAATCCCCCCCTTTACCTCCCTCTCCCTATATCCATATATCTCCACCCACGCCTACCTGAATCTGCTACCCCCCCCCACTACAATCTAATGTATTATAACCTTTAAAACTTAACTATTGTCGATACCCGTCTCCCTCCCCCTTATTATCTCTTACCCCCCCTCTTTTTTTTTTTTTTTCTTTTTCGTATTTTCTCTAAAACCCTTCTTCCAAATAATAACAATAATTTCTTTAAGGTCTGATAAGGCTGCTGGATTGTAAATATGGTCCAACATCCGAAACATATGTAACTAAACATATGTAACTAAACAGATAAAATGGTAATAAAAAAGATAAAAAACATATATATATATATATATATATATACAGGGTGACTAAAAAAAAACAAAAGCTAAATGGAGGCCATCTAGAACATATGCTGTAGAACGGAGAAAAAAAGGCTAAAGACCCTAGTGTTTTGATGTGATGTTTTGAATATAATAAACTAGTTATGACCAAAGTTTCATTTCATTCTGACAAACACTTAGAAACGGGGCTTAATTAGAGTTGGGGCCCATTTTTTTTGGTCACCCTATATATATATATATATATATATAATTATTTCCACAGCCAAATAACGTCGCAGTTCACAAGAACCATGAAAGCTAACAAACCAGAAGTCCAAGACTTGAGTTTCGCCCTCATTTGGGCTCATCAGTTAGACACATCCGAAGTCAGGATTCAAAAGCCGCACACAAGAAAGTCTTATTTACTATCATAGATCAAGTAAACTACGACAAAATCCGACAATAGAATAAACCTACGTTTGTCTCGAAGAAGGGATGTGATTATCGCGACCAGCTATAACCCAAGTCGATGTCTCACTAGTAGGAATTTTATACTCGCTAAGGATGTCAGTAAACCGCAATGAAATCCGACAGTATTAATTTTTTTTTTTTTTTTTTAATCAATGTAAAATGAAATTTTCACCTTAGTTTACAAAGAAAATTATTAAAAATAGAAAATACAATTGTCTATGGCAGCATTTTAAAGAGCTTTGGTGATGAAGATATTGACAACATAAGAGTCAGATATGTCCTTTGATGGAGTACTGCTGCCTTGACAAAATCGACTTTGCCATCTAGTGGAGGATAATATCCTGTTCTCTATAGCTTATTTCTCACAAAAGATAGTACTCTTTCTCTACTCTATTGTTGTTTCCATGAAAAGTGCTTGACCGAACTCTAATCTCTAGTTTCTCCTTGTAAGAAATCTACATAAAGATTTCATCTAGCTATCACAACTGCAAAGAATTTTCTTTTTTTCCTTTATTTTATGCTTAACAATAACACCAAACAAAATTTCCATGAACAGTTTATTTCCAAGACCCTTCCATCTGTCGAACACATTGGCCTAGGACTGTTTCCCTGCAGGCTCATAAACCGTCCTTTTAAGTAATCAAATTTTGTGAAGATATTTTTATTTTTTTTTATTTTATTTTTTATTTATTTTATTTTTGTTACTGTTATTTCACTCAAAACAAAGCACAGTGCCACTTGGATATAAGAGGTTACTATTTGGGACCAAATCTATGGGGAGTTGAGCAGCAAGATGTCTGTTCATACTACATTTGAACTTCTACATGTTAGCATAGTCAGGGAAAACAGGGACCTGGGACGGAATTCCGAAATCCAATAGTTCAGGGAAAGAAACTATTAAAACAGAAAGCTTTCTGGCATCTAGGAATTTCTATGTGGGATTTTGCTGCTTGTTGGTTAGTCAGGAGTATTTATGTCAAGGGAATGCAAGTTCTTTCAGTTTGTTCGAGCACGTTCCATTGAAATACTTGTAAAACAAGCACAGGGATGCAACATTGTTTGCATTTTTCATGCCTTGAGACATTTTTTCAGTTATTAAATTATTAAATAAATAAGTTATTAAATTATCTTGTCTTTTTCTCAGGATTGAACACTGATCTTCAAGATAACCCGTTCACTTCAACCAACTTCCAATGTTAATTCATTTTCGAGACTTATAAACTTGTTCAATTTTCTCTTTGATTAAAAACTCCCATATTCTGTTCATTTGTGTACTTATTTTTGTTTTTAATTTTCCTCTTTTGTTCTAGCTGGGGATGGGGCATTCTGCCAGATACCAAACATTCACCCACTATCTCTTACATTCCAACCAATAAGTTTTTTTTTAAATTTCTAACCATCCCTTTATCTGCAATTGTTTGTGTCTCTCTTGCACTTGGTTTGCCGGGTATATTTGGCAGGTAGTATTTGAAATTCTTTTTTATGAGTTTTTTTCTGATTAATGGAATGATGGAGATCTTCCTAAGATTCCAGTTTCTTTTCATATCATACATAAGATCTTGGTATTTCGTATTTTCCCTCTCAGCTCTATTTACTCCAGCATCATTGGGGAGGGGGACACTAGCTTCTATTAAGGTTGCTTCTTTCTCCTTATCCCATATCACTGTTTAATAGCTTCATTTTCTAAATACGTAGCTGTTGAAGACCTAGTACATGAGCGCTAAATGTCATCATTTTTCAGTGATGTTTAATGTTTATCATCTCAACTTCATCATCTTAGACTGGGGGTGGGGCCATCCATTTCCATGATAGTCTATCCCTGACTTTTCAGATGGGTTGGCATATTTCCACCTTCTAAAGCTTTCCTAAAATCGGATAGATGGCCATCTTTTCTCTGCAACCTTTTTCCCCCACAAGAGACATAGCGAGCCTGACTCTACTCTATCGTCATGTTCATGGCAAATGCTCATCTGAACTTCAATCTATGGTCCCCGCCTGTCAAACTTTTACAAAAAGCACTCGTCTAGCTACAAACTCTATCAACAATTTTCTCACTCTCAATCTGTTCTTAAGTTTCCCCACTCCTTATCTGTGCCTAAATCAAAACGTAGATTCCATGAACAATGCTTCTTTCTTAGAAGTGCACGACTGTGGAACTCTCTTCCGTTTGCCTTTTTCCCACCTGACTACAACTTGGATGTCTTCAAGTCCAACATAAACAAATTCCCGATGAACCGCCATCGACGAAATGTTGCATCCCTCTGCCTTTTCTACAAGTATTTTAGTGGTGAATGCTCTGACGAACTGCAATCACTTGTGCCCCCACGACGCGAGCACCCTCGACAAACCCGACAGGCTACTAGATCCCACCCTCACACTGTAGAGGTCCCTAGATGTAAAAGATCTTTTTACTCCAATAGTTTCTTCCCCAGAACCGCAAGACTCTGGAATTCCATTCCAGGTCCCTGCTTCCCCAACAGTACTGACGTGCAGAAGTTCAAGTGTAACGTGAACCGACACCTTGCTGCCCAAATCCCTACATAGTACCCCAGTAGTTGTTGCCCCTGATAGTAGCCCCCTACACCAAAGTGGCAATTTGCCTTGTTTGGGGTGAAAATGTAATAAAAAAAAAAAAAAAAAGAAAAGTAAGACACTTTATCCAATACTATCGATTACTACGATACTATCCCATTGATTACTGTACACGCAATAACCCTTATCCCCGAGTGGCTTCCGGGCCTTGAAAACTTCAAAAGATGTAAAGAGACCCTACGGTTATTTTTTTTTCTTCGTACCTAGCTTTCATACTACTTGGTTTTTTTTTAACTGAATAAACATAAAACCTTGTCCAGTTAGGTAAGAAAAGTAACTTGCCTTTGATAACATTTTTGTTATACATTTGTTTTTTGACAATATTTTTGTATTTGTGGATTGTAAAACAAACCCCAAGTCTGATTATTTTTAAATAGGAAAATCAGATTTTATGGCTAAAGGATAAGCGACAATTTTGCAAACGCCATCTCGTAAACAGTCTGAAGGAACAAGAGAGATAACTCCAGGTAATTTAAACTTGTGAGGTTTTAGAACATGGGTAGGAGGACACTAAAAAATTGAAATTTGCTTAAAAATAATTTTCTACCACGTCTACACTATTGGGACGAGATTTTGTAGTCGATAAATGAAGTTTTCAGATAAAAACAATGTTTTTTTCAACTGATTTTTTTGTCAATTCTAATAACTTACAATGGTAGCTTCCAAATTATACAGTCTGAATTACTTGAATATTACTGAATTATTAAAAAAAAGACAACTTCGTCGTAGCTAGTGAAAAATTGCCGCTATCTTGTTTAAATCGAAACGGAAAATTACCTCCCTTTTGACTCTCCTGTGCCTTACGATCGTTTTCATCAAATTCTATTTTTTTATTTTCCTTAATAAATTTTCTACCTTATCGATTTTCGTAACTTTTGGATATAATCATCTTAAAAATACGAGGAATACGTAGATACCATTGTTTTTATGTAAAATTCAGTATTACGATTTCCGAAATTTTGTCCCAGTAGTGTAGAAGCGCCGATTTTCTTTATAATAATAAAACTACTCCAGTAATTTACATAATTTTTGGTCTATATTTTCTTTTCATCACGAGTACGTACAACATGCAGCATTGCAGATCTTTAATCTTTTTCATGGGAAGAGGGAATTCCGAACAAACGCACATTAAATTTTTTTTTTTTTTTTTTTTATTATTTAATAAAAACAATGCACCGAAAGCGGCTTTTTTAGAGGAGTTGTCCGTCGATTTTTCACACTGCTTTGAAATATTGTTGAATAAATACCATTTTTAAGACATTTTCTGTGTTTGGATGTGCTTTTTCGAAATTTATGACTTTTATTGGCTTAAATGCACGCACACGAAACACGGGAGGGTACTGGAGCGTTGGAGAGACTTGTCACTCATGCTATCAGCTCACTTTATGCTAATGTGAAAATAATAAAAAAAATTACTGGTTTCCACACACACACACACACACGCACGCAATACAATACATGCGCGTGTGCGCGCGCGCGCACACACACACACACACACACACACGTATCCGAAGGAAGCATGCTGTAATCTTGGATAGACTTTGTCTGACCATAAATACCTTTGAAATGAACTCGTTGACTTTGAAATACAAGAGAGTTTATCGATAAACTTAAGAAAAAGATGGAAAAGTACACAAAAATACCAAATTTAGAACCATTTAATGTGTAGTTTACGAATAAAGAGGAAATTATTACACGTAAAGTCCACCATACATTTTTTTTGTTGATAGTCGAAATAAACGTGAGCGAAACAATTCACGTGCTTGTTGCAGTCTAAGTTATATAAGTTCCAGAAATTGGTTTCATTAAAAATTATATATTTTTAAAATTCGTTTTAAAAAAACAGTAAGTAAAAAAAAAAAAAAAAATAATAATGAAATCCATTTCTTACATTTATAAAGTTAAAATATTTAAAAACAAATGGTTTTAATGGGTTTGTACGCATAGATTCGAAAAAGTTGTCAACAAACGAATATATAACAAAGAAATGTTATCAAAGGCAAGATAAGTTACTTTTCTACCAAACTAAACTGGATATATTTTTCGTGTTTTTATTCAATGTAACATGTTTATTCAGCTCGGAAACCATACAGTGTTTACCGATGTATTGGAAAATTCAAGATGGCGTCTGACTCCCTCTTTAACACCGTAAGTTTGGGAAAAGGTGTTATAAATAAATAACTGGATAAAATACTCTTAGAAACTCGCTCAATATATGTTACTGTGACATAGCTTGACATATATTCGGCGGGGTTTTAATAGTATTTTGTCTAGTTTATTATTTATAACACTTTTCCCCAAACTTACCGTGTTAAAAAGAGTGTCTGGCGCCATCTTGAATTTTCCAATACATCGGTGGTACTGGTACACTGTATGTTTTAGGGGCTGAATAAACATGTTACATTGACTAAAAACACGAAAAATATATCCAGTCTGGTAGAAAAGTAACTTATTTTGCCTTGGATAACATTTATTTGTTATATATTAGTTTTTTGACAACTTTTTCGAATCTATGTGTACAGTAATACAAACCCAAACAATACTACGTACTTAATTGTCATGTTGAAAATAATAATATATATATAATCATGAAAATTCATAGTATAAAAAAGTATATCTATACTACGCCACGCCACGCCATGGACATGTAATCTAAAATATGCGTTTCGAATTATGATTCTTATGTGTGCACTACTGCACTCTTCATCGTCTTTTTTATAACGTCTAAGAAAAATGCGAATTAAGTAAGAAAATTTTTCGGTATTTCTACACTTTATCGCCGAAACTTTAGACGCCATTTTATTTCACGCACCTGCCGTAAAAATCCAAGGGAGAAATCAGTATTTGAAACTATGGCCGAAGCATGAAATAAATAACAAAAATTAAACTAGATAAACTCCCGGAAAGAACTATGAAAAAGGTAAATAAAGAAAGTGAAAGAGAACTTTGTTTAATTGGAAATGTTTCGATTTAATTAATGAAAACGAGAAAGTTTTTCATGAAACAGTTCTTATTAAAAACAGAAAATGAAAATGACATATTCATAATTGTTTAAAGTGGGCGAGCGTCATTTGAAAACCAAATCATTTATTGTATAAAAAATTATCAAAATATAATTGTAAAAACATTTATTGAAAAGTTTGGGTAAGAAAATATAATTTTTTTAAAACAATTTTGTGATGAAAGTTTTTTTTTTTTTTTCGAGCAAATAAATATTAACATTTTTTTTTTTTTTTAATTAAAGCAACTTTGAAGGGTTAACAAATTAATTTAAATGAAACTGAAAAGAAAGCGCCACCCTTTTTTTTTTTTTTTAAGGGAAAGTAGGTTGTTTTTTTATTTTTAACTTCGGCCATAGTTTAAAATACTGATTTCTCACTTGGATTTTTACGGCAGGTGCGTGAAATAAAATGGCGCCTCCAGTTTTGGCGATAAAGTGTAGAAGTACCAAATTTTCGGTAGAAATTATTTTTAACTATGAATTTGAGGAAGTTTCGTAATTTTTGGATATATTATTATTCTCGACATGATAAGTACTTAATATTGTTTTTTGCTTAAAACGACATAGTAACAAAAAACAAAAACAAAAAAAAAACAAGCAATCGGTCGATTCAGTTTCAGTAAGCACTGTTGCTTACTTTAATTTATAAAAAAGAAAAACATACGAAAAATAATCAGTCGTTATTAATTAGTGAAATGAGTTTCAATATTAAACCCAAACAACTTATTTTTCCTTAAATGTTCGTAGAATGAATATAACAATTTAAATATGTATCATTTAATTAGGACAATAAGTTTTGTTAAAAAATGTTCCACATTAAAAAAAAATGGAATATAACTGCAATTACGCATATTCAATCATTCAAGCCATTGGCATATAGGAAGTACCTATTTACTTTGCCTCCCCACAAGAGCAGAGTTAGACACCAAGGTCATTGAAGTAGACGGTGGCAATCGATTTCGCTGAAAAAAAGGTCCGCCAGTTAGTGTTGGTTTTATTCAGTCTTGATTTAGACTTTCAAATATAAGATTATCTGTAAAGCTGTTTTAATAAATATGTTTATTTACTTTTATGAATGTATTGCATGTTAGTTTTTTTTTTCTTTCTTCAAATAAATAATGTTTTGGCATTTTTTTTTTTTTTTTTTTTTTTCAAATTTTATTTTTATGTTTATTTTCGTACAATTTTTTGGGTGAAAATATTGCTTTTAGTTATAATAAGAATATTCGTAAACTGTTTTATCAAATAAACTAGTGGGGGTACCTGGCGTTGCCCGAGTGTGCGGAGGTGTAGTAAGGAACCCCGTGAGTGGGGGGGGGGATAAAGAGAGGCGTTAAAAAAAGTGGTAGTCTGTAGGGGGAAAATAAATTTAAGAGAAATTAAATTCCTCCGCCCCAAACAAAATAATAATAAGAAACAAATAAAACACAATGACACCTCCTTCTCGTTTAAAATGCGCCGCATTTATTTTTCAACAAAATAACAAGATGAACAAAGTCCGATCGGTAAGAGTTCTTGTGAAATCATTGAGGTTAGAATATTCAAATTAGGTGAAAATCCTTTGTGGAATTACTAAGATTAAAAGGTCATGTTAGATGAAAGTCCTTCGTTAAAATAATAAGATTGGAAGGTGAAATTCTTTTATGAAAATAATGTCCTTATTTCAAGGTTTTTGTTTTAACTGGTGAAGTTCGCCTTATTCGAAAGTCCCATGAGGAAAGTAGTCCATTGTTTGTAATTCTTATAAAAAATGTACGGAATAGATGCGTCTTTGCATAAGTGTTTTTTTTTGGATACCCGCGTGGCGTGTGTAATTATGGTTTTGACAAATCTGAAAACGATGATGAGATGAAAACAAACCTGTTGTCGTGTCAATTTGGAGCGAAAAGAGAGAGAGAGAGAAAGAATGTTTGTTGCGTTTAAATACTTTTTGAATCTGATTCCAACACAAAATTGCTGCTGCTGATATTTGGTTTGGGAAAACGTTAAAATTTCTCATTAGTCGATATTGTCACGTGGTATTGTCTTCGCCTACGTCCACCAGAAATATGTTCATTTTGCTTTTGTTGTTGTGAAAAAAGCGCGTGGGCGTATTTGAAATTATGTCGTTGCTAGAAGAACTTATTTTTGTGCAAATGCGCGGAAATTAAAATCAATGAACGTTCGTTTATTTGCGTACAAGTGTGTGTGTGTGTGTGTGTGTGTGTGTGACAGCACAAATACTACTCTCAGATTGAAAAAAAAATATAAAACTGGTTTTACTCTTTTTTTTTTTTTTTCCAATATGTAACGTATTCCTTAAAACATTTCGGTCAGTGTACTTTCCTCTCGGTTTTTGTTTTGGCAGTCGCGTCAGCATTCTGTACAAAAGTAGGTTCTGTAAGAGGTTGCTTCGGGGGGGGGATGATCTGAAAATATTTTGCTACGTATGCCGGTTTAAGATGGTCCAACGTGATAGTGTCTGTTTTTCCGTTTTTTTTAAACAGTGAAATATTTAACCTGCCTGTCCAGAACTGGGTATGGACCCGAATAGTTTGGACAAAATGGCTTTTTCACTGAGTCGTTCCTGACAAATACGTGTTTGGTGGTGTAAAGATCTTTTGGGATATAGGATTGTCTGTCTGTCCTCCTGGTGGGTGTGAAATTTAGCCAAGACATTTTGTCTTTCAATTCTGTTATGAACATGGTTGTAGGTGAGATTTCTGTGTGCTGATCAAAATATTGACCTGGTAGAGTCAAAGTGGAACCGAAAACTACCTCCCGCGGTGTGCTTTGTAAGTCTTTTACAGAGTTCTGTATCATTAATAAAGGTATATGGTCTGCCCAGTCTGTGTTGTTCAGACTCATTGCCAGGGAGGTTTTTAACTGCCTGTGAAAGCGTTCGACCAACCCATTCGAGGAGGGGTGATATGCCGTAGTCTTGATGTGGTTCGTTCCCAGTAATTGATTAAATTCCGCAAAAAGTGTCGGAACTGTGAACCTTTGTCTGTCGTAATGACTGTGGGTACTCCAAAATTCACTATCCAGTCCTGAAGTATGGCTCTGGCTATTGTTGCAGCTGAAGTATCCTTAACGGCTATGGCGGTAAGCCATCTGCTGAATCTATCAACGATAGTCAGGATGTGGGTGTGCTCCTTTTGAAGTGGGTAACGGCCCTACTAAATCGATGTGGATGTTGGTGAATCTAGCATCAGGTGTGCTAAAGGAACCCAGTGGTGATTTTGCGTGTCTGTGAATTTTGTTGCGTAATTAGCTTTAGAGTAGCTCTTTTTCCTGGATAAGATAAATTGTGAAAATGTTGGAAAACTTGTCGTCTGAGGCTAGGTGGTATGTATGGTCATGGTTGTTTCTTTGCCGTGTCGCAATAAACAATTACTGTACTGAAGGGTACGGGCATTTTTTTGAGTTGTAAGGATGTGTTTTCCTGAACATCTTTAAGCGTTGTCTGATTCCTGTTCTCGTGCTATTAATTCCATGCTTAGCGAACTGGAATTAAGAGAAGTGATCATGGCTCTGGATAAGGCGTCTGCTACAATGTTCTGGCCTTTTACATATCTTATATCTGTAGAGTACTGTGCAATGTAATCGAGATGTGTGATTTTTCGTGAGCCATATTTGTCTACATGTGTGTGTAGCGCCTAAGTTAACGGTTTGTGATCCATGTAAATCGTGAAATTTCTGTCTTCCAAGATGTGTTTGAAATGTTTAATCATCAGATAAATTGCCAACAATTCCCTTGAAAAGGTATTGTATTTTCTTTGTGTTTTGTTTAGCTTAGCCGAAAAAAATGATATAGGTGTCATCACATCATCGGTCAGCTGGTGTATGACTGCGCCTACGGCTACATCTGACCCATCCGTTGTAAGTGTGAGTCTGATATCTTCCTTGTCATTTATGTAAGTCAGCTTTGTGAAATTTGTTAGGGCTTTCTTAGGGCAGTGAAAGCTGCTAAGGCTGGTCCATCTAATGTTAACTGTTGGTTCTTGGTTTTGTTCTGCAACAACGATGTTAGTGGCGCAAGAATTTCAGAGCAGTTGGAGTAATCGATCAATAGTTGGGTCCTCTGGTAGAGCTGAACTGATACCTGTTGACTGGTATCGAGTGGTGATTCCTCTGACCACCAACTTCATTTGGTTGTCTGTTAGTATGTGATTGGTCATGTCCAAAGACGAGTTGAATTTCACCAGGAAATCCGCTCGTATTATGGGTGTTGTTACGAAACAGTAGTCCTGGCATGGATTTCTAGTCATGTGGATATTAAGAGAAATCAAATGGCCGACACACTTATGAAAGAAGCTACTAAAATGACAACTCTACAAAACCCAAATCAAAGAAGAAAATGACAATCTACGCATTACATTTTTCCAAATAATAAACTTATAAACATCAACCCTCAAATAAACTGGAAATCACAGAAACCACTACTCAATCAAAGACAAAATATCATATTAAGCAGAATTAGAATTGGACACACATACTTAACACACACTGACATGTTCAAAAGAGAAACAGCGTCTTGGTGTACCTGCTACAATCAACTACTCTCTGCCAGTCACATACTGATCGACAGCCAAAAATTATAAGAACATTCACAAGAAAAACTATCAAGCAACAACCTGCCCTTCAAATAGAGTATTAAAAAAACAAACTATTTCGCTTAGAGAACAAATACCAACAGAAATTAGAAAATAACGCTGATGTAAAACCAAACTCTTCTTTGCAAAAATCAATTATTTTCTTCAAGACTGAAAGCAAAAACAACAATTTTCTTCTACAAAGCAACCAAACACATGAATAAATATTTGAAAATATGAGAAATTTGAAGCATGAAAACTTTTACCAAAATTGCTGGATTTTGCATTAAATGGCCTGAAAGGGGGTTGATATACCATAAAACAACTAAACCAAACACATATAATCTTTCATTCTATAAGAAATAATAAATTTCCTAAAATATGCTTATCACCCAACAAAATATATAACAAATGAAACAAAAAGTTATAAAACCCCATAACTAAATAACACCCCCCTCAAAACAAAAAAAAAACAATTAAACCTTTTCTTGGCATTAAATGACCTCTCAGAGGCTGAAATGCCATTAAACAAAAGAAACTTACTCACTCCACTATGATTGGATTTTAAGGAAATATTAAAATGCAATAAAAACGCATTAAAATTTGAGGAAGGTAATGCATTTCTGCGTTATTGAATTTATTTTGGAATGTTTATTGGGATTGTCGCATCTATCTATAATATAAAATCGAAAATGTGTGGGTTTGTGTGTGCATTTTTTTTGTATGTCTGCCAAACGCTTTGGGGTGGGGGCTCGGAGAGGTCACTAAACCTTACTACTTTTTATATACTGTCTAGATTATAATATGTCATCTGAATCTTTTATTATGTTACAAAATTTGTGCTGTGATTTAATTTTCTCTACTACTATAACGTGATGTTTGACTTAGAAAACCACATGTTCACGTTCGGTTAACCACCTGCTTTTTTAAATGTTTAATTTCACCCTTCTTCACTTCTCTGCCCGCGTAGCGTCGTGGTAAGTTGTCAGGCTATTTGCCTCAAGGCTCCGGGTTCGAGCCTACCTCCTTTACAAATTTTTTTTTTTTGTTTTCTTTTACACCCAGGTAACGCCGGGCACTCCCGTTAGTCTATTATATAAAAGCGAAAATGTGTGTGTGTGTGTGTGCGCGCACGCATTTTTTGTGTATGTCTGGTAAAGGCTTTTTTCATAGGGCACTCGGGGCGTTTACTCTTTCTTAGAACCTTTTATATGCTACTTAGATTATAATATCTATGATTTACGAAACGAGGTTGCATGTATCTTTTAATTTGGGTGGCTTTTACCCACTATTTTTGCAATATTTTTTACACTCCGCGTGTTTCTTTGGTTTTCTATAAATATAAAAGCGAAATGTAAAATAAATCGTAATATCTCACAGTTAACAACAAAGCTTGCCTGTCTATTTAATTTGCTCGATTTCGGGAAGATAAATATTCAACATTTGTCGCTCCCCGCATGTGGGTTAGTCTTTTTCCTATAACATCTTGGGGGGAAAAAAAAAGCATTCAGCAGTAAATGAAATCCTGCGCTCAAACTTGACCTCATTAACTCATTAAAACGGGCACCTGCTAAATCCAAGTAATTAAATAAATTCAAACGTGTTTCCGTTAGCATGTCGCGGTGGGGCAATTGTTAACGTTGCACGTTTTTTTTTTCATACTTTAATTTACAACTCTGCCTCAACGGTTCGGGTTCGATCCTCATACTTACTTTTTTTTTTACCCCCCCCCCCCCCGGAGTTTCCACGCACACCTCCAAACACTCGGGCAACGCCGGGTACCCCTCGCTAGTTCAGTATAAAAGTGAAACTGATCCCGTAGCAGAACACCTTGGCACTCGGTCAGGAACATCTAGAAAAGCAATGAGGTTTGATCAATGCGGGGGAAACCCTTTATATCAGACAATTGCTATTCATTTGGACACTCCCCTTTAAATTGGGAGCTGGTTTTCCCCCAACATCTTGGAGGGAAACACAGAAACTCATGCACCTGTCCTTTAACTTTTAAATTAAAATTAAATTTAAAATAAATTAAAACGGTTTTCACTTCTCCCGTCGTGGCTGAATGGGTAAGATGTCAGGTTTTTTCCCTTTCTTTTCCACCTTCGCATCAAGGCTTCGGGTTTAAGCTTACCTTCTTACCAAAACTTTTTTTCTTTTACACCTCCAAAACACCCGGGTAACGCTGAGCACCTCCGCTAGTCTATATCTATAAAAGGCAAAATGTGTGTGTTTGTGTGTGTGTGTTTGTATGTCTTGCAAAAACTTTCCACACAGGCGACAGATTTTCACCAGATAGGTATCATTTTGAAGCTCGAACCTTCGAACGACAAATATCGAAAAATTGACCAAAAACATTAATTCCTTCAACAGAACACTTTTCTACAAAAAAATTGTTGCTTCATTTTCTCTCCTACTGCGACAATGATGATGGCATGATATTTGACCTAGAAAACGTTGACATTAGTTTAAACCACCTGCTGTTTTTTTAAACATTTAATTTCATCAGTTCTCAGTTCTCTGTCTCTTTAGCATTGGGGTAACGTGTCAGACTGTGTTTTCCTGCCTTAGCCTCGAGGCTTTGGGTTCGAGCCTACCTCCCTACCCAAACTTTTTTTTTTTTTACACCTCCAAACACCTGGGCAGGAGGGCCGGGCACCGCCGCTAATATATATATATAGAAGGTTCGAGCTTCAAAATGATACCTATCTGGTGAAAATCTGTCGCCTGTGTGGAAAGTTTTTGCAAGACATACAAACACACACACAAACACACACATTTTGCCTTTTATAGATATAGACTAGCGGAGGTGCTCAGCGTTACCCGGGTGTTTTGAAGGTGTAAAAGAAAAAGTTTTGGTAAGAAGGTAAGCTTAAACCCGAAGCCTTGATGCGAAGGTGGAAAAGAAAGGGAAAAAACCTGACATATAGCCTTTCTTGAATATACAAAAACACACGTGGCCGTTTTGCCATATATATATATATATATATATATATATATATATGGCAAAACGGCCACGTGTGTTTTTGTATATTCAAGAAAGGCTTTTTTCGTCGGGTTCTCGATGAGGTTACATTTATTTAGAAGTTTCCTTATACTTCCTAGATTACAATATCTACATTTATTTTGATTGACTTTAAAAAAATTCTCTCTATTCTGTCCTTTTTCGCATGTTTGTTTGTCTTTTTCATGTAAATAAAGCGAAACAAAGGTAATTAGCTTTGATTACTGTAGGGGAAACCCTTCATATCAGACAATTGCTATTCATTTGGACACCGCCAGAGCTCCCCCTTTTATGGAGGAGCTGGTTTTCCCCAACATCATGGGGAAACAAATACGGCGGGAAGCTTAACTGGCCTACAGTCAGACATTTATTTCTGCGTCTTTCTGCGACATCAATTTGAACATTTTTCACTTCCAGTTGCAGTAAGATATCAGATTTTCTTTCACTTTCTTTTCCCCCTTCGTGTTACGGGCTCGAGCCTGCCTGCCTACTACCACTTTTTTTTTTCTTCAAACACCCAGGCAATGCCGGGCATCCCCGCTAGTATATATAATATATATATATATATATATATATATATATATTATATGAACAAATAGTTAAAAAAACATGTTAAAAAACACTTTGAAAAAGAGTTAAAACATATTTAATTTTAAAAAGGAATAAGTGGATAGTCTTTAATCCGCAGAGTTTTGAAGAAATACTTTCCTTCTCATCAGAGGGTAGGATTTAGCAAAATGCGGGATTGGATTTTTCGATATTTGTCATCTGAGACATTGACCTTCAAAATGATATCAATCTCATGAAAATCTGTCGCCTCTGTCAAAAGTTTTAGGCAGACATACAAACATACATATATTTAAACAGACAGATGAGATTTATATTATAGACTAGCGGGGGTACCTGGTGATCCCTGGGTGTTTTGAGGTGTGTGTGTGGTTTTGGGTAAATCAAACTAAACTAAAATAAAAAAAAGTTTTGTTAGGTGAGTATGAGGATTGAACCCGAACCCTTGAGGCAAAGTTGGAAGTTAAAGTGTGAAAAAAAACCCGTGCGACGTTAACCATTGGGTCACCGCGACATACAACGGAGACATGTTTGAATTTATTTATTTAACTATTAAAAACAGGTGTCTGCAATAAAAGTTAACTCTGCTGCTTCGATTTGACCTAATTAAGGTCAAATAGAAGTCACGCAGTTAACTTGGGTTTGTTTACCCAAGTTTTTTCCCCAACAGATGTTGCAGAGGGGGAAAGCAACTCCCAATTGTCCAGATTGAATAGCAATTGTCTGATATACAACATTGATCAAAGCTGATTGCTTGTGGGCGTTTCCCGGCGCGATGCCGAGAAGAGCTGGTTAGCTTTGAATTAGTTTCGCTTTTTATACGAAAAAGCCCAATCAACACGCGCGTTCTCAAATCCTAGATATTATTATCTACGGCCTATATAAACAGTTGTAAGCAATCGTAACCCCTCCGAGAAAAGCCTTTGCGAGACATACACGAAATGGTCACACACATTTTGCCTTTTATATATATATAGACTAGCGGGGGGGGGGTACCCGGCGTTGCTCGGGTGTTTGGAGGTGTGTGTGATTTTGGGTAAATCAAAACACCTGGGTGTTTGAGTTTGGAGGGGGGGGATAAAAAAGTTTTGGTAGGTAAGTATGAAGGATCGAACCCGAACCCTTGAGTCAAAATTGGAAATTAAAGTGTGAAAGAAATGTGCAACATTAACCACTGGGCCACCACGAAATAGTAACGGAAACATGTTTGAATTTATTTAAATATTAAAAGTTGGCAGGTGCCCCTTTTTAATGAGGTCAACTTTGACTGCGTGACAGTATTTTATTTACTGCAGGGAAGGATTTTTTATTTTTTTTGTTTCCCCAAGATGTTTTGGGGAAAACCAGCTCCCCATAAAAAGGGGATTGTCCAAATTGAATAGCAATTGTCTGATATAAGGAGAAACTCCACATTGATCAAAGCTGATTGCTTTCGGACGTTTCCAGAAAAATGCCGCCAGAATTAGTTTCGCTTTTATTATACAAAAAAGCTTAATGTACATGCAACGATAAAAAAATGTTGAATATTTATCTTTTTAAAATCGAGCAAATTAAATAGACAGGCGACCCTCGTTGTCAACTCTTAGATATCATTTAGACGTGATATAACATATATACATACCCACATTTTCGCTTTTATATAAATAGATGAACGCAAAACAAGGAAAAATGTGTCAAGCTGCTGCTGAAAAGAGGAGAATCATTAACTATCTTATGAATCATAATGGTCCTGTAAAGTCTTAAAAAGATACAACTGGTTTCAGGAAGTGTCTGATGTGCTGAAAACCAACTGCAATATCTCATGGTTGTCTTGGATGTTAATTTATCTCCATCTCAAGTGCAACAAAGGAAGGTGTAGCAGCCACCATGCGGGTCCATGAGATAGGAGTGAGGGTTACACCATGTGTTATTCATCAGCAATTGAACACGTGTTTCTGCTTATTTTTGTGTGATGACTTATTGGGCAAATTCTTATTGAGATAAAAAGAGTTGAAACTTTCCTCCATTAAAGATAGTAAAATCGATGTGACAACATGGAATCATGCTGAGTGCTCATCAAGAGAAAATATTGTCGAGTTACTTGATTGCTGAAACTTAGTCTTTAATACATTGTAGTGTACAGTGCACTGTAAAGAACCTACTGTTGATTTAATGAATTTTTTTTATATACAACTAGCCTGGGTACCCAGCGTTGCCCGGGTGTTTGGAAGAGTGTGTTGAGCAAAAAAAAAAAAAGGGTGTGGTAGGCAGGTATGCTCGAACCTGTGACGCGAAGGCGGAAAACAAAGTGAAAGAAAATCAAGACGCGACCGGAAGTTCAGAACGTTAAAATTAAGCAAAGTCAATCCAACCGATATAATGACTTTCAAAAATGACTCGCAAAAAAAAAAAAAATAGAAAATTGCACGGTTGATGGTAAAGGAATTAATGTTTTTGGCCAATTTTTCGATATTTGTTGTCTGAGATGTCGAGCTTCAAAATGATACCAATCTTGTGAAAATCCTTCGGTAGCCAAAATGCACTGGACGATAGGGTGAAGCTGTCAAAACTTATGTCGCTGGAGGTGAATTTGTCTAGTAATTAGCCCCAACACCTGTTAGGTTGAAATACGTGCTAGGGAACAGGTCAATATATATACACGCAGGGAAACACAAGCCAGTCAGTCAACGCGACAATAGCACGAGCCTGCTGCTAAATCTGACCCCTCCTACTTCCCTATCCATCTACTGCTTGGAAGTACACACATGAAGCGAATAATAAAATGATTTTATATTCTTCTAATAAACAAATTGTGTTCAAAGTTTTATTTTTTTGTTTTTTGCTGACAAGAAACTACTATCATCACACTCCTACAATATTGCTCATTTAAAAGCAGAGAAACATGTTTTGGACAAATTTAAATACAAAAATTTGAGGAAATTATTCTCAATGTACTTTAGTACTTTAAAGTATCTTTTTCTTTGATCTCTAGAGTGAATTTGACTTAAAGTAAAAGGATCCTCACCTTATTTTTGTTTTGAAAGCTGTTCTCTGCTTTGTGTTTGGTTTAATCCTCCCTATAGTAGAAATGTCCAAACGATTATACGTAACATTTTCTTTAAAATATTAGAAGACAACTTTTAGGCTCCATTAGATAGTTGTTTGGTAGAAACAATAAAATATTCAATTTGGAATAACAAATAATAGGCTCTAAAAAATAAATAAGGCCCAGAAACTTAATTACTCTGTGATTCTGGGTATGAAATGTAGTTGAATTGATAAAAATTTGTATCCTTTGAATGGCTCATGCAAGCATGAGAGCATCATTTACAAATGCATTATTAAAAAATGGATTTACCAGAACATTAATGATAATATTGACAGTGCTGGTGATAATGTTTTAAATAATAATCCTACACCAACTCTAACAGACTTTCTTTCAACTGAGGCTGTATATTTACAAGGTGTCTTCAATAAGTTTCCAGAGATTTTTGAACGGGCATTTGAAATTGTCGTATACTTTTGAAAATTCAGTATTTTATTGCTATAGATCTTATGAGATGACTGACCAATTTTTATGATTTCAGGTTCAAATGAACAGCTACAGCAGGAATTGGAATACACCTTACTAAAGCTTGATTGTCACAGCTGGCTAATTTCAAAAATGAAATCTAAATGTAAGGACACTTTAGAAGAATAATATGCAATAAAATCCTGTTTTAAACTTGGAAAAACTGCCACAGAAACATATGTTATGCTTCATACTGCTTTTTGGCCATCTTGCATGAATCAAGTGTCAGTTTTTGAGTGGCTTAAGAGATTCAAAGAATGATGAGGTTTTGGAGGAGTTTGGAAATCAGAACACCAGAGTTGATTGGCCAAATAAAGAATTTCATGGATAAGGATGGCTGTGTGTCTATAGAGATAATAAGTGCACAGATTGATGTCAGTGTACACACAAATATTCATGAGGAACTAAAGATGCAGAAAATTTGCGCAAAATTTGTCCTAAGTCTACAACTTCATCTTTGTCACAGACTATTTGACCAAGATGGACATCAAGACAGTTCCTCACCTTCACTGTAGTCCAGACCTTGCTCTGGTGACTTTTGGTTATTTCCTAAGCTCAAGAAAAACCTTAGAGGTTGTCATTATGAGACGATTAAGAAAATAAGAGGTTGTGATGGGAGTCATTGACATGCTCACACAAGACAACTTCCATGGGGCCTTCCAGAAGTCGTTGGAACAGTACAATAAGTGCATTGCAGCCTGGGGAGATTACTTTGAGCGGGAACTAGAGTTTCATGTGTGTACTATTAATAAAAGTGTCCATACAAAAAAGTTTGAAAACTTAATGAAGGTACCTTGTAGGTTCCACTGCAGGCCGTATTAAGAATTGAAACTGTAGACACATTTACTCTTTGAGAACTAAACTACTCTATAAATTCATGTGTCTTGTTATCCATGTCTGACCTCTTAATAATAATTGGCAAATAATTAAATGGGTTAGGCCCTATAAACCTATTAATAGATACTGCAGACTATGTTGAGAGGAAGCACTTTTCTTTCTTTTGATTTTGTTTGTGTTTATTTTTTTTATTTATTAAATATTTGATTTCCTCCAAAAAGTGGACAAATAAACTAAAGACAATATTTTTCGTTGTGGGTTGCAAAACATGCAAAGAAAATATAGGTATTTGCCGAAATAAAAAAAATAAATAAAAATTACTATTGTGAACTGATTTCTTCCATTGGTCATCAGGATAGGGTCACTTATAATATATTATTTTTTTTCATTTTTTTTGTAGATCAAGAATGGTTGTGCCAAACGAACTTTGTATACAACAGCCAAATTGTCGAATCTGGCCAATTATTGGAATGATAAATGCGAGGAAAATGAAACTGTAAGTAAATTAGTTTATTCATGATTGTTAACATGAAATCTTGATACATGTTTTTTGTAAATGTTGAATGAGTTATTCTCCCTGATGATATTCATTTCTCTCAAAGTGAAATGTGACACAAGGGTTGGAAAATGGGATTGAAAAGTCAGCGCCCTCAAGGAGAAGCACTGAAGTTTCAAGTCTGTGGACCAAATATTCAGAAAAGAGTTTGGTAGACGTTTCACACACACATACAGACAAGGTTACTTATATATATATACTTCAGAATAGTTTTTTTTAACAATCAGTTGGTATAGAAACCTGTGATCATAAGGTTTACAAAATATTACTGGCGGTAATATTATATAAGTTATCCCATCTAAATAAGAATTGCTCGATATGCAAGATAGAGCAAATAAATTGTGATTCAATGAATTTCAAAAAACCCTTATTGAAATGAAGTGGTTGAGTTTCATATCAAAGATTTTTATTATTCTAAGCAAAACAAAGAATACTTTAGAATATTAATCTCCTTAACCTATAGGGTTTCGATGTCTACCATCTCATCAGAGGAGAGAAAATATTAGCAAATATTATAAAGGTATGTACCCTATTTGCTAAAGCCAGTGAGACATGGAAAGTCAAAGTCAACCTAGGTTGACTTTGACTTTCCATGTCTCACTGGCTTTAGCAAATAGGGTACATACCTTTATAATATTTGCTAATATTTTCTCTCCTCTGAGATAGTAGGCATCGAAACCGTATAGGTTAAGGAGATCAATATTATAAAGTATTCTTTGTCTTGCTTAGAATAATAAAAATCTTTGATATGAAACTCAACCACTTCATTTCAATAAGGGTTTTTTGAAATTCATTGAATCACAATTTAATATATATATATATATATATATATATATATATATATATATATATAAAAACATGCCCGTGTGCTAGAATGTTTTCATCCTAAATTCTATGCAGTAATGCAAAATGTAAAAACTATGCATAAATAGAATTCAGCGTAATAATTAAGTGAAACAAATCTTCTAATAAGAAACCATAAAAATGAATAATTAGTGAATATTCATTTTTCAAAGGAATATGCAAATTAGTTAACCTTCATGAAGTAGCTTGCATATCGATGACCGAGTATGTTAAGAAGTTCGTTTTAATAATTTTTAAATAGGAAAAAATAGGCTTTTAATATCAATGTCAGAGAGAGAAAGACTCCACTACATTATCAATGAGACAAATTAACAAAACTTCTTAAAAAAAAAAAAAAAAAAAAAAAAGTTAATATTCCTCTTTACTGTTTTACTGTAGGTGATGTATTCTATTGCAGCATGTGATGGCAATAAATCTTTTCATTATATTCATTTTATTTTAGAAATTCGATAAAATCCTGATCGCAAACCGTGGTGAAATTGCTGTCCGGGTTATAAACACTTGCAAACGTCTAGGCATCAAAACAGTTGCTGTGCATAGTAATATTGATTCCATGGCTGTAAGTAAAATTGCTTTTTAAAATTTTATTTTCAAACTCTCCCTCCTCATTAGCAATTTGGTGCTTGTGCATTATAATTGAATATCAAAGAAAATGCATTTAAGTAAAAAGACTATTATGTTATTATGTGTCATGTTGGAATTAATAAAAAAAAATTTAAATTACAAAAAAAATGGAGTAGAAAAATAATTACAAGAAAAAATGAAATTTATTGAATATTACAGTTTTAATGGATTTGTGTATTCCATATGACAAACTGACTTCTCTCCCTTTTGTTAAATCTCTATTTCAAATTGAAAAATGGCAGATTGATAATACCAATGTTTTTTCAATATTTTTTTTTTGTAAAAAATAGTTCACTCTTCTACTCATTTTTCATAATTTTTGAAAGTTTTAGTAATTTTCATATAACACGTGATTACGTCATAGTATTATAATATACTATTAATTTTTTTTTTTTTAGATATGCAATTATAATGTACAAGCATCCTACTCTTTTTAGAGATTAAAGAAAGTGTGTTGGGGAATAAAGAACTGGGATTAACCAATCAGATCCCCCCAATAGATTAGGAAAAGGAATTTTGAAAGTGAGTTTGATATACCCACTATTAATCAGTGTTATTTTGTTTTTGTTACAGTTGCATGTTCAGCTTGCTGATGAAGCTGTGTGTATCGGTCCAGCTCCAACTAATGAAAGTTACTTGGATATGGAAGCGATTTTAAAGGCTGTTAAGGACACCAAATCCCAGGCTGTAAGTATCGAATGGTCCCTTTTCTTTAGGGATGTTAAAAAAAAAATCTTAAAATTTATCAATCTCTTTTAAACCATTTCTTTAATTTGTTAGTTACACAAATGAGGCATCCAAAAAGCTTTCAATATACATCTTTCTAGTGCAATGTTACCTCTCTTTTAATAAAATGTTTGAAAATTATATTACCTTAATACTAGCAGGACCCGTGGAAATTCCACGGTAGTTAAAATCTTTTAAAACACATCAGTAAGAAATTCCTTATAAAAATGAACGTATGGAAGCAAGTAGAACAAACAAAGAACTTTAGTTTAAACTTTTATTGAAGGTCAATGCAATCGTAACTGATGCTGTTGATATTGTCAGGAAGTGCTGGTGATGATTGAGGCAGTGACAGGGACGTCGATCAGCTGCTTGGAGTGAGAATAGTGGTCAGTCAGCAGGTTCTTGGGAGTCAGATTGTGAATTTAAAAAACTGTGTGACATTGCTGACATCGATTTTGTGCAAGTTCTGATGACCCCAAGTTATTTAATATTTCAGGACATTTTGGATTACATGTGTGAGTAATGAATAGGTCACAGAAAACTGCCATTGCATCTTGATAAAGCTGTTGTAGATTCCTAGGACTTCCTGTAAGTGTAGTTGGTAGAATAACTGGTACACCAGAATAACCATCTTCATTCCTTGCTAAATGATCCATTGCCAGAATATTGAGCAGCTCTTAGTTGACTTTGATGGCTTTTAATGAAGTTAAATAAGCAACTGTCAACTTTTACATATGCGATAGACTTTTCTATTCATTTTGAATTTTATTCAATGAAGATTTGGAAATTCACAAATATTTTTTAAGTCGAATTATTGATATAGATTTCAATTAACGCATCACAACTTCCTGATAATATAAATAGAACACTTTGAATTTTCTGTACAAAAGTTTTTTCCATAAAAACATTGTAATCTGTTATAATATTCAGATTCTTGTGTATTACATGCATAGAAAATGAAGTGTTTCTGTAAATCTTACGAAGTACAGTTAAATTTTGATTTTTCGATAATCAAAATGATGTGAGGTAGGTTATACCTATTAAATTTATTGTCAATGTTATATAGTTAAGTAAGCTGGCTAATTGGCTATAAAGTAAGTTATTCCGAACTTTGATCTAACATTTTAATTAAAAAAAAAAAAGAAAGCTTAACATTTTCTTGTATCTTTTTTTTTTATATTAAGAAAAATGTAAGCATCATGCTGAAATAATAAAATGCCATTCTTAATAAGGGGAGAGGGTTTGACTATTCTAAACCTTCACCTAAATAACGATTTAACAAAAAAATGTTTAAAATGTTGTATCTTTTTTATAATTTTTGTTAAATAAGAAGAATGTTCCCCCCCCCCCCCGCAAAAAAAGAATGAAAAACATAAAGATGTTTGGTGCTTATGTTTTTGTAAACCACATTAAAAACTACGCGAGACAAAAAAGAAAAAAGTCCCCCAATTTGTTGTACTTTTCTTTAACTGTAAGTCATTAAAAAAAATGTCAGTCCGTAATTTTTTGATTGGTACGCCATGTGAGAAGGCAGTTTGCTAGGTGTAGCAAGCCGTCGTTCATGCTGCAGCGCACGCGCGTAGCATAAATGGAAGCTGCAAAATGGTGGAAAGTTATTCGTGGGTTCGGGGGTTAATACCATGCAAACGGTAAATTTGCCCCAAGTTTGACTATCAGATTCGTTGTCAGTGACCTCAATTACCTAGAAAAAAAAAAAAAGAAATTAGAGTGGTCGGTGTTCTGTAGTAGCGTATCTGGATATTTACCGAAACTTCACCTAACAATGTAATAAAAATAATGGAAAAATTCTTCAGTTAAATAAAATATACTGAAAATCTTTAAATAGGAAATAAATTTCTTTAAATGAATTAAATCGTAAGTAATGAAAGACTGTTTTATTTCATATTAAAAAAAAAATTGTTGTGTCCATTTTTTATAGTATTTAAATATGTATGCCCTGTCGGTGGGCATTAGAAGATGAATCCCTGTAAAAGAAGCAAAATAAAACGAACAAAACATAAGTAATAACTATGTAAACAACGTGAAGCTGTATAAATGTTACAAAATTATTCGATTCGGCATTAAATAACACGAAAAAGGATTGATATGCCGTAAAACAAAACAAAGCAGAACAAGACGTAAAATATGTTTTGACTCTGTATTTGCGAATAGTGACTTGGTGATTTATTTAATAAAGTCATTCTTGACTTTTGTAACATGTATTTCTAAACATATTTTTTTTGTATAAGGCTCACTCAAAAGTAAATAAATAAAAAAAAAACATAAAGTGGCACAGTAAAAAAAAAAAAAAAAAAAAAAACGTACTCGTAGCGTTAAATGTAAAAAATATATTTATTACTGAAGAAAATAGAATAAGCGTTCCTACAATAATAAACAGAAGACATCGTTAAAAATGTAAGTAAAATACTATGCTATTTAAACTGGAACAATACCTTCTATGCATAACTATCTTTAAAATAATTCGGAACCATAAATAGACAGTTATTATTTTTGTTTTTTTTTGTTCGGGAACTTTTGGGAAATAAAAGGGTTAATGATTTTTAACTGATAAAGATTGAACAATAAAGGGAGATAATTCACATTAATTAATGTTTGCGATGATGATGACGCGTTTCATTAATTAATGTTTGCGATGATGATGACGTGACACCGTACGTACAAGCAAATTAATATATAGATTAATCAACAAAAATATAAAAGTAGGTCGAAAGAATTACACATGAGTAACAACAACCATCAATTTATTATGAATTGTTTTAAAAAATAATTATGCAAATTAGACGTTCGAACAGGCGTTTGTTCTTTTATCTGCACTATATAAGCAGCATTTCAAAATATTATGTTATATAACAGCAATCTGTTAAGATGATATTATAGAAATAATGAACGATAAAAAAATGTTGCATTTATTAATTTAGAAAGAAGTTAGCTCCTGTTCTGATAATATCTTATAATGTTCTGATGTCTTATAAATGCAGTTTTTTTTTTGTTTTTTTTTCATGAAAATAGTTGTTTTTGTTTTTTCACAAATAAAAACATTTCTTTTGTTTTTCCTTGTGTTTTAGGTGCATCCTGGCTATGGCTTCCTTTCTGAAAATACAGTTTTTGCAGCTAAACTTGTAAGTTTTCTTTCCAGATATTTTATAACCCATTTGGTAGAGTTGTTTCCTTGTTTTTTTTCTATACATATTTTTTTTTTTTTTGATTTGATTAATTCCTTTTGATATAAGATAGCATAAGAGAAATGTTGATTTTTTAACAACAGATAACCATGACCAATTTTTATTTATTTTTTTTAATTTAATTTTTTTCCCCCAATTTCATCTAGATTATGCATAGGGTAAATTGACTTAGAGTTTTTCATACACTTTTCAATCTTGTGAAAAGCAGATCAACTTTATGCTCTGTCTGCTTCTGGGTAGTGCAACTTCAATTCTGTTCTTGGAAAACCTTGCCTGATAGTGTGATGTAAAATCAGATTGGGACCATAATGCAGAAAGGGCCAGATGATTACCCCCCCCCCCCCGCTCCTTTAAGTTACTAGAGAGTTAACCAACATTTCTCCCTTCTCCATCTTTTCACAGATTGAAAGCTATAACAGAAATGAGCCAGACAGACAAGCTCCTACGCATCCCCCTTTTGTGCTATTGCTTCTCTCTGTCCCTCTCTTTCTCTTCCTTTCTTGCACTCTCCCTCCCGAAAGTGAAATAATTCAAAGAAACAATATTGATGCGAACAAAAAGAATAGCATTTGTAACAGAAGTTTCGATTGGGTGTATGTAATATATATATATAATCACAGCTGTCCTGTTTTTAAATCTCTGAAACCGCTACACGGTAGGCAACTGAGGATTCTTGTTTTTATTATTTAAAAAAATTTTAGTTAAGATTTTCTTTCTTTTTTTTTTAATCCTTATATAGTTGAATTCTCTTTTATTATTGTAGACTTTTGAAAAGTCTGCAAATTCTAAGTCTATTTTTAACAAAATTAGTTAATGTCTTATTTTTTTCATTGTTAATATAGTTTAATTATATTTTGTAATTGTAAACTTTTTAGACGTCAGATTATGTAGGTGCTAAGTTTGAGGTAGATTAAATTTAGATTTTTTTCCGGGAATTTAAACTGCATTCTTTATTTTTACATTTTCTTTTTTACTCAAAGCTTCTTTAGACATATATATATATATATATACACACTAATGAAAAGGGTTTATGAAATTGCCAGGACGTAATTGGATGCATTGCCCAGCATCATAAAGACTAACCAATCATCAACTCAAAACTTAAGCCAAGATACTAATAGAGCTGCAAAAAACAAAACTATAATGAATAATTGATCCGCTACCTGATAACGAGGAAATGAAAAACCTGATAGGAACATTCAAAGGAGAGGGATGACGCTAATGCAAGTGGAAAATTAAGATAAAGAAAAACTGAGCAATACATGATTGTTTTTTGGAAAATTTAGGATTAGACATATTTTGTTTTGACATTTTGTTTTAGGGTTGTTGCTTACATTGAATCAGCTAAGTATTTCATATTTTCTGCCCCCTCCCCCCATCCCAATTGGACAGCCAAGCACTGATATTTTGCAATGACATTCACATTTGAATGTTCTTTTTATTTTTAGCCTCAATCATATCGTAATATTTTGTTGTTCTTTGTGTCTTCTTTCTTCTCCATCCATTGAATGTTGAATATAAATTTTGGGGAGATTGAGCCCTCTACTATAATAAAATATTCTTGTATAATTCTGTGGTTGTTCATGCGTTTTGTCATTTTTCAATCTGTGTGTGTCACTTGTATATCTTGCAACTGATCTTCAACTGCACATAAAGATCATAAGTCTCACGACTGATATATTCTTTTATATATTTCCCTTTTTTTTTCTTTTTTTTTTTGTTTATATATACAGGGTGGCCACAAAGTCACACACCAATGTTAATTAAAAAAGTTAAAAAATTAAAAAAGTTATAGTAGTAACATTTATTCAAATTCAGTTCATTGGTGCGTGACTTTGTGGCCACCCTGTATAATTTATATATATATTCTTTTATATATTTCCTTTTTTTTTTTTCTTTTTTTTTTTTTCATTCTTTATGAGCAATGTAGGGAGAAGCTGCATATTAGAGTCACAGATTCTGTGTAGGGGATCACACACAAAACTAGTGTCTTCTGGCTGGAACAGTAATACTAGATAATAACTTTCTAATTGTGGCAACATTTTTGTTATTTCTTATTTGTGTGTCTTTGAACAATGTGTGTCATACAACAGTTTTCATTTTTTTATGCAGTACATTTGCATTATTGTTGTAAGATCTTTCCTAGTTGCAGCAGACAATTTTGCATCATATGGTGCCCTTCTCCACATTCGCAGATGGTTCAACCAGTTTTGTAGCCTGATCTAGTCATAGCAACATGATCATTCCATTCCTGTTCTTAAAACGTAACTAGGGTTTAGATACTAAATATTACTTTAACTTTTGTGATAGCAAATATAATCTGTGCTTCGTCAGTCAACATTTTCCTGGCTGAGTTTAATTTAAATATTGTATGGAACGAGGACTTAATGGTTAACCGTATGTAAGATTAGATGGTTGCGATAAAACTTATCAAGATAAACATTTTGAAATCCAACATTTAGTTTATTTTAATAGTAAGACTAAAGGAATTAAACTATTTGAAACTGAAAACTGGTGGACTCGATAAAAGCATTATTGAGAAAGAAAGAGGAAGATAGAGAGATGAGAGAGAGAGCGGGGGGGGGGTCAAAGGAGATGGAGTGTATGATCCTCCTCTTCACTTCAATGGTTGGTTTTATAGCGCCATCTAGTGATTGCAACTTTTGCTTGCCCTCATCCTCATTCAGTTGATTATTTTCAAGGTACTTCTGAGTCAGGAGGAAAGACTTCAGAAAGAGGAGGGATTCCCATATTAGTAAGAGGGGCCATCTAATCCACAGCTGTAGTCTGGTCTGTTCCTAAGATTTTGTTAATGGTTTGACATTCTGACAGTCTGTGTGTTAGGTCTATTCAAAAATAATTTCAATTTTATGATTTTGAAACCAAATTTTAATCACTGTTTCCTATTTATTATTAAATTTTCTGATGCCATCTTTTTGTCTTCAGTGAATTTTCTGTTTTGAAGTGCATTCTGTAAAAACCTAAAGAGGTGAAAATCAGTTGGAGTGAGACTTCATCATTATCACTATTACATCCAACAATGTGAAATCTCCTGAACTTGTGTCAAAAAGAACTACCCAGAAAACCGACGGCTTCTCAACTCCACAGCAAGACCCTTTGGCGTTGCCCGGTGTACCATCTGATCACATTAAGTGAAAGAGATTTTTATGGAATGAACTGGATTTGATCTTGGGACACCCAGGTTGTCACTCTGTGCCATTAACCACTGAACCACTGTCACCTCCCACTATAAGAATAAGGAATCTAGATGTTGAGTCTGCTAACCTTACCCATCTTTCCTAAGTATTGTGACGTATTAAGTTCTGCGAATTTATGTTTAATGGATGCCCAAGCCTAAGCTTATCTTCCAAGCTCTAATCTCCAGAATGAAACTTTGTAAACCAATTTCCCACTTGTCGATCTCTTATGACATTTTGACTATACTGCATATTTTTCTTCCTGTCTCTGCATTTTTATGGACGATATTGAACCTCCAGATTTATTGAAGAGATACAAACTTGAAATCTGTGTCAGAAAGGACAGATAAGGAAGTTTCACACTCCCTCACTGTCAAAAAGAGGATGGTAAGAAAATCGTAGAAAAATTCAACTATAAAGCGACATCAAAGAAAAATCCATGATGGACGATCTGAGTTTGTCTCTGGATCGACCAGGTTGTTGCAAATAGGTTGTATGTGTGTCAGCAATACTTAGCACCATGCCATAGCAGCCAGAAGACCCGGCGTTGTATATCTGGTCATCCAGCTCAGCTGACTTCAGACTGCTCAATTTTGTGTGGAACGAGACAGCAACATATCCAGCTGAAACGCAAAGCATTAGTTAACCACCAGAATCTCGAATCTATGGGGACGTAAGTCAGGAGGTTGTAATAAAGGTTGTTGGTCATCATGAAAGATAAAGGTTCAAATTAAATCAGCATAAAAACAAACTGACCCAAGTTTGATGAATAAATCTGAAAAATGAAACTACTGTTATTTTTCTTGAACAGTAAATCTGCAAATAAATATTCAAGTATTATTTAAAACGGTTTTCCAGTAAAATGTTTCTGTAAAACTTGCTCTCTCTCAAACTTTCCTCCTCAAACTGGAATCCTAAAAAGAGTCCTCAAAAAATAGACATCATCTTCGTATATTCACATGAATTATTTTTCTTTTAATGATTTTTCTTTTTTTTTTCTTTTTAAAGGCTGATATAGGTGTTGAGTTTATTGGTCCTCACAGTGGTTCCATTTCTGCGATGGGGGATAAGATCGAAAGCAAACGTATTGCAGATAAAGCCAAAGTGAATCTCATTCCAGGTTTTGATGGTGAGGTCCGTGATGCTGACCACTGTGTCGAGTTGGCCAACCAAATTGGTAAGTTGAAGCAATACGGTTTTTTTTTTTTTTTACATTTAGAAATACTAAGCTTACAAGCTGCATCTGTGGAAGCTTAGTCCAAATATAAGAAAGCTTATAATAATTAAAAAAACAGTTTTCATGTTTTTGTCTTTTTTTTTTTTTTTTTTAATTAAAGAATCCAATAAAAGAAAAAATTGCATTCACAAAACCTTGAAAAATATACCCATTTAAAATCAATAATATGGTGTGTGTATATATATATATATATATATATATATATATATATATATGAGGGTCGTCCCTAAAGTAAAGCCTCCTATTTTTTAACTAAAAAGTTGAAGAGCTATTAAGACAGGATTGGTACCAGAAAAACGAGCGACCTTTTGTGCTTGAGTATTTATTTTTCTACATAGTTACCACCATTCTCAATGCACTTTTGCCAGGAATTCAATGACTTATTTCTGTTTCTGATGCACGTCCATGACGGGTTGCTTTCTTAGCATCTCACACCTTCAATATCTACATAAAAATGATTTTTAGGTCATGAATGCATGTTCTATCATCATAAAAATGCAATTTGCAATCCCCACTGATCCATTTGGGTGGAATAAAAAAAAATAGAAATTATTTTAGAATGTCCCCTTGTGTGTGTGTGTACATATGTATGTATGTATGTATGTATATAATTATTTCCACAGCCAGACTGTTATATAATAATTATTATATATTCTCTCACATTCTGAAGAATATATATATATATATATATATATATATATACGCACACACACTGCTAGTGAACATTTTTTAGGGATGAGTAGGCCTTTTAAAATTTCAGGAATTGGATTCGAGAATTTGGGCAACGAATTCTACAGAATTTCAACCATGAAAACCAGTACAGAAAAAAAAGATTTAAAGTAAAAAAAAAAAAAAAAAAATAGAATGAGAATGTTTTGAAAGAAAGAATGGCAGGAAAGGAAAATGTTTAATAATAATGGAATATTAGATGGTTTTATTCATTTAAAAAAAAACAAAACAATGGCAAATTTTTTATATTTTAAGGGAGACTGATGGCTCACATGAAATGTGTTTTTTATAAACCACGCCACGAAGAAGAAAAAAAAGCGCAAACTGTTTCTACGCCTGATAATGATGTATATTGTCGAAACTAAATTTACTCAAAATTTTTAAATAAATGTTTATTAAAAAAAAATTCTGCATTATATTGGTTTAACTACACAACGCTTACACTGAGGGGGAACAAAATTATATATTGATTTTTATTTTTACTTTAATGTGTTATTTTCATCATGGTTGGTACATTCAGTCACTTTACAGTCTGGCCTTCTTCCACTGTCTTTTGTCATTAATTTTGATCAAAATGATTTATTCAACCCATAGAGATTAAGTCATATTTATCCTCTATTCCTTGATTTTCAGTTAATTCAATTTCTCCTTCATTGAATATCTTTTAATGTCCTGAATTTACTTATAGTCACCAATTCTTTCTTCTATTCTTTTTAAGATATTGTCTTTATCGGTCTTTTTAATTCCAGGTTACCCTGTGATGATTAAAGCCTCGGCAGGTGGAGGAGGAAAAGGAATGAGAATTGCAAATAACGACAAAGAAACCAGGTTGATATTAAATTCTATCTTTTTGACTCGTTTGAACCTGAGAGTTTTGGTTTTCTTTCAATTTTGAAAATATTAGAAAAAAAAAACTTCTTTTGAACAAGTATTTTATACCGTCAGGGAGATGGGAGTGTGCTTGGCTTTGCTCAGACCTAAAATATGCTTAAATATGATATTTTAATTTGTCCAGATTTTGTATATATTATTATAGTCGTAATTTCAAAAGTTAAAAAAGTATTCAGGTGCCATCAGCTAGAATCGAAACTGAAACTGTACCATTCAAAGCTGGTGACGTTAGTGCTGTTCCAATGTAACATGCATATAAACCGATTAAAAATAAACTAAGATGAATATACAAAAGGTTTAATGATTTCTTTTTTTCCATTTTTGACCCATTTTTGATCCCTTAAAAACTATTTTAACCGGCTAAAGACCCATAAAAAAATGGCCTGTAAAAAATCCAATCATTTGAGGCCCTTAGCGCTGCTCTGCGATTTTTAGTTTTTTTTTTTTTTTTTTTTTTTTACAAAGGCATCACCACATTATCAAGGCCCAGAGGCCACTCAAGGATAAGGGTTAAAGAGTGTACAGTAGAAATTGGTCAATATAGTAATCATTAGTAATGAAAATTTGGTAAATTTGATAACTTATATGGAACGGCTCATCAAGAACTTATTTACTTTAGACTTGGACACAACCATATTGTAGTCAGCCGGAAAGCAGGAAAACGGAAGACAATTCCATAGGCGTGCAGTTCTAAGAAAGAAGCTTTGTTCATGGAATCTACGTTTAGGTTTAGGCACAGATAAAGAGTGGGGGAAATTATTGATAGTGTTTACAGCTAGACGAGTGTTTCTTGTGAAAGTTTGGTGAGGGGGGACCATAGATTGAAGCTCAGTCGAACACTTTCCATGAAAATAACGATACATCAGAGACAAACTCGCAACATCTCTTCTGTGAGATAGAGGTTGTAAGGAGGAGAAAAGGACATCTCCTACGAGGCTACGAAGTCTATTTTGAACTCTATCAAGGCAGGACAAGTCCTTTCTAGCAGCTCCTGCCCAGATGTGGCAACAGTATTCCATCCTTGGACGTACCTGGCTCTTATATAGGTAGAGAATAGCATCAGCAGTGAGATATCTACTGGATCGATAGAAAGATCCCACCATTTTTCCAGCGGCCTTGGCAACAGATTTGATATACGTGTTCCATTTAAGATCAGGAGTAATGGTCAAGCCCAGAAGCTTGTCAAAACTTGAGGCCTCCTGAAGACGAGATCCATTCATTTCAATTGATGACAAATGTGAATTAGAATGTTGATGGTGTAAAGAGAGAAGCTTGGTTTTAGATGCATTAAAAGTAACCAGCCACTCCTTTCCCCATTGTACTACGTGCTCAAGATCAGAGGAGAGAGAATTGGAGAGAACTTGGTCGTTTACTGTCTTAGATGTGCTACCATAAATGGTAGTGTCGTCAGCATAAATGTCTACAAATGATGTAAGGATATGATTTGGAAGATCATTAATGTAGATCAGGAAAAGAGTTGGGCCCAGGATGGATCCCTGAGGGACACCGGCATTAATACTGTGAGCTTCTGATTTTTGCCCCTCAACTACTACTCTTATGAACCTATCAGAAAGAAATGATTTAATAATTGAGAAGACTTTTCCAGCTATACCATAGCTAGCGATCTTATGAAGTAAACTTTTATGCCATACCCTATCAAAGGCTTTAGATATGTCAAGAGCAATTGCCCTAGAAAGATTGCCACCGTCGAGAGATTTGCTAATCCTATGCGATATAACTGTAAGGACATCTGCTGTAGATCTAGCAGAACGGAAACCATATTGAGTGTCACTAAGAAGGTTATTTTTGTTGAGATGGTTGATTACTTCTGTATTTAACACAGATTCTAGCAACTTACTCATGACGCACAGGAGACTTATTGGCCTGTACTGAGAGGGAGATGAGCGATCACCTGAATTCTTAAATACAGGGCATACTGATGAGATTTTCCAGAGAGATGGGAAACTATTCTCCTTAAGACAACGTTTAAACAGTTTTGTAAGTATGGGCGCTAGTTCAGGTTGAACTTTTTTGAGTACTATAATTGGAATACCATCCGGGCCAGTTGCTTTACTCGAATCAAGGTTTTTGATTAGCTTGGCAACATCACGTACAGATATACGTATATCACATAGCGTGTTTTCTGATACAGGAGGAAATATTGGGGGTTGGCGATCTTGGTCGCAAAGGGTAGAATTAGCTGCAAAGTTCTTGACAAAGAGTTTGGCTTTGTCTGATGCTGACGAGATTACCTCAGGTCCATTGATAATAGTTGGGATGGAGCACACGCTTCTGTTCAGGATTCTGTTTGCTATTTGCCAAAACTGGTGGGAACCAAGCCGCTGCTCAGCTACTTTGGACTTAACAGATTGAGCATACAACTCTCTTGCGTTCCTTATTACTTTCTTACAATGGTTGCTGGCAGTCCTGAAAACGGCTTTAGTTTCCATACATCTATTACGTTTGAAGCAGTGGAAAAAGTGATTTCTGTGCGCAATGGCAGCAGCACATTCTGGAGAGAACCATGGCTGGCTGTTAGGTTTTTGCTGAAACTTTTTAGAGGGTATGAAATGGTCAATACCTACAATTAACCATTCAGTCAGGTCTAATACTATAGAGGACACATCCTTTTTAAACATGGAATGCAGAGGTAGATCAGATATAAATGTACGGAAGCTATCCCAGTCAGCCTTAGTGTATCGATATACTGTACGATGAAGAGGTACGTCTGGGGACTTATTACATTTCATTTTTATCTTAATTGATACAACAGAGTGGTCGGAAGATCCAAGAGGCGACAGAACAGAAACTGAACATAGTTCAGGGCAAGTTGTGAGAAAAAGGTCTAGTAGGCTCGCATACTGGCCGTCATTATCGGGCACACGGGTAGGTTCCTGAACAATCTGAGTGAGGTCATAGGCAATGGAGAAATCATGACAGAACCTCCCCTCATCATCGGTCTTGTTTGAGTGGGTCAACCATTCGACGTTGTGAACATTTAAGTCACCACATACGTGAATGTTAGCTGAAGGATAAGTAGAAAGGACTTGGTCAATTTTCTCAGATATGCTTTGAAAGATAGTAACTCCGCTGTTGTGGGGGCGATAGAGAGTAAATATAAATGCAGTAGTGTGAGCTAAAGCAACCCGGAAGCACATATAGGGTAAGTTAGGATCTTCCCTGGAGATGTCCCTCCCACATGGAAAGCTATCTTTAATATAGGCACATATTCCATGCCCATGGAGATCTTGGGGGTCAGATTTAGAAGTTAAGTTAGAGTATCCTGTAATTGCAAACTCATCTAGGGAAATAGCCTGTCCAATGCCAGTTTCACTTAAAAATAAAAGGTCTGGTTTAGTCTCCTGTAATTGGGTTTCAACCTCTGGAAGGTTAGAACGAAGACCCCTGATGTTGGAGAAGGAGACATGGTAGTAGGGGTCTACATTGGAAGTTGGAGAACCGGGTTTAATCGTGTATTTTTTCTTGAAACTTGTCATGATGAAATTTTGGAATATGTGGACTAGGTCGTCAGATTTACTTAGAGCAGGACAGAGAGGGGAAACTAAGAGAGAAAAAGAAACGAAGAATTTTTTTTTTTTTTTTTTTTTTTGTAGCACATGATAAGGTAAAGCCGTAACAATTACCCACTAGTATGGCATCGAGAGGCCCCACCAGAAGCTACTGCATGGTCCAGATTCCATTCACCAAATGGCAATACAGCAGCCCCAGTACTTTGCACCTGCTGATAGGACAGCCTCCTTAGTGGTTAATCCAAGGTTCGGGTCCCTGACTATCAGGCGGATAACGTCAGCCCAGACAAAACGTTTACCTCCAGCACCCTTACTAGTGACATGGCTACAAGGATAGAGATAGAAACAGAATATTTCCACCAACTCTGCCAACTGTTCGCGCAAAATACTGCCAACCTAGAAAACAGCTTTTTCTTCTCCCTTTGTCAGAAAAATCACTCATTAAAAATGAGGACTGAGGGACAAATAAGAAGAAGCGAGAGTAACAGGAGCTGCCGATAACGCATCCACAATGCGTTTTCTACTCTCCATTAAAAAAAAACAATAAAAAATTTATTAAGTATTGTACTTAATAAGTCCAACAGACGTGTTTAAGAGAAAGTATGGTGATAGATTCCCCTCTCACGAACTAAAAATGAGTACAATTAGGTAATCTATTTTTGCAATAAACTCGGTAGATAAATAAACATTTATGGACGAGAAAAAAAAAGCTAGCATTTAATACAACAGAAATACATAAATTAAATACTGAAATAAAATGTAGTTATAATATTTGAATCTAAAAATAAAAAGTGCGAATTAGTAGAGAAAATCACTTATCACAACAACGCTTCCGTCTCCAAACTGCAAACTAGTGAAGAATTTAACTTTTAATAGCGTTCAGAAGATTTTTTTTTTTTTTTAAATTAACCGTTAAGAGAAAGCGTGATTTTATTCTGAACTTTAACTAGTCACGTTTTAAGAAACTTATGATATAAAACAAAAGCAGATGGGGAGGGGGTTCTTCCGAAGTTAGTTGGTGACGTTATAAGTAATTGTGAGATAAGATGGGAGCCAGAAATTAGGGGTGGGGGACTGAAAATGATAATATAATGGATTGATTATACAATATTTAAGATCAACTTGGTAGATAAACATTTATGGACGAGAAAAAAAAAAAAAAAAAAAAAAAAAGCTAGCATATAATACAACAGAAATACATAAATTAAATACTGAAATAAAATGTAGTTATTTTGGAGGAGAGAGTTTGAAAATATGGAGACCGACAGATAGATCGACAGGCAGACAGCCGTTTATATATTAGATTATATTTCTAAATTTTTGAGATGCCGATTGCTAATTATTATTCAGATCTATTGGTAAAATGCATCCATTCAAAAACTGACTAAAAACTTAATGTTCATCTCTGAATGCACTGGAAAAGAATTTAGCGTGGTAGCACTTGATATATCCAAAGGTCTAATAAAAATTAATTTCTTCAATTGTTCTACATGTACATGTAGTTGTGTTAAAGATGAGTACATTTGCTGATGACATTATGCTCTATTCTCGACATGTGGGGGAAAAAACATATCTAAGACTGAATGAATCCTTAGAAAATGACCTGTATTTGAATTGGGACAAAAGCAGCATATAGACAAATCTCCTTTTCATTGATTGAGATTGTCGGACTGACTTCCTCATCTTGGTGGCCCTGTCGGTGGGGCATTAGAATACGCCGACTGCCCCCCTGCAGAGGGTAAAAGTCCCTCAATGGGGGTCCTGGATATGACCTTAAACTATATCCAGTGGTGAGGCCGCAGCTTGTGGGCTTTGGGGAGTGTGGAGCCATCCTTTAATTACCATTGCTCCCAGGTCCACTCTGACCCGGAGTGGTAGTACCTGTTAGGGTCCCAACTATGGGTTAAATAGAAACTGACGTGAAAACAACAAATATATTCTATTAAAAAAAAATTTTCTTCAAAATCTTTGGATTCGGCATTAAATAACCCGAAAAGAGTTGATATGCCGTAAAACAAAAACAACCAACCAATCCTCATCTTGGTTGTTATAGTCACAACGTTTCGGTCGTTTTGCCCTCCGGCCTTCATCAGGTGTTTTGTGACATATGGCCAAGTGGTCCTAGACGTTGTATCAAAGTTTACAGTTACCCAAAGGTGCTGAGTTCAATCCTGAACGAAGGCAGTGAAAAAGTAACATTCAAAACAGAGAATCTGCAACTATGTCCCAGAGCCTAGCTGGAGTCCGAACACGGTACCCCCGTAATAATAATAAAGGGTTGGGTTCGAGACTCCTAACAAACGGTTCCCCAGTTCGATACAAAATACCTGATGAAGGCCGGAGGGCAAAACGGCTGAAACGTTGTGACTCTAACAACCAAGATGAGGAAGTCAGTCTGACAATCTCAATCAATGAAAACACCTCATCTCAAAAATACAATTACAAATCTCCTTTTCTTTAACAATTACAAAAAACCTTTCAACCACTGTCATGGCTGATAGTACCCTACCTGACTGAAAGTCCATTCACAGATAACATAAATCGAAACAAATGCATAGAAAACATTGCCAAGGCTGCTGCCACGAAGGTGAGCTCTACCATGGTAGAAAGCTTCTTACATTAAGTTAACAAAATACCATGTAAGTTTCTATTTACCATTGTAAATAGTTGTCCGTTGTATCATTATTGAGAAATTATTTGACAACACCATTTTATTGGTTTGTATCTGGCTAATTGCAGTAGCTTTTTGTAGCAGCATATCATAAACTGCTAGAAGATGCCAATGCGAACTTAAAGTTCTGGATTAGTACCATATATTGTATGATTCCATCTTTTTCTTTATTTCCTTAATGTCATAAAGCAGCTTTTGTTGGTGTTTGTTATAATTTACAAAGAAAATCATGTTCTGTTGTAGAGATGCCTTCCGTCTGTCTACCCAAGAAGCGGCTGCCAGTTTTGGTGATGACAGAATGCTTATTGAGAAATTCATTGACAATCCACGCCACATTGAAGTTCAGGTAATCTCCTTAAACAAGAATTATAAGTCCTTTATCTTCCTCATATGTATGATCAAACAAGATGGACAACTTTTTCCATTTTATTCAATTTTTAGTATAAGTATTGAAATTTAGAAAATTGAAATATCTACGCTTCAAATCAATGACAACCTGTGGAACAGTCTGTAAGCATGCGTTTGTCTACTTCATTCAACTACTATATGATATACAGTCACCGAAGTTAAGCAACAACCATTTAGAGACACCAGGCGCTGTATGTAGGAAAATGTTGACACTTCCAACAGCTCCTGCATCCCACCTGGCCTTCAACTGTCTTGACCCTGTTCTGCCACTGAATCAGACTAGTTAGGATGAGAGTGAGGCTGACTCGGCACAAACTAGCTTCATTTTAAACAAATTCCCAGCACATGTCATTCATCATCTCTAGGATGATCAGATGATCTCTGTTGTTCCATTATTAAAACTAGTATACAAAATGAAACTGTTGTTACAGTTTCATAAAATACTATAAAAATGATGTATAACTGTCAAAAGTAAATAAACTGAATCTATTTTCTATGTATACTAGCAGGAGCTGTGTCCTGACATTGCCCAGAGAAAGGTGAAATCCTTCTAGATTGATTATTTGGTTCCGGTCGAGTGGACTTTCCTTTATAAGTGCAGAAATATATATATATATAATTTTTTTTTTAAACAGGTGTTGTGTGATAAACATGGTAATGGTGTTTATCTGAATGAACGTGAATGTTCCATCCAAAGAAGAAATCAGAAAGTCATAGAAGAGGCCCCAAGGTAAGAGAAATTTGTTTTTACTTTGAGGAACAAAAATCATTTGGGAATGAGGCTAGAAATGCACAAATACAAAAGAGATATCAAACTGCTACAATTATAACTGAAGTTATTTAATGAAAATTATCGCAGAATATTTTTTAAATTTAGAAACTGCAATAGTTTGATCTTATTCAAGAATGTGTTGTTTCACAATAGTTTGATCCTATTCATGAATGCAAGTCCAAACGTATGTGTTTCATAAGTATTCAGACACTTTGGTGCTTCTTTACTAAAGCAAAATTTGCAAATTGAAACATTGAATTTTAAATAAAATCAATGATATCTACTTAATTGGCATGTCACAGTAATGAAAATATTTAAAAATTACAAAAAACGATAAGTTAAAAAATTAATTAATGAAAATAGTTTTCAAAGACAATTAGCGAAAATTTAGTTTTTTTAAGATTTTCAAAGTTTCAAACTCTTGAAATGTTAGGTGTTTCAGGGTTTCAAAATTGTCATACTATCATTTCTAACAATATTAATTATGACCACTTATATGTCCCAAGCTATTTTGTAGAATTGTACCAAATTTGGCATAAAGAACCCTTGAGATATACAAATATAATGAAATTAGGAATGATAATTAAAATGCTTGAATAAAAACCTAATGACCCTCCTTTTGCGAGAGCTAAACTCATATTTCTAAAAGCCTTTTTGATTTGTATCTTTCTGTTGTAGTTTTGCAGGGCAGTAATAATCAGGACAAACAGTTAACAAAAAGTATTTTACAGAAGTACACACCATGATTCTGGAGCCATAGCTGCCAAGAATTGCTACCCAATGTTTAGATGTAAATATATTTATTGTCTCTGGATAAGTCCATTATACTTAAAATGGGTAAATCAGCTTACATCAACACTTTCCTTTTTTTTTTTTTTTTTTTTTTTTTTTTTTTTTTTTTTTAAAACTTCTTCCCAATGAAGCTTTTTTGGGGGGTAAGTGGGTGGAAAGTTGAATACATTTTTAATTTTTATTTTATATTTGTTTAATGAAAATTTTTCTGTTTTCCAGTACATTTCTGGATGAGGATATGCGTAAAGCCATGGGTGAACAGGCTGTTAGGTTAGCCAAAGCCGTTGACTACACATCTGCTGGCAAGTTTTATATTATGATTTAAAAAATTTATTCTGTAAATTTTAAACCGCTATTGAAATGGATTAAGTTCTTATACTTAGTTTATAAACAAGTTATCTAACTCAATTTATTGAGTAAATTGTCTTTGTCATTGATGCCTGTTTGTTTCAGTCAATATGCCTGCCAACCTTCTTCTGATGTATTGTAATTTTTTCCCCATATTTAAATCTGTTGCCTATTATTTCAATAAAAGATAATTCTTGTGTAAATATCAAAATAGTTACCCCTTACGTCCAAGTGGCAATACACCTCGCTTGGGATGAAAAAGAGTAAACTCAAATTCATTTTTGGTATCAACTTAGGCAAAATATGGGCAGGTTTTCTGTTTTGTAATTTTCAAAACGAATTAGATGCTATTTGTCAACATTTACAGCAATTATCTTCCATTGATTTTTGTTTAACTAAAATATATTTTCTTGGTCTTCAGACTAAGATCCATCCAAGTGTAGTATCTTCTATCCTCTTTTAGAGGAGAGTAAGGAGGGAAAAATGTGAGTGGAAGAAAAAAAATTACTTTCTTTCATTATTACTGGTAATTGTTTAAAAAAGAACACTGAAGCTAGGTCAAAGAATCTACAGTTGATTTTTATTTTTTTTGCTTCCTTTTTTTATTTCATTATATTGAAGAGATGACACAATCTTCATTTACAGAAAATGTGTTTCCCCAGTGTTAAAATTTTGATTAGTTTCATACATCTTATTGATTTTGTTAGTTTTATTTAAAATCTCATTCTCTTTCCTGTAATTGCAGTCACTTTGAAAATATTTGGTGCTAGTACATCACCCTCTTCCCCTAACAAAAACAAAACTAAAACAAAGCTGAATGATATGCATACCCATGATGGAAAGAAAATATTGTTCACCAAAAATTGCATAAATTAATCAAGTAATTATCATTTTTATAAAGAAAATCAGTTTTAAGCAAATTTTTAATTTTTTAAACTTATCTCTCCATGTTAAGAATGGCTTTCTAAAATTTCACAAAAGTTTGAATTATTTGCAATTATCTCCCTTGTTCTGCAAAAAAAAAAAAGACTAAAAAATCGTTGATTGCTTAGCCATGAAATTTGATTTTTTTTTTTTCTTTTTTTTTTAAATAAAACAATTAGATTAATTTACATGACTTTTGGATTATGGTATTTTCTTTCTGTCATGAGTACATATGTTATATAAGTTTCATTAAAAGAGGTTCTTAGAGAGAAAGAGTTTGTCATTGTCTTGGAGAGAGAGTCTTTTATTAAGAGGGATGTTGTAAGATTGTTGTTGTAAGAGAGATTGTCCGTGTTATGATGATATTCAATGTTCGTACTTAGATGTGTTGATGGAAGGAGCTCTTTGAGTGAGGAGATAGTGTTCAGACAGTCTTAGTGTAGATATGAGATGTAGAGTTCACATTGTAGATATGAGATGTGTATGTCAGACATTTTATAACACAGACCTATAGACATATAATACAATTTTCACTTTACCTTTTTGGTAGAATCACAACACAAAGATGACGTTTATAAAACACATGATGGGTGTATTTCTTCTCACGACCGGCCGTGGTTTTCTCATCAAGAATTCAAAGCTTCACATATTAAGTTTCAAAGTGACCGTCTCGCTTCTAGACGTTCGAATTCCAAACTGCAGACTATCGTCTGCCGTTCTCAAACTCCCCCTGAGTTTTTCCCAGTTTCTCCTTTCTTTTCTCTAAAGTTTTTCTAACTATCTCTAGAACTTCCTATTTTCCATGACGTCATACCCACGTGTTCTGGACATACGTGTCCAAAACTTTTCCTTTTTTTACAAAAGGAATTTTAACCTATACTCAGTAATCTATATTTCCAATATGTTAAAAACATGTTTATTAAATTATTTTGTAGCTGCATTCTTTCAATTGAATTTTCATAACAAAATTGACAGTGCACATTCTTTTCTTGAAACTATTTTATCTCTAAGCTGTTTTACATTCCATTTTCTAATTCTCACACATAATCTATTTCTAAACCTAAATTACGAGGTTTGAATTTCGTCTATTGCTATTTCATTTTCATTTTAACTAAATCTCTCTATTTTTATACTTGCATGAAAAGGGAACAGCCCTGATCATGTAACACATACACTGTTTCTTTAATTTTGGTAATTTTGTTTCCTCATGGGGAAGATGTAGTTATGGACTGGCACCAAATATTCTAAAGAGTTTTATCACTTAACGTTATTACAAACCAAAAAAAAAAAAGTTTTCAAAAATTTGATAAAATTATTTTAACAATTTTTATTTTTCTCTTGAAGGTACTGTTGAGTTTTTAGTTGATTCTCAGAAGAATTTTTACTTTTTGGAGATGAACACTCGATTACAAGTAGAACATCCAATCACAGAATGCATTACTGGAATTGATATTGTGCATCAGATGATCCGTGTTGCGAAAGGTACATTCCCTTGTTGGAAAATGTTTTTCTTTTCTTTTTTTTTTTCGCTTGGGAGTCACCACTTATCAAGGCCTGAAGGCCACTCGACAATAAAGGTTAATGAATGTAAGATGGTGGTGCAGTAATTACTTATGGTGTAAATTTGATAGAATTTGATTATTTATGGAGACGGCTTCACAGGAATTTGTTGATTTAAAGGCTACCATGTTGTATTTAACTGGGAAGCATGCCAGCGGAACAATGTTCCAAAAGCGTGCAGTTCCGGGAAAAAGCTTTATTCATGGAATCTACGTTTACATTTAGGCACAGATAGAGAGTGGAGAAAATCGTTTATAGTGGTTGTAGCTAGTCGAGTATTTTTATGAAAGTTTGGCAATTGGCGAGGTGGACCATAGATTGGAGTTCAGTTGAGCACATGCCATGAAAATCACGATAGAGCAGAGACTGGCTCACAATGTCTCTTCTGTGTGGAAAGAAGTTGCAGGAAAGAGAAAAGGGTATGACCTAATAGGATACAAAGCCAGTTTTGAACTCTATCAAAGCAGAATAGGGCGTGCCAAGCAACTCCTGTCCAGATGTGGCAACAGTACTCTATTGTAGGGCGTACCTGGTTCTTATACAGATAGAAGATTGCATGGGCAGTGAAATACTTACTGGAATGGTAGAATGATCCAACCATCTTGCCATCAATCTTGAAAATGCGGAAATGGATTAGAAATTCAGCGTTTACTTTGCAGAAAAGTCTTATCAATAGAAATGGTGGCAAACTAATTTCATACAGAAAATGACCTTTGTTTCATCGTATTCTTTTTTATTTGAATTTATTTTTCAGATAGTAAAACAAAGAAATCAGAAACGTTTTATGTACTTTTTTTATTATGCATTTTTATATCAATGTTGCCTTTCAATTTAGGTGACAAATGAATTTATTTATCTGATTCTTACATATATCTCGGAAAATAGTTTTAATGTAATTTTAATTTGAGGAAAATTTTGTAGCATTGTGCAAAATATGATAGGTCTGTTTATAAAGCCACTTTATGCCTTTTCTCTGGATAGGGGAAATAACTCTGTATTTCTTATGTGTTGCTTCATTTTAACGCTTTTGATTTTCATACACATGCACGTAACATTGCACCTCTAGACATACAATTTACATTAAACAAGCCACAACAACAATTAAATAAAAATAAATAAAACAAAATTATAATAACTTTAGACAGCACCTAAGACTCATCTAATTCAATATGCATATTTCGGAAACTAGGCTAACAAATATGCAAGCCTGTTTGACTGTGGGCCTTATGCTGGCATCCAACATCCAACTACGCTTGGGAGCTGTTTATGCTTTCTATCCTTACCCTGAAGAAGAGATGTATTCTCAAAATTTTTGGGGAATTCACACACCTACCATCTTTGTGCGACACACTGTGTTTGGAAGTAAATATATGTAAATGAAAATTATTCAAATTCCTTCAATATTGCCATTGTTATTTATTTTATTACATAGATCATTTCCATACACTGCATTGCCATAACCTTCAAACACAGCCTTGTAATTTTAATTTAATTTTCTATATCATGTCAGTATGTATGTGTTAATATCAGTGATATATAAAGGCACCATTTTTTTAAATTTTATAAAAGGATATTTTACTGAAGAGAAGAAAAGTCAAATTTCATGATTATGCACATAGACTTCTATAATAAAATAAACGGAAAATTAACCTAATTTGTAATGCAACTCATCTGATGATGAACTAGGTCTTATGTGACTTTTCGAAAAAGTTTGCCAGGTTTAGCAGAGTTACGTGCCTTTATTTTCATTTGGATCATTTATTTTACAGCATACCAGCAAGATTAATTTTAAATCTAGAATAATCCCATTTTCATCTCATTTCCAATGGAGCCTATAACATCTTAAGGACATTTAACATAGACATATGAGCATACACAATATGTAGTATTGAGAAATCAGAAACCTCATGAGAAAGTGATGAAAACCCCCCCCCAAAAAGCTCAATTTTTTTCAAAAGTTCAAGTTTATCCATCCTCAGATCAAAATTAAGATATTATAATAACAATGTCTTGTCTCGACTGCTATATGGAAGTGAAACTTGGCATCTCAAAATCAGCACACAGAAGAAATCAGATGCGTTTGATTCCAAGTGCCTTAGAAAGATTCTAGGGATCAACTGGAGTGATCAGATTACTAATGCAGAAGTCTGAGATCCTACTAACCAACAGGTAGTATTGTCAATAATCTATAAACAACATCTAGGCTGGCTCGGACATGCATTAAGATTGGCCCTAAAGGGAATTGCTAATTAATGGACCCCCTGATGGAAAAAGAAGAGGAAGATCCAAAAATGAACTGGAAGCAAATAATCAAGAGAGATTTGATTGCAACGAAAAGAAACTGGAGAGATACTTTAAGTCTGAGTTCAAATCAAAAATGATGGTATACTTTGTAGGATGCAAGACTTTCTGAGTTTATGTGATGCCAAATAAAATCATAAACTTATGGAAAATTTTTCAGTTAATTATTTTTCACCAATACAAAGAAATGTGCATAGTTTGTTTTAGGATTGATCACGCCCCTTATTGAACCCGTTCATTTATTATGTTCCCCCATAATTTGTTGACTATGATTCACTTATATTTAAGAAGAGTGAAACTGGTAGTTGTCAGTTGAAGCTGGGAGTCGAAAAGACAATTTCATAGCAAACTATTAGCAGTTTATTTACCGACGCAGTTAATAGTTGTTGGTACTCAACATGGGTGTCTATTATTGTACCTATCGGAATAAACCTATTATTATTATTATATTTGTTTATTGTTTTTCCACTCGATGACACAACACAATTTGATAGTCAGAAATTGTTCTGAAAGACATAGAAATTGTTAAAAGCTTTCAAAAATTCAAGCTTCAGCCTCTGTCCCATCGACGTAATGTAGCATCCCTCTGCCTGTTCTACAAGTACTTTAATGGTGAATGTTCCGATGAACTGCAAGGACTTGTACCCTCTCAACATAAATACCCCCGACAAACCCGACAAGCAGTAAAATCCCACCCCTTCACAGTAGAGATCCGTATATGAAAGAGAGCCTTCTACTCCAGTAATTTCTTCCCCAGAACCGCTAGACTTTGGAATTCCCTTCCAGGTTCCTGCTTCCCCAACTGTACTATGCAGAAGTTCAAGTGTAACGTGAACCGGCATCTTGCTGCCCAACTCCCCACCTAGTATCCCTGTAGCCTGTGCCCCTAATAGAATGTGCCTTGTTTGGGGTGAAAATGTAAAAAAAAAAAAAAAAACGTGAAAGAACATTTTAAATTTAAAAGAAATTTTTTGTAAATATTGCTTTTTATATTAAGAAAAAATTAGGTATAATAAAATTACAAATCTAATAAATGATTATTATGAATTTTTTAATATAGTTTCTAGGCACAATCTAGGCTATATTTAGTTTCATGTAAAGGGAGAAAAGGGGTCAGAAATTGAAAATAAATGAAGCCATGGATTTAAAAACTACTGAAATCTGAAACATAGATTTTTTTTTTTATATAAATAAGTGAAAGAACCATAGTTCCATTTAGAAATAGGAATATCTATAAAAGTTAATCCTTACTTTAATGTTGCATTTACTGTTATTTTGCTCCACCCATCCTGTTAATTATAATTTTCAAAAATTTCCTTTCTTTTTTCTTTAATAAGGGCATCGACTACTACATGCACAACCAGATATCCCTATAAATGGTTGGAGCTTTGAGTGCAGGGTTTATGCAGAGGTAAGAGGAAGAAAATCCTTTCATACATTTTCATGATTTGTGATAATTTGATACATTTTCATGATTTGTGATAATTTGATACATTTTCATGATTTGTGATAATTTGATACATTCTCATGATTTGTGATAATTTGATACATTTTCATGATTTGTGATAATTTGATACATTTTCATGATTTGTGATAATTTGATACATTTTCATGATTTGTAACAATTTGATACGTCTTCATGATTTGTGACAAATTGATACGTTTTCATGATTTGTGACAAATTGATACGTTTTCATGATTTGTGACAAATTGATACGTTTTCATGATTTGTGACAAATTGATACGTTTTCATGATTTGTGACAAATTGATACGTTTTCATGATTTGTTACGATTTGATACATTTTCATGATTTGTTACGATTTGATACATTTTCATGATTTGTTACAATTTGATACATTTTCATGATTTGTTACAATTTGATACATTTTCATGATTTGTTACAATTTGATACATTTTCATGATTTGTAACAACCGAAAAATTGGGCCACAAAAAATATTAAAAAGTAGTGATTTTCAGCTCAGCATCCAGTTTATGCCTTTGTATTGAGGCTCTTAATAAATGTGATGTTTTCAATATTTTTGAATAATTACAAGAAAATACTTGGTTTACAAAGAAGTACAGTTTTAAACAAAATGTTATGCAAGTCAGTTACATGGTTTTTATCTAGCACCAGTACAAAATCAAATAAAATCTGTAATTTATGTTAAAAAAATAGAAAGATACAATATCATTCTGTACTAAAAATATGTCTGCACAAAATTGCTTGAACTGATCACTTGTGCGTAGATTGTACTCATATGTTGAAAAAAATGAGGAAGAGAGAGGGAGAACATGGATACATATTAAAAAAACAAACAAAGAAAAACTTAATTCACATTGACATTTGACTTTATAAATATCTGTCAAACTCAGCTAAGATTAAATCTGATGAACTTTTCGTCATTAAGTTGTCTCTTCCATGTTTTAATAACACCTTTTCTATTTAACATGTCTCCGCACAAGAACCATAAAAGTCAGACCTGTCAATTTTATGGAACTCCGGCTCCTACAAAAGGGTGCTTATTGTGCGACATGTAGAAAGCGAAAAAATAAAATCTCAACATCTAAGTTGATTTGTATTTAAGTATGTCCATAATTTCCATTCATCTCTCATCATACATGTTATGATAAAGGGATCTAAGTCAAAAGCAAAAACATAAAAAAATATGGAAGTAAAAAAATTAGGCCTAAAAATAACAAACTTCCTATATATCACTTTCAACTTTGATAAGAATACATATGAACTGTATTTAAAATATATGCATACGTCTTGAATCCAACCGCTCTCCATCTATTATAATTCCTCCACAAATGAAAGAGTATTTAAGTAAAACACATTTCTAAAAAGATAGTTGGTATTTGAAATTAAATATAAAAGACAAGACTCTAAAAATAATATAAGAAATAGAAATATTACTTGGTTCACCTCACTATATAATCAGTTGCTGAAAACCAAACTAGATAAACTTTTTTTAAGTTGTATTGCTAAATATTTTTCTGCAACTAGTTCTTTACATAAAGTATTTAATAAAAATTATTTAAAAGTAAGTTACAGTTATTAGAATTTAGAAATGATTGTTATAGTTGTGAGTTTCTGCCGTTCAGGGTTGACCGTGTACAAAACTTGTTTATCTTAGTTGTCCCAGAACTGGCTGTGACTGTAAGCAGCAGACTCTTTCACAAAAGTAACAACATTTTGGAGAGTTAAAGATTCTTTAAAATTGAAAAACTTTTATAATTTTTGTAATTTTAATTTTTGCATGTTCAGCAAATTTGTCTTGCAGATTTGAGAGAGAAACTTCTGTTACGCTTATTAGATTTATTGGGACAGTTTCGTTCTTGCCAATAAATGAATGATTTATAACTCCTTTTATTTCAGGATCCTTATAAAAATTTTGGTATGCCTTCGATTGGCCGCCTTTACAAATATATTGAACCTATGAATATTCCACTGGTGAGTAATTTTTTTATAACTCTTATTCATCCCAAACAAAGCATATTGCACTTATTACGTTAGCAGCCACTGTTGCATACTGGGTATTCATATTAGAGAGAGACAGGGTACATTTTAATACAGTTGGATGAGGGGAGATAGATAGATAGATAGAGAGACGAGAGATACTGTTCTGTGAATGTTTCTATAACATATATTTTAGAGAGGAGGGATTGGTTCTTTTAACCAAGGGGGGAACAATCATTACTTATGATTGCTGAGGGAGACACATTACTTAGATGGGTTTGTACACAAAGTTCATATAAATGATGCACAATACCTTTGTTTGTAGAATGACACAAGACGGCAGTTACAAAATGATGATGTTTCTTTATTCCTTTGATCGGTCAATAATTTCACATCAAGGAATTCAAAGTCCTACATGATTTCAACTTTTAAACCTTTGCTTCCAATGTCAGCTCTGTCTGTCCGACCCTCTCCCGACTCTGTCTCTTTGACCCATTAAAACTCCAACTATATTGAGAACTCATCTCTTAGCCATAGCGTCATTGCATGGCCAACAATGTGCATCTGGATCCCATGGCCTAGACATGCTTCACGTGTCTCATTCCCCCCATGTCCGAGCATGTGCCCGACTCATGTGATCTTGAACTCGCATGCATTGTTCACATATGTCTGCAAACAAGAATTCTCTAACCTATTTTTGGTCTAACCTATTTTTCAATATGTTTAACGTTTGCTATTGTTCGTTTTCAAATTCCTTATTTTAATTTCATTTTTATAAACAGAATTGAATCATCAAATTCCTTTTCACAATAACATTTTCATAAACAGAATTGAATCATCAAATTCCTTTTCACAATAAAATTTTCATAAACAAAATTGAATCATCAAATTCCTTTTTCACAATAACATTTCTAAACAGCGAATTCCTTTTCAACAAACATATCTGTTATTTATTTTAAACTCTCCTGAATCTTAATTCCAAACCTAGCTTTCCAGGTTCAAATTCTCGGACTATCCCATCTCAATTTTTACTTAGGGGACCTGTTCTTGTAACACCACTTATTAGAGTTACAAGATAACTGTTTGCGCTTCATTAAAATTTCAACATGTTAGTACAATCAGGGAGGCAGAAAACAGTGAGGGAATTCCAAAGTCTAGCAGTTTGACGAAAAAAACTACTAGAGTAGAAAAGAATTGTTTTCAGTATTAATAAAAATATTTACCACTTTTATAATTTCTCTTTTCTGAAATTGAATTAAAACTGTTATAATTTTGAGAAATAAAATATAGTTCCATTTACAGATGGACACCAAGTCGTTAGTGTATATATAATAAGAGTGTGTCAATGGCAAATATTCAATAAATAAATTAAGAAAACGTTTCTTTGGGAAGAATCAGTCAAAATGTGTCAATTTTCTGAGGCCAGATTTTAGATTTTTAGTAAAAAAAAAGATGAAAAGAAAACTTCATAGAACGTTTTAAATTAAATTTTGAAGCAATAAGATGATTTGCTAGACTTTAACTCCAAATAAACATGTAAATACCTAAACTAAAATGTATGCTGACATTCGATTTATAATTAAATTGTTACTGTTATTTATTTATATTTTTTCTTTGAGGAACAAAAACAGAAAATTTGTGAGATAAAACCAATAATTGAACAAAATATTTAGAAAAAACAGTTTAAACAATATGTAGGTATCATTGAAACATAAAATATGTAAATATCATTGAAACATAAGATAATATGTAAAAATATCTAAGTATTCTTCAAACATTAAATAATATGTAAAAATATGTAAATAGCATTCAAACATTAAATAATATGTAAAAATATCTAAATATCATTTAAACATTAAATATGTAAATATCATTCAAACATAAAATATGTAAATATCATTGAAACATAAGATATGTAAAAATATCTAAGTATTCTTCAAAAATAAAATAATACATAAAAATGTCAGTATCATTCGAACATTAAATAATATGTAAATATCATTCAAACATTAAATATGTAAAAATATACAAATATCATTCAGACATTAAATAATATGTAAAAATATGTAAATATCATTCAAACATTAAATATGTAAAAATATACAAATATCATTCAAACATTAAATAATATGTAAAAATATGCAAATATCATTCAAAAATTAAATAATATGTAAAAATATGTAAATATCTGGGACTGAAGAGGAACTACATATCTATTTGTGTAAGACTTATAACTGCATATCTTTTTTTTTTAATTTTTGGCAAAAGTTAAAGGTTCATTCCAGTGCAGAATATAAGAAAATATTCATATAGGCATAAAAGATGGTTTTATGTTGTCATTTTTCTTCTATATTATTAAATGAGCAACCATTTTGATTCAAAATCCATTTAATATTACACATGTAAACCCGAGTAAAAACATGCTTGAGATGTCTGAACATCCACTAAATAAGTGAAATCACATGACATCGGGTTTAATTTGGTCGCCATCTTGTTTTGATTTTGCTTATATGATATTGAACATTTCTAGTATGTTTTTCTCAATTTGACATGCGTGATAATTATTTTAATAATTTACTAGCTGGGAGACCTGACGTTGCTCAGAATTGAATGAGAATTAATGAATGTTTCACCATTTCTTATTTTAGCGTCATCAAAATCATATAACTCATCAATCTTTCAATCAAATCGATTGATTTCCTTCTCTATTTAGGGGAATCATTATGGTGCCCCAAAAAGAATCTTTATATGCCTCCCCACAGTAACTTAGTCCAGAATACATTGTAATTTACATTGCACTTCTGTTAATTTTATAAAATTATTTTTATATAATGGCTTGAATTAAAGTTTAAAATACAAAGCAAGTATCATGGTTCAATTGTGCTATAAACAGAAACATTAATTTCAAATGCATCCCTGTCATATCAAAGAACCTACTGTTGATTTTATATACTGAGCCTTTCTGCTTTTGTGTTAATAAAACGTCTGAAATACACTTGTGATGTTGGGCCGTATAAACCGTTAACTTCAGCCAAAATAGCGAGTTTCTTTCATTGGACATTTTTTGATTATTGTTACTTATCGAAGACATTCCAATTCTGATACAAAACCTATCTGAGAACACTACCAGGCTCATAAAGTACATTTGTGTGAAATTTAAAAAAAATATTGGCCCAGCCATTTAGAAGTCCATGGGGAACAAACTCTCATACACTCAAAGTTCTTTTTAGTAGAGATAACCTCCGTTTCTTCCATATCTAAAGATATTTGGACATTTTGGCATTGATGCATTTCATTTTGGCTTTAAAGCCAACCTTGCATTGATAATTTTACCTTTCACTCATGGTTTTTCTCTTAAATTGATTAAGAATTATTTTTGGTACTTACCCATTGTTTCTCTAATATTAAAAACTGCTTGTAAAATGAAAATAAAAATTGCACAAGAACACCAAAATATTATGCAAATTATTTCTTTACTTTTTAAACAAAATAAACAATAACAAAATGCCTCAATTTTTGCTTAAATTAAGGTTAACGGTCAAGGGACATAATTTAAACTATAATTCACGCACGGTCATCATAATACTGGCTAGAATTTTTTTTTTTTTTTTTTTTTTTTTTTTTTTATAAAAACAAATGCTGGATAAATTTAAAAATTTTAGTGTACTATCTTTTTTGAACCTAACAGTTATGGATGTAATAAAATTTTTAATTATTTAATTATAGTTTTAGAACACTTATTTCGTTATTCAACTTTAAAATTTTCGGTTTTTTTTTTCTAGTCTTCAATCATCTTGTGTTACATATCATTCCATAAATAGACGTCCATCCTGGGATCATAATACTAGCGATTCAAATTCAATTTATTTTATGAATTCAAATATTAAAATATTTATCAAATAAACTAATAATTTAAATTTCATATGCAATTGTTCTTGTAAAAAAATTCTAAATATTTTCATTGTTTGGTAAAATTATATTTTTTGTTTCAGGTGCGTTGTGACAGTGGCATCATGGAAGGCAGTGAGATTAGTATTTATTATGATGCAATGATTTGCAAGGTAAGTTTCAACTTATTTTTTTGTGTTGTCATCTTTAGTTTGGATAAGAATGAGGATGGTAGCTCAAATGGTTTAATGGATACTAATATGGACTACAAAATTGACTAATTAAAGTTAAAATCTAGTTGAATCTTTCGCATTCACTTTAATTCCATTGGAGAAAGATATTACTTAATTATAAATGAACCGTTTCTTACAGTTATTGTCGCTAGATGTTAACTGGTGGTGAAAGGTTAGGTATAAAAATGTGTGATTTGTGTATTCATTTTTTTTGCGAACTGTTATCTTTATCTTCATAGTTGTTGTTTTTGTCACGTTTCAGCCAACTAATCCTCTGGCCTGCTTTGAATAGGATTGAAACCGCTATCTTCAGACAATGCTCACCTGGAAGTGTAAAAAAAAAAGAAAGTTATATAAATGTGATTGTTTCAAAATTTTTTGCGATGAGGATAATTTGAATTTACATCATACTTTAATGTTTCTGCATCTTTGAGATGTAGATTGATGATTTGTATTATTTGGATTTTTCAGACTACTGTGTGTTATTCTTAAGTTGTAGCCGAGAATTACCTTCACCTAAAATTAGAAAAAAATTATTGCGTAGAAGATTAATTGCAAGTAAAAAATCAATTTTATCATAAATTGCAGTTTTATTGTATTTACATGCTATTGAAGATTGCTCTAAAATCAGGGGAGGTAATCCAATCTGCCAATTCTGCTCTTATGAATGTCAGATTTTTTTTTTTTTTTTTTTTTTTTTATTCAATTTTCACCCCAAACAAGGCACAGTGCCACTTTGAAGCAGGGGGCTACTATTAGGGAATTAATTAGCGGGGTCATTATGAAGGGAGAAGAGTAGAAAGATGTTTGTTAACATTACACTTGAACTTCTGCATATCATTGCAGTTGGGAAAGCAGAATCCCGGAAGGGAGTTCCAAAGACCCGCAGTTCTGGGGAAGAAACTATTGGAGTAAAAGGCTTTCTTGCACCTAGGGATCTCCACTGTAAAGGGATGAGACTTAGCAGCTTGTCGGGTTTGACGGGGGTAGTTACGTCAGGGAGGTACAAGTGTTTGCAGTTCGTCAGAGCATTCACCATTAAAGTATTTGTAGAACAGGCAGAGGGATGCAACATCTCATCGATGGGACAGAGGTTGAAGCCTAGATGACAGTTCAGGATCTATCAGGTTGGCGACTCTTTTTTGAACCCTGTCCAGGAGCGAGAGACAAGCAGCAGATGCACCAGCCCAGATGTGACAACAGTACTCCATACATGGGCGAATGGTTGCCTTATAGAGGTATAGGATACTGGCAGGCGTAAGTAGTTTTCTAGCACGGTAGAGGGAGCCAACCTTCCTTGCAGCAGCCTTGGCAATGCTCTCAATGTATCTATTCCAGTTCATATTCCCTGTAAACGTTAGGCCGAGGAGTTTAAAAGAAGTACTTTCAGGCAATGTGTTCTTGGCCATTGCTATTGGTGGTAGAGAAGGTTTCTTGTAGTTATTGAAGGAAACAAGCTTAGTCTTAGCAGCATTGAATGTGACCAACCATTTTTGTCCCCATTCCACTACGGATTGGAGGTCATCCTCTAGTGTTTCTGCCATTTTCTTGGATATGTGTTCATTTGTTTTCCCCTCATATCTGTTATAGAGAGTGGTGTCATCGGCAAATATACCCATCTTTGAAACAATATTATTAGGGAGGTCGTTTATGAATATCAGGAATAATAGAGGTCCAAGGATAGACCCCTGAGGTACTCCCGCATTTATGTCATATTGTTTGGATGTATGTCTTTCGAGGACAACTTTGATTTTTCTATTACTTAAGAAGGATTTAATTACGTTATGAATTCTTCCAGTGATTCCATATGATCTAATTTTCCTTAGAAGACCATCGTGCCATACCCTGTCAAAAGCCTTAGATATATCAAGGGCCACCGCTCTACCCTCCCCTGTTTTATCCAATGAACGGTATATACGTTCAGAAACTACAGTTAAGATATCTGCTGTTGAACGGGCTTGCCTGAATCCATATTGTTTGTCAGTCAGGAGTTTAGCAGCTGTTAGGTGCTGGACTAGGGCTTGATTAACTAAGGACTCAAATATTTTGGCGAAAAGCGGGAGGAGGCTAATGGGGCAATAATTTAGTGGGTCATTTCTTTCACCAGAATTCTTGAAGACTGGTACCACAGAGGCGGTTTTCCAGCAGTCGGGAAAACAAGATTCGTTAAGGCATTTATTGTAAAGTTTGGAGAGAACTGGAGCAACCTCGGCAGAGCATTTTTTTTAATAGCACAGCCGGCATGAGATCTGGTCCACATGCTTTTGAGGTGTCTAGGTTTTTTATAATAGCATGTACCTGAGAAGGGGTGATTTTCAAATCGTCAAGTGTGGCGTCTGTTCGCAGAGGAAAATCAGGGAGTGAGTGGTGTACCGAGTTCAGTGTGGAGTTTGAGGCAAACCAACTGGCAAGCAAATTAGCCTTGTCAGTTGCCGTGCAAGCAACCTCATGATTGTTTGTTAGTGGGGGAATAATTGACTGTCCATTATTAACTACGCTGTTGTAGATTTTCCAAAAATCCCGGGTTCCTAATTTCTGTGCTTCGATGCGCTTTCTGGTGGTTTCAGAGTAATCTGTCTTAGCTGTGTCTATCACTCTCTTACAATTATTTCTAGCTTCTATAAACTTCTGTTTATTTGAGCTGGACTTATGTCGGTTGAATCTGCGGAACGCATGCTGCCTTTGACAAATGGCAGCTGCACAAGCAGAAGTAAACCATTGGGGGGAGTGGGGCTTGCTATAGTATTTCCGTGCGGGAACATGTGCTTCAATAGCAGTTTTGAACCATTCAGTTGTCTCATTTGCACACTGTTCCGCTGGAAGAGTAAAGATATTTTGCTATGGGGCATCTCTGATGAGCTCCCTTATGGCTTCCCAATCTGCCTTTTTGTAATACCTCGTTGTTTTAAGTAGTGGGTCTTCAGTTTTAGGGCGAGAATTTAGGCTGATTTCTACCATTATCACAGCGTGATCAGCATTCCCGAGTGGGCTGTGGGCATTTGTTGTACAGTCATTGGGAACCGTTGTCAGAAAGAGATCTAGAAGTGAGGCATGTTGATAGTGCTGGTCTGGGAAACGTGTCGGAAATGTAACCAACTGAGATAGGGAATGAGATATAGAGAAGCTATGTGTTGCGCTACCAGCTACGTGTGTGATTTGAGAATCCTAGCCAGTTACTGTGGTGGACATTGAAGTCACCAAATACATGTATTTGTGCGCTAGTATCGAGGGAGAGTGCTATATCTATGCTGTCTGAGACTTTGTTTATTAGGGTACAGTCTTGGTTTGAGGGAGAGCGGTAGAGAAAATACAAGTAGCTAATATTGTGTTGCATATTTAGTCTGAAGCACATAAAGGCCTGGCCCTCTGATTCTAGTTTTATTTCTCTAGTTAGAGGGAGGGTGTTTCGAATATAGACTCCAAGTCCATTAAAACAATGTTAAAATTGATTTTTGTTTTATTAAGCAGTTTTCTACGTGATCATTTTTTTTCTGAATTTTGGTGAGGACTACTCATTTCTGAATGACACATAAGTAAATAAGTGTTTTGGTGCTTATGCAGTTTAGCAAAAATATTAAAAACAAAGAAAAATCTCTATTTTGTATGTGCATGTTATGGAAGAAAGTTCTCATAAAAAATCACTTAATTTGATCAAGTAGTTTTGTTTTTTTTTTTACAGAGGAAAATCAAATTTTAGTCAGACCTCATGACATAGACATCTTAGCAATTTTAGCTAGGAATGGGGGGGGGATAATTCCATCTAATTCTTGAAATTTATCTAAATGCACATGAAGTTTTAGTAATTTTATTAATAAATTTTGAAACAATTTTTTTTTTTTAAGAAAATAAAACAAAGAAAAAAAAAGAAAACCTATAATTATTAAAAACTGTAAAAATAATCTCGTCAAATTTTGACAAACTTCAAGAATTAGATGGAGTTGTCTCCGGGCACCTCCTCATAGTTAAAATCGCCAAATCATCTTTTTTGCTAGGTATCTGAATAAAATTTGATTTTCCTCTGTAAAAAAAAAATGATCAAATTAAGCTATTTTTCTTTAAGATCTTCATTCCATAATAAGCACATACATCATAAAGATTTGTTTTTTGTTTTTTTTGTTTTCTAAATTGCATAAGCACTAGTGTTTTTACTTGAAATGCAATTTTTACTAAGTTTCTAACACTTTTTCTTTAAATAGTTGGTGACTTATGGTGAAACCCGGGAAGCTGCACGACTTACAATGTTGGCTGCATTAGATTCCTATGTCATTAAAGGTAATGTAATTTCTTACCAGGGTTAGGGTTAAGAGGATGGGGTGCAAGAGTGAACTGCATGAACTCTTAAAGTGACCATGCCAAATTTAAATTTGTGGATCTTTTGTAGTCATTTATGCACTAATACTGTATAGGTAAAAACAACAACTTAGGTTTAATTAATTGTATACAATTAATCGTTTACAGTAACTATTGTCTCTACCAGTTTATGAAAATGAGATTTTAAAAACATTTTTAGAAATTTTAATTCTAATCGTCGATAATCTTCCATTGATTTGGATTATTCAAACTACTGTTCTCCTCTTGTCTTGACATTTCATGTGATGTAACCTATCTTTTTCGGTTGTATCTTGTCCATCGTGTGTTTACGTTACATGTCATGTGTTACATGTCATGTCAAACATAGCCAAAATAATTTTTTCATCATGGAAGACCAAAATAATTGTGACATGACAATTAGGTAGATAACATTGCATATTGTTGAAATTGACAAAAAAATGTAAGTAGTTATTATAGCTTTTTAAAGTAAATATCAACTTTTCGGTTGGCTGATATCACTACAATAGTGTTGAAGCACCCTTTTTATTGGCTGATGTATACAATGAACACCCCGTATATATATTTTTGGTATTCTTGCAGAAGACTAAAGCTGCTTTCAAGACTGCCAGCAACCACTGTAAAAGAGTAATAAAAAATGCAAGAGAGCTATATGTTCAGTCCGTTAAATCCAAAGTAGCTGAGCAGCGGCTTGGTTCCCACCAGTTTTGGCAAATAGCAAACAAGATCCTGAACAGAAGTGTGCATTCTATCTAGTGTTGGAACGATTCCTAAATTTTTTCCGATTCCAGGAAAATGTTGATTAACGATTCCGATTCCTGTGGAATTGTTGTTTTGTATAGCGAAAAAATTTGGTACAGCGAAAAAGTGGAAATACAATTAAGGGAATTTCAAAGACGATTTAATTTTTTTCGTAAAATTGCCTTCATTGAAGATAAAAGTCAAAATAAATATTTTAACCATGAATTAAACATGCACCATGAAATTAATAACAATCAATTTAAGGAGTTATTTTATATATTACAAATTATAAAAAAAAAGGGCAGACATATACGAATGCTACCCCTGTAGCGAAATACGCATTGACTCCGATGTTGTACATTGTTTGACTGAGGGAGAAGTTATTATTTTTACAAGGAAAGAACTTTTGTGTGTGTGACCTATTTTTTTTATTATTTATTTTGGCTTGAAATTTGCGCATAATTTTTGTTATTATGATTTTATCTTTTTTTTTTTTTTTTTTTTTTTTTTTTGTGAATATTTTTCTTTTTGCCGGGGTTTACATAATTATTAACAGGAAAATTGGTGAAAGTGAAAATGAAATCTGCGCTATTTTTAAATATTATTTTCAAGTTTAATTAAAGTTTTACGATACCTGCGTTATTTTTTATTTAAAAATCCGCTTACTGGTGTTTGCACCAACAATACTGGTTTTGTATTAAAAGAAGGCTGAAATACATATCGGGATCAGTAGGAGAAATGAAATGGTCTCATGTCGATGAGGCCATGTATAGAGAGACTTATAACATGAAAAGTGAAAAAATATTAGATAATTTTGAAACATTTTTAGAGCATATTCATGAAAAATATGATGATTAAAAAACTTCCTATAAGCTTTGGGAAAAAAACATGTTTTGAATATATGAAATTTTTATTTCTTATTTTTGAATAAAAAATTATTATTAAAACAAAAACAGTAGTGTTCTCGTCGAGTAGTTTTTATTTTATTCAAGAAAATAAAAGGTACTCATGCACTTATTGAGCCGTGCTGAAATAATGACATTATTTAGAAACCCATTCTTAACATGGGGATGGGAGGGTGTTGTGTACCTATTCTGTACTTTCACCTAACAATTTAATAAAAATAGGTATCCTAAAACTTTAATTAAACTTGAAAATACTATTTAAAAATAGCGTGGATGAATAAGTGCACTAGCACCAAATAACATTTCACTGTTTCGATCTACGACATTCCATGAGAGGTACGTATTTGCTAAAGCTTTTTGTTTATATTTGTTTATCGCCACAATTGCTAATTTTGACTTTCACCAATTTTCCTTTAAAAAACAATTAGAAACTCTTCAAACATTGGGCGAGGCACTTAAACCGTAAAAAAAATTACGGTAACATAAGTGCATAAGCACCGATTTTTTTTTTTTGTTTTGTTTTGCTTTAATTTTGTTTGTTTGTTAAATCCGACAAAAAAATGAATAAATAAATAAAAATAACAAAAGAATACAAAAACAATAATAAGAAAAGGGTATTGTAAAACTTTAATTAAACTTGAAAATAATATTTAAAAATAGCATGGATTACATTTTGAATTTCACCAATTTTCCTGTTAATAATTACATAAACTCCAGCAAAAAAAAGAAAAAAATATCCATTCCCCCCAAAACAAAAAACAAACAAAAAAAAAACAGATAAAATCATAATAACAAAAATTGGTGAAGCTTAGATAAGTAGGTCCTGCAGACGAGCCTCTCGTTCTGACATTCAGAAAATTTAGGTTAACAACCGGTGAAGCTACCGAAAAGTAACCCTTTTTAATGAACATGGATATAAACAATATTTTTAAAATTAATTTCTTAATTTTACTTAAAAACAAAATGCAAACATGTATAAACAAAATATTTTAGAAAATAATTTCTTAATTTTAAATAAAAATTGATTCTAAAGAATTTAAAAAAAATAATTATTGAAAAATATTGCAAAGTGTTTACATAGCTGGTTCTTTGGGATAATAGGGGCGCCTGAAACCCCCCCTTCCAAAACAAAAAAGCTTTATTGTTTTTACTATTTTAAAGCGCTTTTTTTTCCTTTTTTAAAGTTTGAAACACAAGTAGTGGCTAGTTAGTACAACAAGTGTGCATGGCGAGAATTCTTCAGGGTTTAAATGTATTGTAATGCTTTTATGGTGGTCGAAAAACGTTTTCAGCCGCCATATTTACTTGCCTCCTCACGAGGGCAGAGTTAGACACAAGGTCGGTTTTTAATCTAGAGAAGCATTTATTACTAAAAAATGAAATGGTGAAATATAAAAGCAAGTTAAGCTAAAAGTAAAAAAAAATTATTTAATTCAAAGAATTAAAGAAAGAAAAAAATTCAAAGAAATTTCAAAACTCATTAAGATAAATAAAGATTACCTTTAAAGTAGTTAATAAAATTCTTGTACATCATATTAAATATGTTATGAAAAGTTCTATGACGTTTTGGAGAGCATTAATCTCACTTCAAACAAACAGTTCAACTTAAAAAATATAAGAGAATTGTAATGAAAGAATCATAAATCTAAGGTATTTTTTAACGATGCAATTTCGATACCCCCCAAAATACACGATTTTTATGATTAACGATTCCGATTAATCATTCCACGACTAGTTCTATGCCAACCATCATCAATGGTCCTGAGGTCATCTCGTCAGCATCAGACAAGGCCAAACTATTTGCCAAGAACTTTCCAGCTAATTCTACCCTATGCGACCAAGGCCATCAACTCCTGTATTTCCTCCTATAACAGACAACACGCTATGCAACATACAAATATCTGTGCGTGAGGTCACCAAGCTAATCAAGAACCTTGATTCCAGTAAAGCAACTGGTCCTGATGGCATTCCAATTATAGTGTTGAAAAAGCTTCAACTAGAACTTGCCCCCATACTTACAAAACTGTTAAAGCATTGTCTTAAGAAGTGCTTTCCAACACCCTGGAAAACCTCATCAGTATGCCCTGTATTTAAGAATTCAGGTGATCGGCCATCTCCCTCTCAGTACAGGGCAATAAGTCTCCTGTGTGTCATGAGTAAGTGGCTGGAATCCATATTAAATAAAGAAGTAGTCAACCACCTCAGCAGAAATAACCTTCTTAGTGACATGCAACATGGTTTCCATTTTGCTAGATCTACAGCAGATGTGCTAACGGTTATATCTTATAGGATTAGTGAATCTCTTGACAAAGGCTTCCTTTCTAGGGCAATTGCTCTTGACATATCAAAGGCCTTCGATAAGATATGGCATAAAGGCCTACTTCACAAGATTTCCAGCTACAGTATAACTGGAAATGTTTTCTCAATTATTAAATCATTTCTCTCTGATAGGCTCATAAGAGTAGTGGTTGATGGGCAGAAATCAGAAGGCCACAGTGTTACATATAGGGGTTTCATTAAAAGAGAGTCTTAGAGATAAAGAGATGTTGTTGTAAGAGACTTAGAGAGATTGTTCATGTTATTACGATTCTTATATGTTCATTCCTTAGACGTGTAGAAGAAGAAACTCTTGGGTTAATAGATGTGTTGCTATGAGAAGCTCTTAGAGTGAGGAGATAGTGTTCAGCGTAGATATGAGATGTAGATTCACATTGTGGATATGAGATGTCGAGACGTGTATGTAATGACATTTTATAACACAGATATATAGACATATAATACAATTCAATTTACCTTTTTGTAGAATCATAAGACAAGACAACGTTTTATAAAACACATGATGGGTTTATTTTGTCACGACCGACCTTTGTTTTCATCATCAAGAATTCAAAGCTTCACATCTTAGTTTCAAAGTGATCGTCTCGCTTCCTAGACGTTCGAATTCCCAGACCCTCTCTGAGTTTCTCACTAACTAACGCTCACTTCCTATATTGAGAAATCCATGCATGTCCGGCCAACGTGACTAAAATTCACGTGCCATCAACATGCGTGGACTTGCACGTTTCCTGAACATTCTGATTTTTCAATAACCTATTTTTTCTTTATTTTCACAAAGGAATTCAACCTACATATCTAATTTATTTAATCAATATTTTATTATCCACATTCTTTTAACAATTGAATAGTTTATTATTTATTTCATCCGAATTAACAATTTACTGGAGATTCCATTTAAACCTATTGTTCTTTAAAACTTATATCCAAGGTTCGATTTCTGCTTTCTCTTATTTTCATTTTAACTAATCTCTCTATTTTTATACTTACATGAAAAAGGGACAGCCCTTATCATGTAACAACAGTATTAATGTTGGAGTCCCTCAGGGGTCCATCCTGAGCTCAACTCTCTTCCTGATCTACATCAATGATATCCCAAAACACATACTTAAATCATTCGTTGACATCTATGCTGATGACATGACTATCTATGGCAACCTACCAAAGGGCGTAAATGACAAAGTTCTCTCTGATTCTCTCTCTTCTGATCTTGAGTGCGTGGTACAATGGTGGAAGAGGTGGCTGGTTACTTTTAATGCATCTAAAACCAAGCTCCTATTTTTGCATTATCAACAGTCTGATCCTCATCTGGCATCAATTGAAATGGATGGGAGACTCCATATTTTGACAAGCTTCTGGGTTTGACCTTTACTCCTGATCTCAAATGGAACACGTGCATCAAGTCTGTTGCCAAGATCGCTGGAAAAATGGTGGGATCCTTCTACCACTCCAATAGATATCTCACTGCTCATGCAATTCTCTATCTATATCAAAGCCAAGTACGTCCAAGGATTGAGTACTGCTGCCACATCTGGGCAGGAGCTGCTAAAAACAGCCTATCCTGCCTTGACAGAGTACAAAATAGACTTCGTGGCTTAGTGGGGGATGCCCTTTTCTCTTCCCTGCAGCCTCTCCCACAGAACAGACGTTGCAAGCCTGTCCTTTTTTTATCGTTATTTCCATGGCAAGCGCTCTTCTGAGCTCCAATCTCTGGTCCCTCCTCGCCAATCTTTCACAAAAAACACCCGTCTAGCTGAAACTACTGTCAATAATTTTCCCCACTCTTTATCTGTGCTTAAATCAAAATGTAGATTCCATGAACAAAGCTTTTTTCTTAGAAGTGTATGCCTGTGGAACTCTGTTCCGTTTGCCTGTTTCCCACCTGACTACAACTTGTATTTCTTCAAGTCAAACATAAAGAAATTCCTGCTAAACCGCCCCCTTAAGTAAGATGTTTTATCGAATCTCCATTACTAACGATTACTACAATATTATCCCATTGATTACTGTACACGCAATAACCTTTATCTTCGAGTGGCTTCCGGGCCTTGATAAGTGGTGACTACCATGTAAAAAAAAAAATTAAAAAAAAAAAAATTTGACCTGGATCCTCTGGATTTTTTGTCAATTATGGTTCAGGCTCGAAAAAAAAAAATGACAAAAACCTAGTGTAAATTTACTGAATATATATTTGGTTTCCCCCCCAAAATTGCATTTTATATTGTTTATTTACTTTTATTATTGCTTTTGCAATTTTTTTATCAACAAAAGTTTTTTTGTTTTTTATACCGTAAATTGTTAGGTGAACACTTTTTTTTTTAAGAAAACTTACATTTTTTTTTGTTTAAAGAAAATTAGCAGTAAACGTCTTTTTTATTTTATTTTTTTTTTTTTTGCAAACAGAATTTTTTTATAAGATGAATGCTTTTTATGAAAAATTGTTTGGTGAAAGTACAGAAAAGTTTTTTTTTCAAGAAAATGTACAAATTATCTTTTGTCAACAGATGCAAAAAAAAAACAAAAAAAAAATGTTGATTTAGCGTTTCAACATTTAAACAATGCTCGGTTTAATCCAGTGATTGTCGGTCGAGCCCTAACCATAATTGACAGAAAATCCTGAGGATTCGAATCAAATTCTTTTTAATTTTGTCTCTTTTTCAATTTTTTGAGTGGATTATCAATGATTGCGAACTAAAAAAATTAACCAAAATGTAAAAAATTCCATGATTAAAAATTTTTAAGGGGTGCTCAGTATCTAATACAAAGTCCTAGTAAATCGATCCCCCTTATTGGAAGCAATCAAGGGAAACCTGAAACCAAATTATTGTCAGTATGTTTGAGAGAGTTTTTTTTCAGAAGATTATTATTGATTTGACACTCAGCTACCAGATTCTGCCATTTTTTTTTTTTAAATGCCAAAAATTCATATTCAAAGATTTTTAGAGGTTGTAAGTAAATATATATGTTTTTCGTGGGTTCACAATTAAACTTGTTATAACTTATTAATGTTATTTTTCAAGTAAAAATAATATTTAGGTTTGGATATAAATTCTTAAACTCATTTCACTCTAAATAATTTACCCATATTGTAAACACATTCTATTTACATTAAGCGAGACTGAAAATTTCTTTTAGTGATGTCACGTGACTGATGAATCACCGGCATTACCAAGAAAACCATCTAATTAAATAAAAATTAAGCATAATGTTATAATTAAAGAGAGATATATAAAATCACGCAGGGGTACGATGAAAATACTTTACCAAAATGTCGAAGCAATCGGTCTAGTGGTTATTCAGATTATTGATTACGAACAAACATACATTTTACATTTTTATTTATACAGATATATATATAAAATCTTGTATGTTTCTTCAGCTCTCTTGAATGTTATCCCAATCTACTATTATTAAATTCTTTCCTTTTTGTAAACTAGTTTTTTTCACTTGCTCCTGTGTGAAAACACTCTTTTTTCCAGTTCTTTTGCTGCTGGTGTCTTATTTTTAACATTTCATTATGTCATTTACCCTGATATTTCATATCCTATGCTTACCCAGTCCCTTCCCTCCCATTGTAAATGTTGGTTTAGTATTATTAGACTGGTCTAATATTCAGAAGAGGCAGAGACAAATGATAGATTATTTTGGCCATCCATAAATACAAGTATGATTTTAATAAATGCTTGTAGGGTTGTTTGGCCAATAAATATTTGGTGTTGTCATGATTAATTGGAACTGTGCATTGGTAAAATCAAAACTTGGGAGAATTAATATTGGAATCGGAAAAATTTTAGCCTAATTTCTGATTCTAAAAAAAATTCTTTTAATTTTATTGTTTTGTTTCAAACTTGATTTTGTTTTCATTGCTGGTACTAATGATAAATATTTATTGATTTTAAACTACTAGTAAAACCAAAATATACTTCATAGTAATGAATTTAGGTAAGAATAACCCAGAAAAAAGAAATAACTCAATAAAAATGGCATGATTGGATAAATAGGGAAAATTGTACAAATGAAAAATATAAAAATCTCACAGTTGATTCAATAAAATCATTTCAAATTTTCTTCATTACTTTTTGCATCAAAAACAATCTGTAAAAGTCTGAAACATTTAACAACCCCAACAACTGCAACGTGAAGATAAAGACAACAGTTTGAAAGATGTGAATAATATAGGTTTTCTGTCATTTTCTTTTCTATTACTTAACAATTAGCAATAACATCTCATTTGATGCTAACATTAAGAAAATTTGTAATTAAATTTTACTTGGTCTGTAAAATAGAGATGTTCAAAACGTTCTTGAGTTGATCCATTTCTCAAGTCTCTTGCAAATTATAGTATTTTCATGACATGATTTTAGTAAATCTGAGACAAACAGCTCTTCCATTTGTCTGCCTGGGATGGATGGCTTATACGTTTGCCTGCCTGGGATGGATGGCTTTTCCGTTTGTCTGCCTGGGATGGATGGCTTTTTCGTTTGTCTGCCTGGAATGGATGGCTTTTTCGTTTGTCTGCCTGGAATGGATGGCTTTTTCGTTTGTCTGCCTGGGATGGATGGCTTTTTCGTTTGTCTGCCTGGGATGGATGGCTTTTTCGTTTGTCTGCCTGGGATGGATGGCTTTTTCGTTTGTCTGCCTGGAATGGATGGCTTTTTCGTTTGTCTGCCTGGAATGGATGGCTTTTTCGTTTGTCTGCCTGGAATGGATGGCTTTTTCGTTTGTCTGCCTGGGATGGATGGCTTTTCCGTTTGTCTGCCTGGGATGGATGGCTTATACGTTTGCCTGCCTGGGATGGATGGCTTATATGTTTGCCTGCCTGGGATGGATGGCTTTTTCGTTTGTCTGCCTGGAATGGATGGCTTTTTCGTTTGTCTGCCTGGGATGGATGGCTTTTTCGTTTGTCTGCCTGGGATGGATGGCTTTTCCGTTTGTCTGCCTGGGATGGATGGCTTATACGTTTGCCTGCCTGGGATGGATGGCTTATATGTTTGCCTGCCTGGGATGGATGGCTTTTTCGTTTGTCTGCCTGGGATGGATGGCTTTTTCGTTTGTCTGCCTGGGATGGATGGCTTTTTCGTTTGTCTGCCTGGAATGGGTGGCTTTTTCGTTTGTCTGCCTGGAATGGATGGCTTTTTCGTTTGTCTGCCTGGAATGGATGGCTTTTTCGTTTGTCTGCCTGGGATGGATGGCTTTTCCGTTTGTCTGCCTGGGATGGATGGCTTATACGTTTGCCTGCCTGGGATGGATGGCTTATATGTTTGCCTGCCTGGGATGGATGGCTTTTTCGTTTGTCTGCCTGGGATGGATGGCTTTTTCGTTTGTCTGCCTGGGATGGATGGCTTTTTCGTTTGTCTGCCTGGGATGGATGGCTTTTCCGTTTGTCTGCCTGGGATGGATGGCTTATACGTTTGCCTGCCTGGGATGGATGGCTTATATGTTTGCCTGCCTGGGATGGATGGCTTTTTCGTTTGTCTGCCTGGGATGGATGGCTTTTTCGTTTGTCTGCCTGGGATGGATGGCTTTTTCGTTTGTCTGCCTGGGATAGATGGCTTTTTCGTTTGTCTGCCTGGAATGGATGGCTTTTTCGTTTGTCTGCCTGGAATGGATGGCTTTTTCGTTTGTCTGCCTGGGATGGATGGCTTTTCCGTTTGTCTGCCTGGGATGGATGGCTTATACGTTTGCCTGCCTGGGATGGATGGCTTATATGTTTGCCTGCCTGGGATGGATGGCTTTTTCGTTTGTCTGCCTGGAATGGATGGCTTTTTCGTTTGTCTGCCTGGGATGGATGGCTTTTTCGTTTGTCTGCCTGGGATGGATGGCTTTTTCGTTTGTCTGCCTGGGATGGATGGCTTTTCCGTTTGTCTGCCTGGGATGGATGGCTTATACGTTTGCCTGCCTGGGATGGATGGCTTATATGTTTGCCTGCCTGGGATGGATGGCTTTTTCGTTTGTCTGCCTGGGATGGATGGCTTTTTCGTTTGTCTGCCTGGGATGGATGGCTTTTTCGTTTGTCTGCCTGGGATGGATGGCTTTTTCGTTTGTCTGCCTGGAATGGGTGGCTTTTTCGTTTGTCTGCCTGGAATGGATGGCTTTTTCGTTTGTCTGCCTGGAATGGATGGCTTTTTCGTTTGTCTGCCTGGAATGGATGGCTTTTTCGTTTGTCTGCCTGGGATGGATGGCTTTTCCGTTTGTCTGCCTGGGATGGATGGCTTATACGTTTGCCTGCCTGGGATGGATGGCTTATATGTTTGCCTGCCTGGGATGGATGGCTTTTTCGTTTGTCTGCCTGGGATGGATGGCTTTTTCGTTTGTCTGCCTGGGATGGATGGCTTTTTCGTTTGTCTGCCTGGGATGGATGGCTTTTCCGTTTGTCTGCCTGGGATGGATGGCTTATACGTTTGCCTGCCTGGGATGGATGGCTTATATGTTTGCCTGCCTGGGATGGATGGCTTTTTCGTTTGTCTGCCTGGGATGGATGGCTTTTTCGTTTGTCTGCCTGGGATGGATGGCTTTTTCGTTTGTCTGCCTGGGATAGATGGCTTTTTCGTTTGTCTGCCTGGAATGGATGGCTTTTTCGTTTGTCTGCCTGGAATGGATGGCTTTTTCGTTTGTCTGCCTGGGATGGATGGCTTTTCCGTTTGTCTGCCTGGGATGGATGGCTTATACGTTTGCCTGCCTGGGATGGATGGCTTATATGTTTGCCTGCCTGGGATGGATGGCTTTTTCGTTTGTCTGCCTGGAATGGATGGCTTTCTGTTTGTCTGCCTGGGATGGATGTCTTTTTCGTTTGTCTGCCTGGGATGGATGGCTTTTCCGTTTGCCTGCCTGGGATGGATGGCTTTTCCGTTTGCCTGCCTGGGATGGATGGCTTATATGTTTGCCTGCCTGGGATGGATGGCTTTTTCGTTTGTCTGCCTGGAATGGATGGCTTTTTCGTTTGTCTGCCTGGGATGGATGGCTTTTCCGTTTGTCTGCCTGGGATGGATGGCTTATACGTTTGCCTGCCTGGGATGGATGGCTTATATGTTTGCCTGCCTGGGATGGATGGCTTTTTCGTTTGCCTGCCTGGGATGGATGGCTTTTTCGTTTGTCTGCCTGGGATGGATGGCTTTTTCGTTTGTCTGCCTGGAATGGATGGCTTTTTCGTTTGTCTGCCTGGAATGGATTGCTTTTTCGTTTGTCTGCCTGGGATGGATGGCTTTTCCGTTTGTCTGCCTGGGATGGATGGCTTATACGTTTGCCTGCCTGGGATGGATGGCTTATATGTTTGCCTGCCTGGGATGGATGGCTTTTTCGTTTGTCTGCCTGGAATGGATGGCTTTTTCGTTTGTCTGCCTGGGATGGATGGCTTTTCCGTTTGTCTGCCTGGGATGGATGGCTTATACGTTTGCCTGCCTGGGATGGATGGCTTATATGTTTGCCTGCCTGGGATGGATGGCTTTTTCGTTTGTCTGCCTGGAATGGATGGCTTTTTCGTTTGTCTGCCTGGAATGGATGGCTTTTTCGTTTGTCTGCCTGGGATGGATGGCTTTTTCGTTTGTCTGCCTGGGATGGATGGCTTTTCCGTTTGCCTGCCTGGGATGGATGGCTTTTTCGTTTGTCTGCCTGGGATGGATGGCTTTTTCGTTTGTCTGCCTGGGATGGATGGCTTTTCCGTTTGTCTGCCTGGGATGGATGGCTTATATGTTTGCCTGCCTGGGATGGATGGCTTTTTCGTTTGTCTGCCTGGAATGGATGGCTTTTTCGTTTGTCTGCCTGGGATGGATGGCTTTTTCGTTTGTCTGCCTGGGATGGATGGCTTTTTCGTTTGTCTGCCCGTGGATGGATGGCTTTTCCGTTTGTCTGCCTGGGATGGATGGCTTATACGTTTGCCTGCCTGGGATGGATGGCTTATATGTTTGCCTGCCTGGGATGGATGGCTTTTTCGTTTGTCTGCCTGGGATGGATGGCTTTTTCGTTTGTCTGCCTGGGATGGATGGCTTTTTCGTTTGTCTGCCTGGGATGGATGGCTTTTTCGTTTGTCTGCCTGGAATGGGTGGCTTTTTCGTTTGTCTGCCTGGAATGGATGGCTTTTTCGTTTGTCTGCCTGGAATGGATGGCTTTTTCGTTTGTCTGCCTGGAATGGATGGCTTTTTCGTTTGTCTGCCTGGGATGGATGGCTTTTCCGTTTGTCTGCCTGGGATGGATGGCTTATACGTTTGCCTGCCTGGGATGGATGGCTTATATGTTTGCCTGCCTGGGATGGATGGCTTTTTCGTTTGTCTGCCTGGGATGGATGGCTTTTTCGTTTGTCTGCCTGGGATGGATGGCTTTTTCGTTTGTCTGCCTGGGATGGATGGCTTTTCCGTTTGTCTGCCTGGGATGGATGGCTTATACGTTTGCCTGCCTGGGATGGATGGCTTATATGTTTGCCTGCCTGGGATGGATGGCTTTTTCGTTTGTCTGCCTGGGATGGATGGCTTTTTCGTTTGTCTGCCTGGGATGGATGGCTTTTTCGTTTGTCTGCCTGGGATAGATGGCTTTTTCGTTTGTCTGCCTGGAATGGATGGCTTTTTCGTTTGTCTGCCTGGAATGGATGGCTTTTTCGTTTGTCTGCCTGGGATGGATGGCTTTTCCGTTTGTCTGCCTGGGATGGATGGCTTATACGTTTGCCTGCCTGGGATGGATGGCTTATATGTTTGCCTGCCTGGGATGGATGGCTTTTTCGTTTGTCTGCCTGGAATGGATGGCTTTTTCGTTTGTCTGCCTGGGATGGATGTCTTTTTCGTTTGTCTGCCTGGGATGGATGGCTTTTCCGTTTGCCTGCCTGGGATGGATGGCTTTTCCGTTTGCCTGCCTGGGATGGATGGCTTATATGTTTGCCTGCCTGGGATGGATGGCTTTTTCGTTTGTCTGCCTGGAATGGATGGCTTTTTCGTTTGTCTGCCTGGGATGGATGGCTTTTCCGTTTGTCTGCCTGGGATGGATGGCTTATACGTTTGCCTGCCTGGGATGGATGGCTTATATGTTTGCCTGCCTGGGATGGATGGCTTTTTCGTTTGCCTGCCTGGGATGGATGGCTTTTTCGTTTGTCTGCCTGGGATGGATGGCTTTTTCGTTTGTCTGCCTGGAATGGATGGCTTTTTCGTTTGTCTGCCTGGAATGGATTGCTTTTTCGTTTGTCTGCCTGGGATGGATGGCTTTTCCGTTTGTCTGCCTGGGATGGATGGCTTATACGTTTGCCTGCCTGGGATGGATGGCTTATATGTTTGCCTGCCTGGGATGGATGGCTTTTTCGTTTGTCTGCCTGGAATGGATGGCTTTTTCGTTTGTCTGCCTGGGATGGATGGCTTTTCCGTTTGTCTGCCTGGGATGGATGGCTTATACGTTTGCCTGCCTGGGATGGATGGCTTATATGTTTGCCTGCCTGGGATGGATGGCTTTTTCGTTTGTCTGCCTGGAATGGATGGCTTTTTCGTTTGTCTGCCTGGAATGGATGGCTTTTTCGTTTGTCTGCCTGGGATGGATGGCTTTTTCGTTTGTCTGCCTGGGATGGATGGCTTTTCCGTTTGCCTGCCTGGGATGGATGGCTTTTCCATTTGCCTGCCTGGGATGGATGGCTTTTTCGTTTGTCTGCCTGGGATGGATGGCTTTTTCGTTTGTCTGCCTGGGATGGATGGCTTTTCCGTTTGTCTGCCTGGGATGGATGGCTTTTCCGTTTGTCTGCCTGGGATGGATGGCTTATACGTTTGCCTGCCTGGGATGGAATGCTTATATGTTTGCCTGCCTGGGATGGATGGCTTTTTCGTTTGTCTGCCTGGGATGGATGGCTTTTTCTATTGTCTGCCTGGGATGGATGGCTTTTTCGTTTGTCTGCCTGGGATGGATGGCTTTTCCGTTTGTCTGCCTGGGATGGATGGCTTATACGTTTGCCTGCCTGGGATGGATGGCTTATATGTTTGCCTGCCTGGGATGGATGGCTTTTTCGTTTGTCTGCCTGGAATAGATGGCTTTTTCGTTTGTCTGCCTGGGATGGATGGCTTTTCCGTTTGTCTGCCTGGGATGGATGGCTTTTTCGTTTGTCTGCCTTGGATGGATGGCTTTTTCGTTTGTCTGCCTGGGATGGATGGCTTTTCCGTTTGTCTGCCTGGGATGGATGGCTTATACGTTTGCCTGCCTGGGATGGATGGCTTTTTCGTTTGTCTGCCTGGAATGGATGGCTTTTTCGTTTGTCTGCCTGGGATGGATGGCTTTTCCGTTTGTCTGCCTGGGATGGATGGCTTTTTCGTTTGTCTGCCTGGGATGGATGGCTTTTTCGTTTGTCTGCCTGGGATGGATGGCTTTTCCGTTTGTCTGCCTGGGATGGATGGCTTATACGTTTGCCTGCCTGGGATGGATGGCTTATATGTTTGCCTGCCTGGGATGGATGGCTTTTTCGTTTGTTTACCTGGGATGGATGGCTTTTTCGTTTGTCTGCCTGGGATGGATGGCTTTTCCGTTTGTCTGCCTGGGATGGATGGCTTTTTCGTTTGTCTGCCTGGGATGGATGGCTTTTTCGTTTGTCTGCCTGGGATGGATGGCTTTTTCGTTTGTCTGCCTCGAATGGATGGCTTTTTCGTTTGTCTGCCTCGAATGGATGGCTTTTTCGTTTGTCTGCCTGGGATGGATGGCTTTTCCGTTTGTCTGCCTGGGATGGATGGCTTATACGTTTGCCTGCCTGGGATGGATGGCTTATATGTTTGCCTGCCTGGGATGGATGGCTTTTTCGTTTGTCTGCCTGGAATGGATGGCTTTTTCGTTTGTCTGCCTGGGATGGATGGCTTTTCCGTTTGTCTGCCTGGGATGGATGGCTTATACGTTTGCCTGCCTGGGATGGATGGCTTATATGTTTGCCTGCCTGGGATGGATGGCTTTTTCGTTTGTCTGCCTGGGATGGATGGCTTTTTCGTTTGTCTGCCTGGGATGGATGGCTTTTTCGTTTGTCTGCCTGGGATAGATGGCTTTTTCGTTTGTCTGCCTGGAATGGATGGCTTTTTCGTTTGTCTGCCTGGAATGGATGGCTTTTTCGTTTGTCTGCCTGGGATGGATGGCTTTTCCGTTTGTCTGCCTGGGATGGATGGCTTATACGTTTGCCTGCCTGGGATGGATGGCTTATATGTTTGCCTGCCTGGGATGGATGGCTTTTTCGTTTGTCTGCCTGGAATGGATGGCTTTTTCGTTTGTCTGCCTGGGATGGATGTCTTTTTCGTTTGTCTGCCTGGGATGGATGGCTTTTCCGTTTGCCTGCCTGGGATGGATGGCTTTTCCGTTTGCCTGCCTGGGATGGATGGCTTTTTCGTTTGTCTGCCTGGGATGGATGGCTTTTTCGTTTGTCTGCCTGGGATGGATGGCTTTTCCGTTTGTCTGCCTGGGATGGATGGCTTATACGTTTGCCTGCCTGGGATGGATGGCTTATATGTTTGCCTGCCTGGGATGGATGGCTTTTTCGTTTGTCTGCCTGGGATGGATGGCTTTTTCGTTTGCCTGCCTGGGATGGATGGCTTTTTCGTTTGTCTGCCTGGGATGGATGGCTTTTTCGTTTGTCTGCCTGGAATGGATGGCTTTTTCGTTTGTCTGCCTGGAATGGATTGCTTTTTCGTTTGTCTGCCTGGGATGGATGGCTTTTCCGTTTGTCTGCCTGGGATGGATGGCTTATACGTTTGCCTGCCTGGGATGGATGGCTTATATGTTTGCCTGCCTGGGATGGATGGCTTTTTCGTTTGTCTGCCTGGAATGGATGGCTTTTTCGTTTGTCTGCCTGGGATGGATGGCTTTTCCGTTTGTCTGCCTGGGATGGATGGCTTATACGTTTGCCTGCCTGGGATGGATGGCTTATATGTTTGCCTGCCTGGGATGGATGGCTTTTTCGTTTGTCTGCCTGGAATGGATGGCTTTTTCGTTTGTCTGCCTGGAATGGATGGCTTTTTCGTTTGTCTGCCTGGGATGGATGGCTTTTTCGTTTGTCTGCCTGGGATGGATGGCTTTTCCGTTTGCCTGCCTGGGATGGATGGCTTTTTCGTTTGTCTGCCTGGGATGGATGGCTTTTTCGTTTGTCTGCCTGGGATGGATGGCTTTTCCGTTTGTCTGCCTGGGATGGATGGCTTTTCCGTTTGTCTGCCTGGGATGGATGGCTTATACGTTTGCCTGCCTGGGATGGATGGCTTATATGTTTGCCTGCCTGGGATGGATGGCTTTTTCGTTTGTCTGCCTGGGATGGATGGCTTTTCCGTTTGTCTGCCTGGGATGGATGGCTTATACGTTTGCCTGCCTGGGATGGATGGCTTATATGTTGGCCTGCCTGGGATGGATGGCTTTTTCGTTTGTCTGCCTGGAATGGATGGCTTTTTCGTTTGTCTGCCTGGGATGGATGGCTTTTCCGTTTGTCTGCCTGGGATGGATGGCTTTTTCGTTTGTCTGCCTTGGATGGATGGCTTTTTCGTTTGTCTGCCTGGGATGGATGGCTTTTCCGTTTGTCTGCCTGGGATGGATGGCTTATACGTTTGCCTGCCTGGGATGGATGGCTTTTTCGTTTGTCTGCCTGGGATGGATGGCTTTTTCGTTTGTCTGCCTGGGATGGATGGCTTTTCCGTTTGTCTGCCTGGGATGGATGGCTTATACGTTTGCCTGCCTGGGATGGATGGCTTATATGTTTGCCTGCCTGGGATGGATGGCTTTTTCGTTTGTCTGCCTGGGATGGATGGCTTTTTCGTTTGCCTGCCTGGGATGGATGGCTTTTTCGTTTGTCTGCCTGGGATGGATGGCTTTTTCGTTTGTCTGCCTGGAATGGATGGCTTTTTCGTTTGTCTGCCTGGAATGGATTGCTTTTTCGTTTGTCTGCCTGGGATGGATGGCTTTTCCGTTTGTCTGCCTGGGATGGATGGCTTATACGTTTGCCTGCCTGGGATGGATGGCTTATATGTTTGCCTGCCTGGGATGGATGGCTTTTTCGTTTGTCTGCCTGGAATGGATGGCTTTTTCGTTTGTCTGCCTGGGATGGATGGCTTTTCCGTTTGTCTGCCTGGGATGGATGGCTTATACGTTTGCCTGCCTGGGATGGATGGCTTATATGTTTGCCTGCCTGGGATGGATGGCTTTTTCGTTTGTCTGCCTGGAATGGATGGCTTTTTCGTTTGTCTGCCTGGAATGGATGGCTTTTTCGTTTGTCTGCCCGGGATGGATGGCTTTTTCGTTTGTCTGCCTGGGATGGATGGCTTTTCCGTTTGCCTGCCTGGGATGGATGGCTTTTTCGTTTGTCTGCCTGGGATGGATGGCTTTTTCGTTTGTCTGCCTGGGATGGATGGCTTTTCCGTTTGTCTGCCTGGGATGGATGGCTTTTCCGTTTGTCTGCCTGGGATGGATGGCTTATACGTTTGCCTGCCTGGGATGGATGGCTTATATGTTTGCCTGCCTGGGATGGATGGCTTTTTCGTTTGTCTGCCTGGGATGGATGGCTTTTTCGTTTGTCTGCCTGGGATGGATGGCTTTTTCGTTTGTCTGCCTGGGATGGATGGCTTTTTCGTTTGTCTGCCTGGGATGGATGGCTTTTCCGTTTGTCTGCCTGGGATGGATGGCTTATACGTTTGCCTGCCTGGGATGGATGGCTTATATGTTTGCCTGCCTGGGATGGATGGCTTTTTCGTTTGTCTGCCTGGAATGGATGGCTTTTTCGTTTGTCTGCCTGGGATGGATGGCTTTTCCGTTTGTCTGCCTGGGATGGATGGCTTTTTCGTTTGTCTGCCTTGGATGGATGGCTTTTTTGTTTGTCTGCCTGGGATGGATGGCTTTTCCGTTTGTCTGCCTGGGATGGATGGCTTATACGTTTGCCTGCCTGGGATGGATGGCTTTTTCGTTTGTCTGCCTGGAATGGATGGCTTTTTTTGTTTGTCTGCCTGGGATGGATTGCTTTTCCGTTTGTCTGCCTGGGATGGATGGCTTTTTCGTTTGTCTGCCTGGGATGGATGGCTTTTTCGTTTGTCTGCCTGGGATGGATGGCTTTTCCGTTTGTCTGCCTGGGATGGATGGCTTATACGTTTGCCTGCCTGGGATGGATGGCTTATATGTTTGCCTGCCTGGGATGGATGGCTTTTTCGTTTGTCTGCCTGGGATGGATGGCTTTTTCGTTTGTCTGCCTGGGATGGATGGCTTTTTCGTTTGTCTGCCTGGGATGGATGGCTTTTTCGTTTGTCTGCCTGGGATGGATGGCTTTTTCGTTTGTCTGCCTGGGATGGATGGCTTTTTGGTTTGTCTGCCTCGAATGGATGGCTTTTTCGTTTGTCTGCCTCGAATGGATGGCTTTTTCGTTTGTCTGCCTGGGATGGATGGCTTTTCCGTTTGTCTGCCTGGGATGGATGGCTTATACGTTTGCCTGCCTGGGATGGATGGCTTATATGTTTGCCTGCCTGGGATGGATGGCTTTTTCGTTTGTCTGCCTGGAATGGATGGCTTTTTCGTTTGTCTGCCTGGGATGGATGGCTTTTCCGTTTGTCTGCCTGGGATGGATGGCTTATACGTTTGCCTGCCTGGGATGGATGGCTTATATGTTTGCCTGCCTGGGATGGATGGCTTTTTCGTTTGTCTGCCTGGAATGGATGGCTTTTTCGTTTGTCTGCCTGGGATGGATGGCTTTTCCGTTTGCCTGGGATGGATGGCTTTTTCGTTTGTCTGCCTGGGATGGATGGCTTATACGTTTGTCTGCCTGGGATGGATGGCTTTTCCGTTTGTCTGCCTGGGATGGATGGCTTTTTCGTTTGTCTGCCTGGGATGGATGGCTTTTTCGTTTGTCTGCCTGGGATTGATGGCTTTTTCGTTTGTCTTCCTGGGATGGATGGCTTTTTCGTTTGTCTGCCTGGGATGGATGGCTTTTTCGTTTGTCTGCCTGGGATGGATGGCTATTTCGTTTGTCTTCCTGGGATGGATGGCTTTTCCGTTTGTCTGCCTGGGATGGATGGCTTATACGTTTGCCTGCTTGGGATGGATGGCTTTTTCGTTTGTCTGCCTGGAATGGATGGCTTTTTCGTTTGTCTGCCTGGGATGGATGGCTTTTCCGTTTGTCTGCCTGGGATGGATGGCTTTTTCGTTTGTCTGCCTGGGATGGATGGCTTTTTCGTTTGTCTGCCTGGGATGGATGGCTTTTCCGTTTGTCATCCTGGGATGGATGGCTTATACGTTTGCCTGCCTGGGATGGATGGCTTATATGTTTGCCTGCCTGGGATGGATGGCTTTTTCGTTTGTCTGCCTGGGATGGATGGCTTTTTCGTTTGTCTGCCTGGGATGGATGGCTTTTTCGTTTGTCTTCCTGGGATGGATGGCTTTTTCGTTTGTCTGCCTGGGATGGATGGCTTTTTCGTTTGTCTGCCTGGGATGGATGGCTATTTCGTTTGTCTTCCTGGGATGGATGGCTTTTCCGTTTGTCTGCCTGGGATGGATGGCTTATACGTTTGCCTGCCTGGGATGGATGGCTTTTTCGTTTGTCTGCCTGGAATGGATGGCTTTTTCGTTTGTCTGCCTGGGATGGATGGCTTTTCCGTTTGTCTGCCTGGGATGGATGGCTTTTTCGTTTGTCTGCCTGGGATGGATGGCTTTTTCGTTTGTCTGCCTGGGATGGATGGCTTTTCCGTTTGTCATCCTGGGATGGATGGCTTATACGTTTGCCTGCCTGGGATGGATGGCTTATATGTTTGCCTGCCTGGGATGGATGGCTTTTTCGTTTGTCTGCCTGGGATGGATGGCTTTTTCGTTTGTCTGCCTGGGATGGATGGCTTTTTCGTTTGTCTGCCTGGGATGGATGGCTTTTTCGTTTGTCTGCCTGGGATGGATGGCTTTTTCGTTTGTCTGCCTGGAATGGATGGCTTTTTCGTTTGTCTGCCTGGAATGGATGGCTTTTCTGTTTGTCTGCCTGGAATGGATGGCTTTTTCGTTTGTCTGCCTCGAATGGATGGCTTTTTCGTTTGTCTGCCTGGGATGGATGGCTTTTCCGTTTGTCTGCCTGGGATGGATGGCTTTTCCGTTTGTCTGCCTGGGATGGATGGCTTATACGTTTGCCTGCCTGGGATGGATGGCTTATATGTTTGCCTGCCTGGGATGGATGGCTTTTTCGTTTGTCTGCCTGGAATGGATGGCTTTTTCGTTTGTCTGCCTGGGATGGATGGCTTTTCCGTTTGTCTGCCTGGGATGGATGGCTTATACGTTTGCCTGCCTGGGATGGATGGCTAATATGTTTGCCTGCCTGGGATGGATGGCTTTTTCGTTTGTCTGCCTGGAATGGATGGCTTTTTCGTTTGTCTGCCTGGGATGGATGGCTTTTCCGTTTGTCTGCCTGGGATGGATGGCTTTTTCGTTTGTCTGCCTGGGATGGATGGCTTATACGTTTGTCTGCCTGGGATGGATGGCTTTTCCGTTTGTCTGCCTGGGATGGATGGCTTTTTCGTTTGTCTGCCTGGGATGGATGGCTTTTTCGTTTGTCTGCCTGGGATGGATGGCTTTTTCGTTTGTCTTCCTGGGATGGATGGCTTTTTCGTTTGTCTGCCTGGGATGGATGGCTTTTTCGTTTGTCTGCCTGGGATGGATGGCTTTTCCGTTTGTCTGCCTGGGATGGATGACTTTTTCGTTTGTCTGCCTGGGATGGATGGCTTTTTCGTTTGTCTGCCTGGGATGGATGGCTTTTTCGTTTGTCTGCCTGGGATGGATGGCTTTTCCGTTTGCCTGCCTGGGATGGATGGCTTTTCCGTTTGTCTGCCTGGGATGGATGGCTTTTTCGTTTGTCTGCCTGGGATGGATGGCTTTTCCGTTTGTCTGCCTGGAATGGCTGGCTGAACAATTGGATTGATCAAACAAGTTCTTAAAAAATTGTCTAATGTTCATTTCACTAAACTAATTTTATCTCTTCCTCTGTGATTTCTAATATTTTTGAATATTAAATAATTAAAATTTCTTCATTATTCTTTAATATTCTTTTATGTAATTTAAGTTTACTTCTATCATTATTTTAAATTTCAAATCCTGGATTTTTACTCTCTCTGTCTTTGAAAACCTATATTTTTTTAAATTTCTAAACGTGAGATAATCAGTAGTTTTAGTTTTTCCCAACAATTTGTCCGATTTCATTTGACCGTTTTGTAACATTTTGTTATACTTTTATGTGTTCAATTGAACCATGATAAATGAATGTCTATAGTGGACGACACTATTTTTCAATATTGTGTAGTTGTCTCTTTTTTTTTTTTTTCTTTTTAAACTTTAGATATTATGTTTCTGAATTTTTGAACTTGGGATTGAAAATTTTGTATTCTTTGAACTATTTCAGACTATTGCTCTCATCTGTAGTTTTGTAATTGTTTTTTTATGCTTTTATGTATTCAATTAAACCATAATAAATAAATGTCTATTGTGGATGACACTATTGTAATATTGTTTACTTTGCTGTAATTTTTCAATATTGTGAATTATGTTTTTATTTTCTTGGTCCATTTAGGTGTTTCCCACAACATACCTCTACTTCGAGATATTTTAACGGAGAAAAAGTTCATCGATGGGGATTTGACCACAAACTATTTACAAGACACTTATCCTGAAGGATTTAAAGGTGAGCACTTTTGTTATTTATTTTAAAGTTTGTCATCTTTATGACAGTTGTAAATATTCATAGGGGAGAGGTCTAACTCCATACTTCTATAACCATTAAAGTGGAGTTGCAAATGCTCGTTCAAGAATTGGTGTTCTTTTCAAGTTCTCTTTCTCTGAGCATAATAGTCTCATCTTGTGTGCTGAATATGAATATGAAACTGCATCTGGTTATTAGGTCTTTAGTTTAGTGAAACCTTAGTTGCTATTACTTTCAGGCAGTATCTACCAGCATCCCATCTATGGGTTAAATAGAATTCATAGGAATCTTTAATCTAATGATTCCCATGCTATCTGACATCCGGTGCTACTAAATCAAGCTGTCTGAAGATACTGGTTTCTTGACATAAAATACACCAAGCATTAATGTTATTGTTTTAAACTTTTTGAAACAAGTATTGATTATTTGTATTATTTTGATTCTTCAGGCTACTGTTTTCCTCTTACGTGTTATTTTTACAATGTTTCAGCCGATGTAACTTCAGACCTTCTTCAGATGTCGAACTCGGGAATTTACACAGAATTACAAATGGAACCTTTATTCTATGCATGGGGGTAGCAATGTCTCGTTCTGTCAGCTTCACAATGTTTCAGTCAATGTCAACTCCAAACTTCTTCAATTGTATCTCGTTAGACTCTGGGAATATTTCTGTCGAACTCGAGAATCTGCACAGAATTTTGAACAGAATCCTTTATTTAATCCCTGGGGGTAGCATGCTCTTGTTCTGTCAATCATGACTAGGTAGACGTCCTAAGTACTTTGTGATTCTATTTTATGTTGTCCACACTGAGGATTGAACCTCAACTTACAGAAGAATGTAGCGTTTAAAAGTAAATTTCACAAAGTACTCTATCCTCTGCACTATGGGTTTCTCCAAGTTTCAACCTCTGTCTCATCACCGCAATGCTGCATGTCTGTGCTTACTTTTGTTGTTAAAGTCCAAATTTTCGCCAATAACCTGGCTTTGTCAAGGAGAGGACTAGTCCGATTTAGTTTTTTTTCTTTTTCTTTGCACTTTAACCGAGCGATTACACACATGGATTTGAAACAGCACCGACACAAGACGTCTCTCTCTTCGAAAGGCTTTGACCTCTTAATAACATTATTGGCAAAAATTCGGACTTTAACAACAACAACAACAACAACAACAAAAAGTAAATAAAAATGTTATCATTTCATAACATTTTCAGGTTTTCAAATGTTCTCATTTAAATTTATATGAAAATGTTTTCTAAAATGTGTGACTATTTCTTAAAAGTATATATATATATATATATATATATATATATATATATGACTAGAGTGCCATCAGTTCGAATCAAAGCCAAAACATACTCTCCAGCCCCATTCCTTAGCCTCTGAACCATGCCCATACACATATTTATAAATACGCTCTCATTTTTCGGGTTTAATTTTTCGGATTTTCCTTTTAATTGAGCACTCTGCTGGATTTCTTTTTCCAAAAAAAACAAAAAACTAATCATAATTATATGTATGTATATTCACCTGTCGGCTCTTTTTTAAAAGCTGGAATTGCTCGATTGTTGAAGACAAGATGTAAGCAAGCAAGGTCCACAGTTTTATAATTATATAGATAAGAAAATCAAATTTTATGGGCAATAACTTAACAATACTTTAAATTTGTGATATTTAGATTGTAATGCCTATGAATTCCCATTAATTGCTTGAAGATGATTTTCTTTATAAAATAAAACTACTTGAAAATATCATATTCCAAAAATCACATAAATTGATTGTTTTGTCACAGATACGTACATATTTGGAATTTTTTTTGTTATTTACTATAGAGGAATTCTGGACAAGAATCAATGTATGTTTCTAATAACGACATATTTTTGCTAGTGCATATGTATTGTAAGGACTTTCTTTTTCTCTACCTGCATCTGTATTTTTTGTTTTGTTCTTCAGGCAAACAACTGACGCCTACTGATTTGTCAGAGTTGGCATCTATTGCTGGTGTTTTACACGCCAAAAAAGAATTACGCTCATATGACGTCATTAATCAAGATGTGTAAGTAAAAAAAAAAAAAAAACAAAACAATTTTAATAAAAATACAATCTAATAAAAATATTGTACTCTGACTTTAGAACCAATTAAGAGTAAGGGAGATAATTCTCTACATAATACATATTTTGAATTATATATTCAGCAATTTTTTATGGAGTTTTTGAATTTTTGAGATGAGGATTGGTTATTCATATTATTTCGATTCTGTTCTCATCTTGAGTGTTGTTTCGCGTGTATCTTGTCGAACTCGAGAATTTGGACGGAATTTCGAGAGGAACCCTTTATTTACTCCATGGGAGTAGCATGCTCTTGGTCTGTCAGTCATGATTGGATAGAGGTCCTACGAGAGTAATTCGCAATTGTATTTTTCAGTTGCCCATACCGAGGATTAAACCTTCAACCTTCAGGAGAATATCACTTTTTACAATTGATTTTTCCAAGTACTCTAACCACTGTGCCATGAGTCCTTGAATAAAATTGAGTTTTGCTTAAAAAAGAAACCAGAGAATTCAAATCATAACAAGGGAGATAATTATTTTCAGAACACTAAAAATCTTAGGCCAATTTAGCGAAACTCAATTTTTTGCTAATGATTTTCAAAAACTGTTTTCATTAATAATTAATTTTCTACCTTATCATTTTTTGTAATTTTTGGATATGTTCATTACTGTGACCTAACCATTAAGTAGATACCATTGGTTTTACTTAAAATTCAGCATATTAATTTTCAAATTTTCCCTAATAACAAAGAAGCACCTCAAATTTTTCTTCACAACAAATAATTTCTTTATAAAAAAATACTGGGGCAGAGCAACTTGCTTATTTAACTTTAATCTTATTCCAAATAAGCAAGTTGCTCTGTTCCACCCTATACTTCACTGATTAAATGATGTCTACAAAGATGCTTTTCCCCTTTCTTAGAAAACCAGTCAGTCACATTAATTAATTACTGTGTGAAATTTTGCTTTTCCTGTTTTAAATTACTTTTCTATTGTTCGTACATTATTATAGCCAGAAAAAACAACTTTACAAATTACAGTAGATTTAAAACACCAACATTCGATAAAGAAACCTTGCCTCAAAATATATTATAGAACATGGTTACACACATTAGATCACTGTGTAGATGGTTTGAATAAACAAGAAGACATTTTGAATAAACAAGTAAGATTTATTATAAAAAATATGAATGTAAACCAAAAAACATATCACTTCTCAACTTTAACCTTAATCTAACATATTTCCATTACTTGATTTGTAATAACCTTTTATGACTACTTTATATACATATTACATGCAATGCTTCAAGCAAACTACATCTCGTTTTATATATATATATATATATATATTAGCATGGATACCCGGTGTTGTCTGGAGTGACATGAAGTTTGGTTTGGACACACCCACTATACTAAGGATATTGAGCAGTTTTTCATTATTATATGTCAACTCCATTATTACCCCCACAAAAATGTAATCGTCCAGAAAAAAGAAGTATGTGATAACCTCTCCACCAGATATTTCAGCAGAAGGGATATGGAGAGAAGTTATTCTGTAGATATTGAGCACTTTTTTATGACTATGTACCAGTTTAAGCGAATTTCTTTAATGCTGCTTCAGTCTAGAAGATATGATTTTACGGTCGGTTGCAACGAAAACAAACTGTAAATAATTCAGTTACAAAAATACCAAAGTAACGTTTTTATGTTATTAAGATGATTAGTTATGACTTATTGAGTTATTAAAGAAGAAAAACAATAGCAATTACGGTGTAAAAAAAAAAATACCAAAGTAACGTTTTTATGTTATTAAAATGATTAGTTATGACTTATTGAGTTATTTAAAGAAGAAAAACAATAGCAATTACGATGTAAAAAAAAAAAGAAGTGATTTACGTAACCCTCAAAATAAGATAAATTTTTTGTTGTAATTTAATTAACCGCTGCTAAAAAAATTCCAAATAAATAATACAAAGTTGAAAAAACTTAACCCAGTTTAAGTGCAAAAAAGAAAAAAAAAAAGACTGATAAAAAAATGTAAAAGAAATTTTTGTTTTTGTTTTAAATAAAGAAATAAAGGATTGTGATTGGATTGTTTGTTTCTATTAAATAAAAATGTAACTCTCTGATTAAAAAAAAATTGAAATAAGGAAATTGTTTTTTGTTTTAATATAACTATCTGTCAAAATTACAAAACAACACTGTTTAAAAGGAAAAAAAAATACATACAGCTATTCAGTAAAATCGATTTTCCTTATTGTAATATGCAAATGAGGTTACTACTTGAGCATATATTTAGCAAGAATCGTACTATATATAAAAATAAATGAACTAAAGTTTATGCAAGTAGATTTTCAGTATGAAAATTAATTAGAAAAGTAATTGACTTTTTATATATATTAATCAAATTGTGAATAAACAAATAAACGGACAGGAATATATATAATTTTTTAATTAATATAAACAAATTTACATGGTTATGACACTAGACATGCTAATGTTTCAGACAGATGGTCAGTTAAAACTACAAGTCCTCATCAGGCGACTTAATATATGGTTGCTTTCCGCAGAAGAAACCAGTCCTCCAAAAAATTTTTTTTGAGGATATTTTTACGACTGATTTCTTCTGTAAAGAGCAGCTATTTATTAAGTCACCTGACGAGGACTTGTGGTTTTAACCGACTGTTTGTCTGAAACATTAGCATGTCCAGTATCGCGACCATTTAAATTTGTTTATATTAATAAAAATATATATTGCTCTTTTATTTAGCAGTCTTAATAACTTTGTTAAATTCATTAGCTATCACTGTTGTAAACCTATGACTTGGTATATATATATATATATACATATATATATATATATATATGAAGATCATTCCAAAAGTAAAGCCTCCTATTTAACTCTAACTTGAAGAGCTACAAAGATGGGAGTAGTACCATTAAAATGAACAACCTTTTTGTACTCCAGAATTTATTTTTCTACATAGTTAGCAGTATTCTCAGTACACTTTTGCCAGAAATTCAATGATACATTTTTGCTTCTGTCAGTATCTGCAACAAAGAGATGAAACTTTCGCATTCAGTTATCATAACAATGCAATTTGCAATCCCTTCTTATCCAGTAAGGTGGAATTAAATAAAAAATAGGAGGTATTACTTTTGGAACAACCCTTGTATTTAAAGATAATTATGCACAGGCAAGTATCACAGGTGAAATGAACAGATAAATGACTTCTACAAAAAAGGTGATACACTTATTACTAGCAGTAGAGCTCCAGAATCCTGGTTTCAAATTTTGCTAGGTTTAGCCATGCTGATAAATCATATAATGACTAAACATGTCTATGGATAATTATATCTACAATGGAAATATATATTGCTCCCCATCGTGGGGCATCACATTGTTTAGAGCAAATTATTCCCAATTAGCATTTGGGTAATGCTTTAGTATCACAGGCAAAATAAATAGCTGATATATATAATAAATAAAATTACAATCTACGTGGATCAACCAGCGTTTTGACATTAACGTCTTCTCAAAACTTTATAGTCCCGCATAAACTATTGAGCACTTTTGAAAAAAGAAGTATTGGTTTTAAGCTCATTATCAATATGTTTGAACTTAATTAAATAGAATTCGTTATAATTATTTCAGCGTCTCGTAAATGAAAAAAAAGTTTATACTGTTGTTGACTTTCCTGTGACCGACCTGACTCGTGCAATCCTCCCATTAAACATATGCATTTGTTGCACTACACAATACGTTTCTTTTTTTTTTTTTTTTTTTACTACTGTTTTGATAGTCTGTTTCTCCAAATATTTAGAGCCTTATCTTAAGTGCCAAGTCTTGCATCCATACACACACACACACACACACACACACACACACACACACACACACATTGCATCTCTAGTGTAATAGCTGTATTGATATCTTATTTCAGAAATTCTTCACATTCTCAACATGTTGTTTATGCAGTTGCAATTCTTCACACTTTTTAGTGAATGTACTCCTAAGATATTTGTAGTCTTGGATTCATTCCAATTCTTTGCGTTCTGCTTTTTAAATGGATTTTTGCTGTTGTTGTTTTACTGATGTCTATTGACGTATTTTTTTTTTTTACATTCCAACTTCCAGATTAGGCTGTCTGAAGGTACTTAAATTCCTGATTTAAAATGCACCAAACACTGATGTTTTTGTTTTTGTTCCTTTCGTTTTTACAAAACTCAATCATGTTCTGCAAAGCCAAAATCTAAAACAACAATTTTCTCTTACAAAAACGACCAAACCAACAGTCCAACACCATTAATAAATATTTGAAGATAAAGAACTTGAAACATAGATTCTGTTAACAAAATAACGGGATTCTGCATTAAATAATCTGAAAAGGGTTGATATGCCATAAAACAAAATAACCAAACCAGCTTAATTATGACTTCAAAGTCATAATTACAATTTATGCAATCTATTAGTACGTTTATTAAAAATAATCTTCACAAGTCTGTGTTGTAGCAATAGGCAAGGGAGATAACTTTTATAAACCTATTTATTTGGTCTTTAATTATTCCCCTTGATAATAAATGTAACTACTTTCATGTAAAATTTTATTTTTGTATTTTTTGGATTCTATTATAATTTTTCATTTTTCCTGTAGATCACGATCTGAAATACCATCTTCCTGGAATCTTGTGGTTTTCTTTGAAGATGAACAAGTAAATGTTGGAGTGAAGCATTTGCCAGATTTAGAACAATATCAGGTAGAAAATTGCATTGTAGTCTCGTTATATATTAGGAAAAACAAAAAAAAAAATATTTAAAAAAGTTTTTCTATGGAAGTAATTCAGATCAGTTGAACAGTGATCACTTCGATCTGTTTTTATAATTCCAGGATTTCTTAATGAGTTTTTACAAAATGTAAAAACATCAAACAGTAACTACAATTATATAATATTTCCTCTTTTTCTTTATAACATTCTCAGCTTTTTTTTTTTTTTAATTTTAATTATGTTTGTTAATTGTTTTTTTTATCTAAGACTTTGCCTATTATTTGAATGTATTAATGATTATTGGATAATGAAACATTTCTCAAGATAAATAGAAAAAAATATTGCCATTTTTAAGGATTTTTTTTTTCATATTTTAAACTGTATTTAATAGCATATTAATATACAGGGTGGTCGCTAGAAAAGTGGGAAATATGAAGTTCAGCTTAGATCATGAATAAAATGCGTGATTGCTATTTTTTGATTGCACCGGAAGATTGGCCCTCAAAAAGTCCAGACTTAAATGTCATGGATTACTGTGCTTGGAGCTTATTAACAAAAATGCAGAACTGTCGACGTGACATACACTGTATTGATGACTTGAAAACGTGCTTGGCAAGAGCTTGGAATGATATCCCACAAGTTACCCTTCAAAATGCCACACAAGCTTGGATTTCTAGGTTAAGACACTGCAGTGAAGTGCACGGACAACATTTTGAGTATCTATGAGTATAATTTAACATTCGTCTTTTGAAAAACTTTGTAAAAATTATTCTTTGTAAAAATAAATCGTTGTTTGACAAATTTCCTGCTTTTCTAGCGACCACCCTGTATAAGCAGTAAATGTTTGAAGTTAGTAACATGTAAGTTAATTTTACACTCAGCATTCTTACCATTGTTGGCTAAACTTTCACCCTAAACAGTCAATTCTATTTGGCTCAATTACATAATACACATGTAATTCAAGTTTCGCACTGTTGCATATGTGCTAGTTTGCAGTATGTATATCATGTGACCAAATCAGTTGAATCTATGCTAGTTGGTGTTATACATTGCTTCATGCCATGCGTTATTTAACTGCTGCACAGTTGAATTTATTAAAGACTAACCTGGATGCCTGGTATTGGCCAGGTGTTTATAGGTATGTGTTGAGCAAAAAAAAAAAAAATAAGTTGTAGTAGGCAGGCAAGCTCAAACCTGTGACGCGAAGACAGAAAAGAAAGTGGAAGTGTGTGTAAGGGTGGTGATTGAGCAAAAAAAAAAAAAAAAAAAAATTAAAAAAAAGTAACACCTTTTCCCAAACTTACTATGTTAAAGAGAGAGTCGGGCGCCATTTTGAATTGTCCAATACATCGGTAAACACTGCATGTTTTTGGAGCTGAATAAACATGTTACATTGAATAAAAAATATATTCAGTTTGGTAGAAAAGTAACTTATCTTGCCTTTGATAACATTTTTTTGTTATATATTTGTTTTTTGACAACTTTTTGGAATCTGTGTACAGTAATACAAACCCAACATTTTTTTTATGTTCTGAATCGTGTTCTTTTTGTTTTTTCTTTTTTGTCAATTTATTTTCTTGTTACCAGTGACTATGTCCTGGTGAAATGCTGGTTGAAAGAGCTTTAAGTGATAGGTTTCTGACTATTTTATTTAAATGTACAGGGTGGTCGCTAGAAAAGCGGGAAATTTGTCAAACAACGATTTATTTTTACAAAGAATAATTTTTACAAAGTTTTTCAAAGACAAATGTTATATTATACTCATAGATATTCAAAATGTTGTCCGTGCAATTCACTGCAGCGTCAAACCACGGTTTATTTTTACAACACTCACACGGCACCAATCAAAAAATAGCAATCACACATTTTATTCATAATCTAAACTGACCTTCAAATTTCTTGCTTTTCTAGCGACCACCTTGTATTTGAAAATTTTGTACCTCTGAACATACATTTAAATCCTAATTCTGTGCAATTGTCATCTTTTTCAGGTGACTGTGGCTGGCCATACAGCTACGATTCCTGATGAATTCAATTTATACCAAGCAAAAATGGTTGCCAGTATTAATGGGAAGAAACACACTCTTCAGGTATGAAGTTTAATAGTTTTAGATTTTTTTGTGCTTGTCCATATTTCCATTTATTTTAAATTTGATCTACATACCCATGACGGAAAGAAAATATCATATTCCAAAAATCTTGTAAATTGACAAAGTAGATTTATTTTTAAATAAGAAATCAAATTTTTATGGCTAACTGAGGAGTGACTGTCTCACAACATCATTTTGAAAACAAGCTGAAGATAACGGAGATAACTTCAAATAATTCAAACTTGCAAGAATTTAGAAAACCATTCTTAACATGGAGGACAAGGCATTTGAAAAGACTCAAATTCGCTAAAAAAATTATTTTCTGTATAAAAGTATAACTAGATTAATTTGTGTGATTTTTGGAATATGATATTTTCTATCATACGTATGTACATCATACAGATTTTTCTTTATTTTTGTTTTTTTAATATAAGGGGATAGGAAGATTTTAGACAAGCACTGAATTTAATTAATTTTTTTTTTTTTTTTTTTTAGAAATTAAATATATATATTTTTTATTTGTTCTCCAAGAGATTTTAACCATATAAGTTTTTGTTTTAGAAAGTATTGTTTTTATGGTGGAGAGAATGGGATTAAAGTTAATAACCGATGGCTATCAAATAAAAATTAAAAAATTTTTTTTATTACATTTTCACCCTAAACAAGGCACATCACCACTTTGATGTAGGGGGCTACTATCAGGGACATAAGCTACAGGGGTACTATGTAGGGAGTTGGGCAGCAAGATGTCAGTTCACGTTACACTTGAACTTCTGCATGTCAGTACAGTTGGGGAAACAGGAACCCAAAAGGGAATTCCAAAGTCTATTGGTTCTGGGGAAGAAACTACTGGAGTAGAAAGCTCTCTTACATCTAGGGATCTCTACTGTGAAAGGGTGAGATTTAGCTGTTTGTCAGGGGGTATTTACGTCGAAGGGGTACAAGTGCTTGCAGTTTGTTAACTCATCATAGAGTTAAAATACTTGTAGAACACGCAGAGGGATGCAACATTTCGTCAATGAAACAGAGGCTGAAGCTTAGATGACAGTTCAGGACCTATCAGGTTGGCGACTCTCTTTTGAACCTTGTCCAGGAGCGAGAGACTAGTAGCAGATGCACCAGCCCAAATATGACAACAATACTCCATACATGGGCGTGCCTTATAGAAGTACAGGATACTTTCGGGCGTTAGTAGCTTTCTAGCACGGTAGAGAGAACCTACCTTTTTTGCAGTGGTCCTGACAATACTCTCAATGTAATTTTTCCAACTCCTGTTTCCTGTGAACGTTAGGCCGACCCTTTGGTGCCCAAAATGAAAATGTTTAAAATCATTTCTGTGTATACACTCATCTTAATTAATAAAAGCACAAAAACATTTTAAGCCAATTGGATATGTTTCTCTGAATTTATCAAATTTGTTGTTTTGATGCACCTTGAGTGAATAAAAAGCTAGATTTTTCCCTCGATTAAAATTGGAAGCCAAAGTCTACGATAGAACTAACATCTGCTTTACTCCAGTTTCTCTCTGTCAGGTGTTTGGGCAAGCCAAGTAATACATTTTTCAACTTGTATTATTATAAGCATAAACACTGTGATATCAACGCATATACATAAACACAATGCATTAACTGTTTCACACTATTGTCTGCTCATTAAAAATAAACGCATAAACTTATTCTTTTAATACTCCTAACATTTCTCACTGAATTTTTTACAACGAAAACAAATGAACTTTCAATCAATTGATCCTTAGAATAAACCATACTTGTATAACAGAAATATTTTTCTTTTCATTCAATTTTTGTCGCCTTTAAAAATGAAACAATTTATATCTCTCAGATAAAAGCAAGCTTTTATCCTTATTCAAATATAAACCAACCACATAGCATATAATCAGAAGTCGAGTTTTATATTTACATGCATAAATAGCATGACGGTTTGCTGTGCTGTGTAACCGTAGTTGAGATGAATGCATTTTATTCATTTTTGATGTACATTATTGTTTGTATCTTCAAAAGGTATATTTCGAACTTGATTTTTGACCAGTTTTGATTACGATTTTTCAAATCAATGGATAATCCACGGCCCTTAAATCATCAACTCTGGTTTCCTTGATGTCTTAGCTAACGAATACTCTTTGTCCTGCAAGCATTCTCAAAATATGAAGAAACATTCTATGTAAACTTTCATTTTAAACATCAAAATCCTGTTTTTGTACTCATTATTTTGTTTGTTTTCTATATAACATTTCTTGCACTTGCTGACATTTGAGTATTATCACTGAAACAGTTTTCCTTAAAATGGTTTTCTCCAAAAAAATCTCTCTACCAGCTGGAACCCTTAAAAGGATCCCTTCAAAAACCAACTAAGCAGAATTTTCTGTGAATTTTTATTTGATTCATGAATTTTATAGACATTAACCTTTGAAAGCCAACCTCCATAATAGATTTTTAATCAATTAAAGTCAAAGAAAGAAAATGTCAAGTGTCTTATTAACCCTGTACCTGTTTTATGAGTATTTTAATGGAATGTCCTCTGATGAACTCCTTGCACTTGTGCTCCCTTGATGTACATATCCCAGACAAACCCGCTTGGCAACAAAATTATACCCCTTCACTGTTGAGGTCTCTAAATGTCAGTTTTCTACTTAATAGCTTCTTTCCTAGAACAGCTAGACTTTGGAATTCCCTTCCTGCTACCTGCTTCTGAAACTGTGCTGACATGCAGAAGTTCAGATGCAATGTAAACCAACATCTTAATCTTTCTTAATTAGCCCTTTATGTTCAACTAGCATTTCAGCCCGGCGTTGCCTGGGTGTTTGGAGGTGTATGTTGAGCAAAAAAAAAAAAAAAAAGCGGTCAATTTTTTAAAACTTTGACCCCTATTATGACCCCTTAACATTTATTGTTTTGGGCTCAAATCAAGTTATTAAGTTAGATCCATGTCCAAGGAACCTATATCCAAATTTTCAAGTGTTTAGACCCAAAATTGACGGAGGAGTTTAGTAGAGTTCTCAAATAGTTAAATCGTTGAACTTTGACTCCTTAACAGCCAAATTTCTGGCCGAAACAGATCACAAAGATTTTCCCAAATCTCAGTACCCTGTGCATCAAATTTCGAGTCTGTAGACTAAAAATTGACAGTTATTGCGTAGGGAAATGTATACACACAGACACTTTCACTTTTATTGATATACTAGCAGTTCCGCCTGGTTTTGCTCAGGCCCTATGTACTGTTCATAATTTATGTGCATATGTATATATTAAAAAGTGTGAATATGTATGGTAATGCCTTTCTATATAAGAGTATTCCTTAACTACCATAGAGAAAATTTGGTAGAGACCACAGACGTCAATTTTTTTAAACTTTGGCCCCGATTTTGACCCCTTAACATTTACTGTTTTGGACTCAAATAAATTATAAAGTTAGATCCATATCCAAGGAATCTTTATCTAAAATCTCAACAGTTTAGACCCAAAATCGGGGGAGGAGTTTTGTAGAGTTCTCAAAGGTCAAATCATTAAACTTTGACCCCTTAACAGCAAAAATTGTAGCCGAAACAGGTATAAAAAGATTTTCCCAAATCTCAATACCCCGTATGTCAAATTTGGAGTCTGTAGACAGAAAATTGACAGAGTTATTGTGTAAGGAAATGTACACAGACAGACACACGCACACATTTTCACTTTTATAGATATACTAGCATTTCAGCCCGGCGTTGCCTGGGTGTTTGGATGTGTATGTTAAGCGCAAAAAAAATGTGGTAGTAGAAAGGCAAGCTCGAACCCGTACCGCGAAGGAGGAAAAGAATGTGGAAAAAACCTGATGTCTATGCTGTTACGACCACCGCCAAACCAGAAGTGACATTTTTAAAAATTAAGACTAGACAATCAAAAGGAGAGGATGACTTTCAAAAATATCGGCGAAAAAAGCGACCCCCCCCTCTCATGTAGAAAAGTGCCCAGTTTAAGGTGAAGATATTAATGTTTTTAGCCAATTTTTCGATATTTGTCGTTTGAAAGGTCGGGCTTTAAAATGATACTGATCTTTGTAAAATCTGTTGCCTCTGTCAAAAGTTTCGGGAAAACATGCATACATACATACATACATTTATATATTGGTAACTAAAAGTTTTCGACCCGAACCGATTAAAAAGCTTGCCCTATCTCTGAATATCCTTTATGTCAAATTTCAAATGTTTAGACCAGAAATTGTCTGAGTAATTTGGTAGAGACCGCAGAGGTCAATTTTTTTAAACTTTGACCCCTATTATGACCCTATTATGATTATTGTTTTGGGCTCAAATCAAGTTATTAAGTTAGATCCATGTCCAAGGAACCTATATCTAAAATTTTAAGTGGTTAGACCCCAAATTGTAGAAGGAGTTTGGTAGAGTTCTCAAAGGTCAAATCGTTGAACTTTGACCCCTTAATCGCCAAATTTCTGGCTGAAAACCGATCACCTTGATTTTCCCAAATCTCAGTACCCTGTATATCAAATTTCGAGCCTGTAGACTTAAAATTGACAGACTTATTGCCTAGGGAAATGTACACAGACACACAGAAAGACCGATACACAGACACGTTCACTTTTATATATAGATAGATTGGCAATATGCCTTGTTTGGGGTGAAGATGAGTAAAAAAATAGGTACTTGTGCACATAGCGAACCAGACGTAACTAAGCAAGCGCTCGGATTTGTCCGGCGCATGACGTCAACGGCCGGATATAACCGAGCGTTACCGATTAAGCAGACGAGATAACCGCTATCAATTGGAAGACTGTAACAAATCCCAGAAACGCTTAATCGAGGAGAGTTTTAAAAAAGATAACCGACGAAATAAAAAGGAATATTACTAACCTTGCGGACCAGCTACAGACCCCCGAGGCTACCCTAAACTTTTGCCAGAAACGAAAATTGGTGGCAGAAGAGAAAAGGTGTTTACATTGCGGCCAGGATTGTGTAATAGCAAAGAGAGCAAGCCTTTCCGACGGTTACGGTTGGAGGTGTAGAAGTTGCCGCTGTTGGACCTCCATCAGGAATGGGACCTTCTTCTCATATTCCCGACTGACCATCTCATGCATCCTAAAAGTAATATACTTATGGGCTTTCGAGATGGCCTCGACCAAAAACCTTCATCGCGAATGTGGGCTACGTTCTCGCCACACAATTGTGGATTGGAAGAATTTCCTGCATGATATATGCAGGGGCTATTTTCTCAGGAATCCCCGGCAGATTGGAGGCCCAGGCCATACGGTAGAAATCGACGAGTCCGTATTAACCGTAGGAAACACAACGTCGGCAGACTTCTGACACCGGTCTGGGTCTTCGGTGGATACGACCCCACCGAAAAGGAGGGTTTCTTGGTCACTGTACCAAATAGGAATGCCGAAACCCTCCTTCCACTAATAAAAAAATACGTTTTGCCGGGGACGACGGTCGTATCAGACTGTTGAAGGGCTTATAGCAAAGTGGGAGGAGATGGGTATCACCATTTGACGGTGAACCACAGCTTGAATTTTGTCGATCCCGTAACACAGGCAACCACAAATCATGTGGAGCGGATGTGTAAGGAAGCCAAGCAACGAAATAAACGCGAATGCGGTACCAACCGGGAACTTTTGGACACATATCTTATTGAGTTTATGTGGAGGCAAAAGTTTGGTAGGCAGCCTTTTGACTCCATATTAACCCATATAGCCGAAAGCTACCCGGTTGGTAAGGAGGAGCTTCCTATCACAATCGCTACCTCTTCTCCGTCGTCTGAAGCCCTTCAAAAACATATCCTCCTGAGAAAAAAAACAAAAAATACTGTATATATCTCGTAGGAATTCCGGTAAAAAACAAAACAAAAAAAAAGTCCTTGTTTCTGGGGAAAAAAATGACAATATTTGTTTTAGTTTTACGTTAAACATTGAGAAAAAAACCCCAAACATTTCAGACGAAAAAAATTTCCTATTATTAAAAAAAACTTGTTTATTTATTTATTTCTTTTGATAACAGAAAACAATTTAAAAAAAAAAATAAAATAAAATAATAATTAAATTATTAATAAAAAAACATAAATGAACGGTAGGTTTTTGGTTTTTAATTTATTTACATTTATGTTTCTACATTTTACAATTTCATTGTACAGTTATTTTGTTGTAGCGTTGTTTTTATTTAATCGGCAACGCTCGGTTTTATCCGGCTGTTGACGTCATGCGCCGGACAAATCCGAGCGTTTGTTTAGTTACGTCTAGTTCGCTATGTGCACAAGTACCAAAAAATAAAATAAAAATAAAAACAATTTAGTGAATCTAGTTATATAAATTTAATGGATGTAAATTTTAAGATTTTAATTAAATAAACCATCCATATTTCATGTGTTTATAATAATTGATGTAATTTTAAAATTATAATCTCTAAAAATCCATATTTCATGTGTTTATAATAATTGTTGTAATTTTAAAATTAAAAATCCATATTTCATGTTTGAAATGAATTTTTTCCTTTTATTTCAGCTTATATCTCATAATTCTTTTGGTGAAATGAACATACAATTTTTTGGAACTGTGGTAAGTAGAATATTCAAAATCGCATTTTTCATTATTTTATAAATAATGAAAGAATTTATAATTTAAGAATTCTGTTTATTTGATTGTATAAAATTTAAAAATGGGTAAAATCTAAATTTTTGGTGGTCAATGATACTAATTTAAGTTTTTTACATTTTGAAATGTCTGTTGATGGTAACAGACACACAAGTGTGTGTGTGTGTATATATATATATATATATATATATATATATATATATATAGAATAAATGACAAAAAGCTATATTCCAAAATTCATGATGTTGACCATCTTATAATTTGTTACTTTAAATCAGTTGACTTATACAATTCTTGACAGTATCTATTTCTGTATAATTATATCAGAATCAGGGAAAATATTGTCGTACTATCACTAATAATATATATATATCTGTAGAAATATATTTTCTTATAAAATATATCAATCCTTATTTAAGAAGTTCAGTGTAATTACAGAACAATATAGAGAATAAATGACAAAAAGTTATATTCCAAAATTCATAATGTTGACCATCTTAGAATTTATTCCTTTAATTCAGTGGACTTATACAATTTTTGACAGTATCTGTTTTGTAGCACAAAATCAATCACTTAATTATTATATCAATTAGTGAATCTATTATGCCCTTAACTCATCAGAAAGAAATAGCAACAATCAATCCGTCAAAAGGAATTAAAATGTAATTTGACATGGTAAATATCCGAAAATTGGAAGAGAAGCTTCAGTTACCTTTATAGTTTTCCATTACGCCATATTGAATTTTTATCAAACAAAGTCATTAAACCCAACTATTCGTACTAACAATTTTAATTTATGAACCTTCTACCAAAATGTTCTATTTAATAATTAGTAAATTTATAAATTCTAAGTTGTGTATATATACTTATGAAAATAATATCAACAAATTATAAACTATTATACATGTTTGTATATACGAAACTAAACGAAGCTAAAAATGATATATATATATGTATATTCCAGGAGTTAAATATAAGTATAGTCTGGAGAAAGTTCAACTTAGATGAGATATTTGTCCCTTTTGTTTTGGATCTGAAACTGATGGTATTGATGTCTTTCTGATCCTCTGTAATGCACACATATATTAGTGCATTGATTAAATAATTTACATTAAACTCACTTAGAAATTCTCCTGTGGAGCTGTGAATTTATTCTCAAAATGCAGTGAAAGATAGAAGCTCAATATTTTGTTATACAATAAAATAGAGATTAATATACAGGGTGTCCGTAAAGTTACTATACAGTCTTATTGTATTATATTTGTATTAATATTACTGTACTGTTAATATATTACAGGGTGTCTGTATAGTAACTTGTAAGACTGTATAATAACTTTACGGACACCCTGTATATGTGTATGTAAATTTAAAAAAAAAGGCATTTAAATTAATTTTCTACGGTTTCAGCCAAGAATCGTATCTTTGATGACGATGACAATTATTACAATACCGCTCTACTTAATTCTGATTATAAAGATTAAATTAAATTTGAAGAAGTTATAAATCTCATAATAGTAAATAGATTAGATAATAACTCTAACATCAGCATCCTGGAATGGAATTTTACTGTTCTAGTATGTCACCACAAAAGCTTGGAGTATGATAGTCATTGTTTTGAGCCTATATTGTCTTTGGATCCTCAAAAGCATGTGGTTTACTGTATGGCAGCATTAGGCATTAGTTATTTAGCTTTCAGGAGAGAGACCATAACACCTGAAAATTGAATGTCTGATAAAAACCATACAAGACCTGTTTTGATGAAAAATGCCCATCTCATCTATGACAGAATTTCAATTGCTGTACTTTCTCGTGATGACAAAGATATGAGACAAAAGAGTTCAAGAAAGAGAAAGACAGATCAACAAAAGGAAAGTGAGAAAAAGAATGAAAATAATTTGATAGTTAACCCATCAATCCACACATCTTGTTGCTTATGCCCTTTTGTCAGTGAATAACCTCAGATTATCGACAATAGATCAAATTTTAGAGTTGGAGTAGAATTAGATTAATAAGAGCTAATTTAACGCCATATACAATGATGCTTTGATTGTGAAAACAGTGCTATGTTCTATCAACCCCAAGTTTGGTTCAAGGTCATGCAAACCTTCATTGCCTTGTGCCATATACAAGGGAAAAAAACGACTTGATACTAAATAACCAATTATTTAATAAGATGAAGAAATATTACTTGGTTCAACTCCCCTTTTCACTTAATGCAAGAAGAAAAATAAACAATTGGTTTTTGCTTTTATCATTTAGAAATGAAAATAGAAGACACAAAACAGATGTAGATGAAATAAGTTGCATTTATTTTTTTTTTTCAAAAAAACTTTTTATATAGAATTGTTCAAATAGAATATACCACTGTTCAAATAGTTTGAGAGCATGAAAGCCGTACCATTTATTTTTCCAAAATGGTAGTATATTTTAAAAGCTGTGTTTCAAGGGAGGTAATTGCATTCAGATATGACTTTTTGTTTGAATTACTATTGTTTTCTGAAATCAAAATCTAAAAATTCTTATTCTTGTTTTTTTTTTTTAAAGTTAGAGTTAACCATTTTACAATAGATTTTAGGGAAGTTAATCCATCAAGTCCCAGGTTATATAAATCTTTTACTATCGAGTTTATTGTGTAAAAAAATGGTTGAAAATACACAAATTAAAAATAAAAGGTTATTTATTATTTTATTTAGAAAGTGAAATATTGACTTTCTTATAAATAGGACAGTGAGTACATGATATATTTTAGAAGTCAAGAGGCTATACTTTCAAGATAATGCCTACTGGAGAGAACTTGAATGCCTACTAGACATTATCCTCGAGTGTTTAAGGTCTCTCTGTATGATGATACTTTTTCTCGAGAAATAAACCCTAACCAAATATTCAAAATCACATTATATTCACGGCTGATAAGATCTCCTATTTATGGTTGATGCACATTAGCTTTTACAAGGAATGGTGCACCTCGTCCAAGTGATATTATATTAAGTAATAGCACAAAGCTGGATACTCCACCAGACTAGATAAATTCTTGTCCTGGAATCCAGTAAGACCAAGATACCAGAACAAAAGATATACTACAACGTATGAAAATGGTTAATTGGGGAGATGAAAATTATGTTCTCAATTTCTTTATTAACTCAAAGAAGTTTAATTGAACATTTGAATATCTATGTATCTCACATAGAGGTCAAGTGTTAGCCCCAGGTTGCGGGTCCCTTGATTTCTGAGAACTTCAACTGAAGTAAAAAAAAACAAAAAAAAATTTACACAATATGGTAAGGAGCAAAGCAGTTCACACAAAAAGTTACATTGCACTTTTGGAAATGAGTTGGTGGTTTATTATTGCAAACTCATGCAAATAAGTTCATACTTATTACTTTAATCCTTTCTTCAAATATTTATATATTATCTTATAGATTTTATTTTTAAATTATCATATAAATTTTTTTTTGTATATTATCTTATAGATTTTTAAAAAAATTATCTTATAGATTTTTAAAAAATTATCTTATAGATTTTTAAAAAAATTATAGATTTTTTAAAAATTATCTTATAGATTTTTTTAAAGAAATTATTTGGTGCCTCATTTATATGAATGAGATCTAATGGGCCAATGTCTTTAATCAAAGTGATACTTTAATTTTTCAAACCATTTGAATCATATTCAATGTTTAAGTTGTAGATTATGAATATATCATTAATTAATCATATATTAGTAGCTAATGTCATTTTAATCGATTAACATATAATGTTATTTTCTTATTCCCTAATACCAGATTTATAGTTGTATAGTGTGTCTGAAATTTGATATAAATGTTTTTGTTTTCCTTTTAAATAAAATGTATCTACCATGAAAACATGCAAATAACACGTTAACTATGTATAATCTATAAATTCACATTCCTGTTTGTTTGTTCACAATTTGATTAATATATACGAAAGTTTCCTTACTTTACTCCTTTATTTGTTTTGTATATAGTATGATTCTTGCAAAATATACAATTAAGAAATCATGTCATTTGCATATTACATTAAGAAAAATCGATTTTATTAAATAGCGGTATGTTAATGTTTCTAGTGAGAGAATTGTTTTAAATGTTCTATTTAAAATTGTTTTAAACAATAATTATATTGATAACATATTTAATTTATTTTGAATTATTATGCTAACATCGATTTTTTTTTTAAAAAACCTTTTAGTTATTTACCTCTTAGAAACTTCCGAACATTTCATTTGTTTGTTTTTATTATTCTTTAAACGGCTAGACAAAAATCAGTAAATTTTTACGATGTGACCCAGTGTTGTTTAACACCTAAAGAAATAAAGATCTACTGCCCACTCTAAATTCCACAGTTTACACTTTTTTTCTTTTTTCATGTTAATCTCATTGATTAAAAAGGTAAATTTTTACGACGTGATCCAGCGTCGTTTACCCCTACTTTTTTGGGGCCTACTACGTTTTAGCAGTCTTTATACATAATATGAAAGAAGTAATTTTGAAAAAAAAAAATTAACATTTTAAAGTGGGAGATCACACTTTTCTATATAAATTTAATGTAAAATGAGTACCCACTTTTTGGCCACAAAGCGTTCAATGAGACATGTCGTCTCTAGCAATTTTCAAGTTTGGCGATCAAAGGGGGGGGGCAAAACATGATAAGTACAATTTGTTTTTTCTTTATTTTTTTTCTGTGGTGGGGGCCGGTAATTACATTTGAAACATAAAATAACGATAAATTTAATTAATTTTTATGAGACCATTTTGTACTTTCACCTAACAATTTTATAAACAAAACGAATCCCAAAATAATTTTATAAACAAAACGAATCCCAATTTTATAAATAAAACGAATCCCAAAATTTTTTTTTGAGGAAGGAGGATTACATTAGAAACATAAAATGACGAAAAATTTAATTGTTTTTGGGATTTATTTTTGGTAGATCTTCATTGTTTTTAGGGTTCTGCCTACTTGGCTAATTTTTTTTTTTTTTGCAATTGAACGAGCATTCGCTGCTATTTTTATTGAAACAAAAGTTGTAATGATTTATTTTTAATTATTACTTTTTTTTGGGGGGGGTGTTCTTTCCAGTGCTCAATATCCAGCGAATAGTTTCTTCTCTTTGTATCCCTTCTGCCGAAATATCTGGTGGAGAGGGTATCACATACTTCTTTTTTTTGGGTGATTAAATTTACAGGTTTTCATCCGTTTTTTTTTATTTTTGAAATTGTTGGGGTATCCACGTTGCCCATGATGAAAATGATTAGTATAGCAGGTGTGTTCCAAACGGAACTTCATGTCAACCTAGGCAATGCTGGGTATCCATGCTAGTGCTTAATATTTTTCATGTATACATATTATGCTTTATCTGTAGACATTTTTCATTTTCTTTTTTTAATTGTAAAATAAACTTTCTGTAGAGCACAGGTGTTTCAAATTTAATTAGACTTTTCATCTGGTTTAATAAAATTCCTATTTTATGGATTAACTGGCACTCTGCACTGGATCACTTCTTTATTACCATAATGATGAAATTTGAATCCTGACTTTTATTTGTATCTTTTATTCTTTTAATTTCAGTTTAAAGTAGAAGTACTTGATGAAACTGCGGCCAATTTCAAGAAATATATGCCAGTTAAGCCAGAAATTGACCAAACTAGTATGTTACTAGCACCAATGCCTGGAATTCTCAAATCCATTTCTGTGGCTGCAGGAGATATGGTAAGTATGGCAATCTGATATATATATATATATATATATATATGTATATATATAGGTTTGCAATCTTGCTATTATTTGGGATAAGGCTTAGTCTGTTTTAATATTTGAAATAAGCTAATCAAAGATCTTCTAACAACTAAATCCAACTCCTGACTTGTTGGTAGAAATGTTTGCAATAGACATTAAAAGGGAATAAAGGCAGATTAATGACAAATTTAAAATCTGTTTGCGTGAACTGACTGCACCTTTTAGTCTAGATTGACTTTCCAAAATAAATAAATAGCTTTTGGAACAAATTCTTGGCGGTACCAAAAAAAGTCTACTTTAGTTACAAAATATAGAATCTGTCTAAAACTTTCTGGAAAGTACAAAGTTTGTTTTATATATTTTTTCTTCTTTTCATGCTTGTTTTTATTACAAATTTTGATCATGTGATTTTTTAAAAAATGGGGGATATGGTTTTTAAAAATGTGGCAAAGATCAGGACAATTTCTTTACAGATAAACATCTTTTCCTTTTGTATTTAAGGAAAATTTACGAATGTTTCTTAATCCTTTTCCAATTCACCTGGAAAAAAAATGTGTGATTTTTGTTCTCATTTGACCAGTTGTGATGATTAATCGGAATCGGGAATCGAAAATATCAACGAATTTGGGGGTATCGGAATCAGAAAAATTGGTGCCTATTTTCCGATGCCAAAACGATTCTTTTGATTGTTTTTTTTTTATTTGATTTTGTTTAAAGCAAAATCTTCCTTTGCTGGTAATAACGATCAAATAATATTTATTGATTTTAAAATATCAGTAAAATTAAAATCGATAGATCATCCTCCAAAAGTGTAAATTTATGTTTAGGAAAATATCTCCATATTTAGCATGTGTTTTTTTTTTTTTACAGAAATCAGGGGAAAATAGCAACTCTATAGTTAAATATTTAGAGATTTATAAAGAATCGGAATCAGTAATTGTATCGGAATCAAGAATTTAGTATGGAATTGGTAATTGTATTAGAATCGGGGAAAAATATTGGAATCATCCCATCACTAATATATATATATATATATATATATATATATATATATATATATATATATATATATATATATATATATATATATATAAAATTTTGTTTTGTGCATTTCAAGATCCTTTCTTATAACCAACTGTAATGCTACCATTTTAGTTGTTCCCAATTCATATTTATTTACTACTAAATTAACTGAATAAAAATTTTCTTGTTTCTGAATTTTAAGCTGAGGATTGATATGTATTTTTTTTTTTTTTTTTGATTAAAACTGATGATACAGCAAAACAGTAGTGTGGATGACTAAAATTCTCCCTGTCTTGGGTTGCGCATATTGGGAAGTGATAAACAAACTGCCATTAGGGTATCAAGTGATGATTTTTGTGTAAACAAATAGAGCTTAGGCGTTTGGGCAATATTTGAACATTGTTAATTCACATGCCTATCTTAACAGCAGCCAAATAGCGTATGGTTAGGAGAGCTGACTGTCGCTTAGGGGGTCAAGTTTCAAACCTGGCTTGAGGTAGTTGCTAGTCTAGCCGCACTGATGAGTTGTGATACAGTAAAACAGCACTATATGTGAACCTATATATATATATATATATATATATATATAAGTAGTAATCTATAGTGAAAAGTAGTAAGATTGTAAATCAAAAACAAGAATAGGTTTCAGTCTGTCAAAATTCTTACAAAAATTGTCCGCAATAATCCATAATATAAGAGATAAAGCACTAGTTAAAATTCAGTTGCAGCTGACACTCTTCTGAACGTTGAAGGTTCAATCTTTGGTGCGGCCAATGTTAAGCATACAGTTGTGAATTAAGACTTCTGTCCGGTCATGACTGACGGAATGAGAGCATGCTAACCTATTAAAAAGGAGCCCATTCCAAATTCCTTGAAGATTTTATTAAGAGTATGTAGGACTTGCGAATATATGTGCTTAAAGCGGCGAGCTCAAAAGTCAAACTGTGAGTTAAAATTTTATAATTATCTTAAGTTATTTTATTTGTATCATTTGGATTCATTGAACTACTGTGTTCTCATCTTGAGTGTGATTTTTACAATGTTTCAGTCAATGTAACCTCCAACCTACTTCAGGTGTATCTTGTCGAACTCTGGAATGTTTCTGTCAAACTAAGGGATGGAATTTTGAGCGGAACCCTTTATTTACTTCACAGGGGTAGCATGCTCTTGTTCTGTCTGCCATGACTGGACAGAGGTCCTAAGTAATTCGCAATTGTATTTTTCGGTCGCCTACACTGAGGATTGAACCTTCAATGTTCAGAAGAAGAATTTTAAAATTGATTTTTCCAAGTACTTTAAATACTGCGCCATGGAATGAATCCAACTAATACGAATAACCAATCCTCATTTAAAACATTCAGAAACATTATTTTATTTCAGTTTTTAATTTATGTATTTCTTATCATATCTATTCTTTTGTTCTCGTCTTTTTTTTAAAAATTGTACTCGTATTCTAAAGCATTATTAAAGATTTAAATACCAGAATTAAATCTTTTTTGACGAAGTTGAGTCGTTAGCAAATAAAAAAATATGTATACGTTGTGATAAAGCGTTAGATTGTACATTTACAAAACAAGAATAGATTTAAGGTTTCCAAAGTTTATGAGAATTGTCTGCAAGCATTTGTGGCATAGTAATAAAATGCTAAGTAAAATGCAGATGCAAGTCATATTTTTAAGAATTGAATATTCAATCCACAGTTCAGGCAAAATAAATAAAAAAATTTTTATGAGTATGTGAGAAGTGACTGTCTAGTCCACCATTTTAAAAAATTTTAAGAAACAAAGGGACATAACTCAACAATACTTCATACTTATTTGATTGATGTTGTGATACAAATTTCCATTAATCATTTAAAAATGATTTGATTTATGTTGTGATATAAATTTCCATTAATCATTTAAAAATGATTTGATTTATGTTGTGATACAAATTTCTATTAATCATTTAAAAATGATTTGATTTATGTTGTGATACAAATTTCCATTAATCATTTAAAAATGATTTGATTTATGTTGTGATACAAATTTCCATTAATCATTTAAAAATGATTTGATTTATGTTGTGATACAAATTTCCATTAATCATTTAAAAATGATTTGATTGATGTTGTGATACCAATTTCCATTAATCATTTAAAAATGATTTGATTTATGTTGTGATACAAATTTCCATGAATCATTTAAAAATGATTTGATTGATGTTGTGATACAAATTTCCATTAATCATTTAAAAATGATTTGATTTATGTTGTGATATAAATTTCCATTAATCATTTAAAAATGATTTGATTTATGTTGTGATATAAATTTCCATTAATCATTTAAAAATGATTTGATTGATGTTGTGATATAAATTTCCATTAATCATTTAAAAATGATTTGATTTATGTTGTGATACAAATTTCCATTAATCATTTAAAAATGATTTGATTTATGTTGTGATATAAATTTCCATTAATCATTTAAAAATAATTTGATTTATGTTGTGATACAAATTTCCATTAATCATTTAAAAATGATTTCATTTATGTTGTGATATAAATTTCCATTAATCATTTAAAAATGATTTGATTGATGTTGTGATACAAATTTCCATTAATCATTTAAAAATGATTTGATTTATGTTGTGATATAAATTTCCATTAATCATTTAAAAATGATTTCATTTATGTTGTGATATAAATTTCCATTAATCATTTAAAAATGATTTGATTTATGTTGTGATATAAATTTCCATTAATCATTTTAAAATGATTTGATTGATGTTGTGATATAAATTTCCATTAATCATTTAAAAATGATTTGATTGATGTTGTGATATAAATTTCCATTAATCATTTAAAAATGATTTGATTGATGTTGTTATATAAATTTCCATTAATCATTTAAAAATGATTTGATTGATGTTGTGATACAAATTTCCATTAATCACTTAAAAATGATTTCATTTATGTTGTGATATAAATTTCCATTAATCATTTAAAAATGATTTGATTGATGTTGTGATACAAATTTCCATTAATCATTTAAAAATGATTTGATTTATGTTGTGATATAAATTTCCATTAATCATTTAAAAATGATTTGATTTATGTTGTGATATAAATTTCCATTAATCATTTTAAAATGATTTGATTGATGTTGTGATATAAATTTCCATTAATCATTTAAAAATGATTTGATTTATGTTGTGATATAAATTTCCATTAATCATTTTAAAATGATTTGATTGATGTTGTGATATAAATTTCCATTAATCATTTAAAAATGATTTGATTGATGTTGTTATATAAATTTCCATTAATCATTTAAAAATGATTTGATTTATGTTGTGATACAAATTTCCATTAATCATTTTAAAATGATTTGATTGATGTTGTGATATAAATTTCCATTAATCATTTAAAAATGATTTGATTTATGTTGTGATATAAATTTCCATTAATCATTTTAAAATGATTTGATTTATGTTGTGATATAAATTTCCATTAATCATTTTAAAATGATTTGATTGATGTTGTTATATAAATTTCCATTAATCATTTAAAAATGATTTGATTGATGTTGTGATATAAATTTCCATTAATCATTTAAAAATGATTTGATTGATGTTGTTATATAAATTTCCATTAATCATTTTAAAATGATTTGATTTATGTTGTGATATAAATTTCCATTAATCATTTAAAAATGATTTGATTGATGTTGTGATATAAATTTCCATTAATCATTTAAAAATGATTTGATTGATGTTGTTATATAAATTTCCATTAATCATTTAAAAATGATTTGATTGATGTTGTGATATAAATTTCCATTAATCATTTAAAAATGATTTGATTGATGTTGTGATATAAATTTCCATTAATCATTTAAAAATGATTTGATTTATGTTGTTATATAAATTTCCATTAATCATTTAAAAATGATTTGATTGATGTTGTTATATAAATTTCCATTAATCATTTAAAAATGATTTGATTTATGTTGTGATATAAATTTCCATTAATCATTTAAAAATGATTTGATTGATGTTGTGATATAAATTTCCATTAATCATTTAAAAATGATTTGATTTATGTTGTGATATAAATTTCCATTAATCATTTTAAAATGATTTGATTGATGTTGTTATATAAATTTCCATTAATCATTTAAAAATGATTTGATTGATGTTGTGATATAAATTTCCATTAATCATTTAAAAATGATTTGATTGATGTTGTTATATAAATTTCCATTAATCATTTTAAAATGATTTGATTGATGTTGTTATATAAATTTCCATTAATCATTTTAAAATGATTTGATTGATGTTGTTATATAAATTTCCATTAATAATTTAAAAATGATTTGATTGATGTTGTTATATAAATTTCCATTAATCATTTAAAAATGATTTGATTGATGTTGTTATATAAATTTCCATTAATCATTTAAAAATGATTTGATTGATGTTGTTATATAAATTTCCATTAATCATTTAAAAATGATTTGATTGATGTTGTGATATAAATTTCCATTAATCATTTAAAAATGATTTGATTGATGTTGTTATATAAATTTCCATTAATCATTTAAAAATGATTTGATTGATGTGGTTATATAAATTTCCATTAATCATTTAAAAATGATTTGATTGATGTTGTTATATAAATTTCCATTAATCATTTAAAAATGATTTGATTGATGTTGTTATATAAATTTCCATTAATCATTTAAAAATGATTTGATTTATGTTGTTATATAAATTTCCATTAATCATTTAAAAATGATTTGATTGATGTTGTTATATAAATTTCCATTAATCATTTAAAAATGATTTGATTGATGTTGTTATATAAATTTCCATTAATCATTTAAAAATGATTTGATTTATGTTGTTATATAAATTTCCATTAATCATTTAAAAATGATTTGATTGATGTTGTTATATAAATTTCCATTAATCATTTTAAAATGATTTGATTTATGTTGTGATATAAATTTCCATTAATCATTTAAAAATGATTTGATTGATGTTGTGATATAAATTTCCATTAATCATTTAAAAATGATTTGATTTATGTTGTGATATAAATTTCCATTAATCATTTTAAAATGATTTGATTTATGTTGTGATATAAATTTCCATTAATCATTTAAAAATGATTTGATTGATGTTGTTATATAAATTTCCATTAATCATTTAAAAATGATTTGATTGATGTTGTGATATAAATTTCCATTAATCATTTAAAAATGATTTGATTGATGTTGTTATATAAATTTCCATTAATCATTTTAAAATGATTTGATTTATGTTGTGATATAAATTTCCATTAATCATTTAAAAATGATTTGATTGATGTTGTGATATAAATTTCCATTAATCATTTAAAAATGATTTGATTTATGTTGTGATATAAATTTCCATTAATCATTTAAAAATGATTTGATTTATGTTGTGATATAAATTTCCATTAATCATTTTAAAATGATTTGATTGATGTTGTGATATAAATTTCCATTAATCATTTAAAAATGATTTGATTTATGTTGTGATATAAATTTCCATTAATCATTTAAAAATGATTTGATTGATGTTGTGATATAAATTTCCATTAATCATTTAAAAATGATTTGATTGATGTTGTTATATAAATTTCCATTAATCATTTAAAAATGATTTGATTTATGTTGTGATACAAATTTCCATTAATCATTTAAAAATGATTTGATTGATGTTGTGATATAAATTTCCATTAATCATTTAAAAATGATTTGATTTATGTTGTGATATAAATTTCTATTAATCATTTTAAAATGATTTGATTTATGTTGTGATATAAATTTCCATTAATCATTTTAAAATGATTTGATTGATGTTGTTATATAAATTTCCATTAATCATTTAAAAATGATTTGATTGATGTTGTGATATAAATTTCCATTAATCATTTAAAAATGATTTGATTGATGTTGTTATATAAATTTCCATTAATCATTTTAAAATGATTTGATTTATGTTGTGATATAAATTTCCATTAATCATTTAAAAATGATTTGATTGATGTTGTGATATAAATTTCCATTAATCATTTAAAAATGATTTGATTGATGTTGTTATATAAATTTCCATTAATCATTTAAAAATGATTTGATTGATGTTGTGATATAAATTTCCATTAATCATTTAAAAATGATTTGATTGATGTTGTGATATAAATTTCCATTAATCATTTAAAAATGATTTGATTTATGTTGTTATATAAATTTCCATTAATCATTTAAAAATGATTTGATTGATGTTGTTATATAAATTTCCATTAATCATTTAAAAATGATTTGATTTATGTTGTGATATAAATTTCCATTAATCATTTAAAAATGATTTGATTGATGTTGTGATATAAATTTCCATTAATCATTTAAAAATGATTTGATTTATGTTGTGATATAAATTTCCATTAATCATTTAAAAATGATTTGATTTATGTTGTGATATAAATTTCCATTAATCATTTTAAAATGATTTGATTGATGTTGTGATATAAATTTCCATTAATCATTTAAAAATGATTTGATTTATGTTGTGATATAAATTTCCATTAATCATTTAAAAATGATTTGATTGATGTTGTGATATAAATTTCCATTAATCATTTAAAAATGATTTGATTGATGTTGTTATATAAATTTCCATTAATCATTTTAAAATGATTTGATTTATGTTGTGATATAAATTTCCATTAATCATTTAAAAATGATTTGATTGATGTTGTGATATAAATTTCCATTAATCATTTAAAAATGATTTGATTGATGTTGTTATATAAATTTCCATTAATCATTTAAAAATGATTTGATTGATGTTGTGATATAAATTTCCATTAATCATTTAAAAATGATTTGATTGATGTTGTGATATAAATTTCCATTAATCATTTAAAAATGATTTGATTTATGTTGTTATATAAATTTCCATTAATCATTTAAAAATGATTTGATTGATGTTGTTATATAAATTTCCATTAATCATTTAAAAATGATTTGATTTATGTTGTGATATAAATTTCCATTAATCATTTAAAAATGATTTGATTGATGTTGTGATATAAATTTCCATTAATCATTTAAAAATGATTTGATTTATGTTGTGATATAAATTTCCATTAATCATTTAAAAATGATTTGATTTATGTTGTGATATAAATTTCCATTAATCATTTTAAAATGATTTGATTGATGTTGTGATATAAATTTCCATTAATCATTTAAAAATGATTTGATTTATGTTGTGATATAAATTTCCATTAATCATTTAAAAATGATTTGATTGATGTTGTGATATAAATTTCCATTAATCATTTAAAAATGATTTGATTGATGTTGTTATATAAATTTCCATTAATCATTTAAAAATGATTTGATTTATGTTGTGATACAAATTTCCATTAATCATTTAAAAATGATTTGATTGATGTTGTGATATAAATTTCCATTAATCATTTAAAAATGATTTGATTTATGTTGTGATATAAATTTCCATTAATCATTTTAAAATGATTTGATTTATGTTGTGATATAAATTTCCATTAATCATTTTAAAATGATTTGATTGATGTTGTTATATAAATTTCCATTAATCATTTAAAAATGATTTGATTGATGTTGTGATATAAATTTCCATTAATCATTTAAAAATGATTTGATTGATGTTGTTATATAAATTTCCATTAATCATTTTAAAATGATTTGATTTATGTTGTGATATAAATTTCCATTAATCATTTAAAAATGATTTGATTGATGTTGTGATATAAATTTCCATTAATCATTTAAAAATGATTTGATTGATGTTGTTATATAAATTTCCATTAATCATTTAAAAATGATTTGATTGATGTTGTGATATAAATTTCCATTAATCATTTAAAAATGATTTGATTGATGTTGTGATATAAATTTCCATTAATCATTTAAAAAATATTTGATTTATGTTGTTATATAAATTTCCATTAATCATTTAAAAATGATTTGATTGATGTTGTTATATAAATTTCCATTAATCATTTAAAAATGATTTGATTTATGTTGTGATATAAATTTCCATTAATCATTTAAAAATGATTTGATTGATGTTGTGATATAAATTTCCATTAATCATTTAAAAATGATTTGATTTATGTTGTGATATAAATTTCCATTAATCATTTTAAAATGATTTGATTGATGTTGTTATATAAATTTCCATTAATCATTTAAAAATGATTTGATTGATGTTGTGATATAAATTTCCATTAATCATTTAAAAATGATTTGATTGATGTTGTTATATAAATTTCCATTAATCATTTTAAAATGATTTGATTGATGTTGTTATATAAATTTCCATTAATCATTTTAAAATGATTTGATTGATGTTGTTATATAAATTTCCATTAATAATTTAAAAATGATTTGATTGATGTTGTTATATAAATTTCCATTAATCATTTAAAAATGATTTGATTGATGTTGTTATATAAATTTCCATTAATCATTTAAAAATGATTTGATTGATGTTGTGATATAAATTTCCATTAATCATTTAAAAATGATTTGATTGATGTTGTTATATAAATTTCCATTAATCATTTAAAAATGATTTGATTGATGTGGTTATATAAATTTCCATTAATCATTTAAAAATGATTTGATTGATGTTGTTATATAAATTTCCATTAATCATTTAAAAATGATTTGATTGATGTTGTTATATAAATTTCCATTAATCATTTAAAAATGATTTGATTTATGTTGTTATATAAATTTCCATTAATCATTTAAAAATGATTTGATTGATGTTGTTATATAAATTTCCATTAATCATTTAAAAATGATTTGATTGATGTTGTTATATAAATTTCCATTAATCATTTAAAAATGATTTGATTTATGTTGTTATATAAATTTCCATTAATCATTTAAAAATGATTTGATTGATGTTGTTATATAAATTTCCATTAATCATTTTAAAATGATTTGATTTATGTTGTGATATAAATTTCCATTAATCATTTAAAAATGATTTGATTGATGTTGTGATATAAATTTCCATTAATCATTTAAAAATGATTTGATTTATGTTGTTATATAAATTTCCATTAATCATTTAAAAATGATTTGATTTATGTTGTGATACAAATTTCCATTAATCATTTAAAAATGATTTGATTTATGTTGTGATATAAATTTCCATTAATCATTTTAAAATGATTTGATTTATGTTGTGATATAAATTTCCATTAATCATTTTAAAATGATTTGATTGATGTTGTTATATAAATTTCCATTAATCATTTAAAAATGATTTGATTGATGTTGTTATATAAATTTCCATTAATCATTTAAAAATGATTTGATTGATGTTGTGATATAAATTTCCATTAATCATTTAAAAATGATTTGATTGATGTTGTTATATAAATTTCCATTAATCATTTTAAAATGATTTGATTTATGTTGTGATATAAATTTCCATTAATCATTTAAAAATGATTTGATTGATGTTGTGATATAAATTTCCATTAATCATTTTAAAACGATTTGATTGATGTTGTGATATAAATTTCCATTAATCATTTAAAAATGATTTGATTGATGTTGTTATATAAATTTCCATTAATCATTTAAAAATGATTTGATTGATGTTGTTATATAAATTTCCATTAATCATTTAAAAATGATTTGATTGATGTTGTTATATAAATTTCCATTAATCATTTTAAAATGATTTGATTGATGTTGTTATATAAATTTCCATTAATCATTTTAAAATGATTGGATTGATGTTGTTATATAAATTTCCATTAATCATTTAAAAATGATTTGATTGATGTTGTGATATAAATTTCCATTAATCATTTAAAAATGATTTGATTTATGTTGTTATATAAATTTCCATTAATCATTTAAAAATGATTTGATTTATGTTGTTATATAAATTTCCATTAATCATTTAAAAATGATTTGATTTATGTTGTGATATAAATTTCCATTAATCATTTTAAAATGATTTGATTGATGTTGTGATATAAATTTCCATTAATCATTTAAAAATGATTTGATTTATGTTGTGATATAAATTTCCATTAATCATTTTAAAATGATTTGATTGATGTTGTGATATAAATTTCCATTAATCATTTAAAAATGATTTGATTGATGTTGTGATATAAATTTCCATTAATCATTTAAAAATGATTTGATTGATGTTGTTATATAAATTTCCATTAATCATTTAAAAATGATTTGATTGATGTTGTGATATAAATTTCCATTAATCATTTAAAAATGATTTGATTGATGTTGTTATATAAATTTCCATTAATCATTTAAAAATGATTTGATTGATGTTGTGATATAAATTTCCATTAATCATTTAAAAATGTTTTGATTGATGTTGTTATATAAATTTCCATTAATCATTTTAAAATGATTTGATTGATGTTGTTATATAAATTTCCATTAATCATTTTAAAATGATTTGATTGATGTTGTTATATAAATTTCCATTAATCATTTAAAAATGATTTGATTGATGTTGTTATATAAATTTCCATTAATCATTTAAAAATGATTTGATTGATGTTGTTATATAAATTTCCATTAATCATTTTAAAATGATTTGATTGATGTTGTTATATAAATTTCCATTAATCATTTTAAAATGATTGGATTGATGTTGTTATATAAATTTCCATTAATCATTTAAAAATGATTTGATTGATGTTGTGATATAAATTTCCATTAATCATTTAAAAATGATTTGATTGATGTTGTGATATAAATTTCCATTAATCATTTAAAAATGATTTGATTGATGTTGTGATATAAATTTCCATTAATCATTTAAAAATGATTTGATTTATGTTGTGATATAAATTTCCATTAATCATTTTAAAATGATTTGATTGATGTTGTGATATAAATTTCCATTAATCATTTAAAAATGATTTGATTGATGTTGTGATATAAATTTCCATTAATCATTTAAAAATGATTTGATTGATGTTGTTATATAAATTTCCATTAATCATTTAAAAATGATTTGATTGATGTTGTGATATAAATTTCCATTAATCATTTAAAAATGATTTGATTGATGTTGTTATATAAATTTCCATTAATCATTTAAAAATGATTTGATTGATGTTGTGATATAAATTTCCATTAATCATTTAAAAATGATTTGATTGATGTTGTTATATAAATTTCCATTAATCATTTTAAAATGATTTGATTGATGTTGTTATATAAATTTCCATTAATCATTTTAAAATGATTTGATTGATGTTGTGATATAAATTTCCATTAATCATTTAAAAATGATTTGATTGATGTTGTTATATAAATTTCCATTAATCATTTAAAAATGATTTGATTGATGTTGTGATATAAATTTCCATTAATCATTTAAAAATGATTTGATTGATGTTGTTATATAAATTTCCATTAATCATTTAAAAATGATTTGATTGATGTTGTGATATAAATTTCCATTAATCATTTAAAAATGATTTGATTGATGTTGTTATATAAATTTCCATTAATCATTTTAAAATGATTTGATTGATGTTGTTATATAAATTTCCATTAATCATTTTAAAATGATTTGATTGATGTTGTTATATAAATTTCCATTAATCATTTAAAAATGATTTGATTGATGTTGTTATATAAATTTCCATTAATCATTTAAAAATGATTTGATTGATGTTGTTATATAAATTTCCATTAATCATTTAAAAATGATTTGATTGATGTTGTGATATAAATTTCCATTAATCATTTAAAAATGATTTGATTGATGTTGTTATATAAATTTCCATTAATCATTTAAAAATGATTTGATTGATGTTGTTATATAAATTTCCATTAATCATTTTAAAATGATTTGATTGATGTTGTTATATAAATTTCCATTAATCATTTAAAAATGATTTGATTTATGTTGTTATATAAATTTCCATTAATCATTTAAAAATGATTTGATTTATGTTGTTATATAAATTTCCATTAATCATTTAAAAATGATTTGATTGATGTTGTTATATAAATTTCCATTAATCATTTAAAAATGATTTTATTTATGTTGTTATATAAATTTCCATTAATCATTTAAAAATGATTTGATTTATGTTGTTATATAAATTTCCATTAATCATTTAAAAATGATTTGATTGATGTTGTTATATAAATTTCCATTAATCATTTAAAAATGATTTGATTTATGTTGTGATACAAATTTCCATTAATCATTTAAAAATGATTTGATTGATGTTGTGATATAAATTTCCATTAATCATTTAAAAATGATTTGATTGATGTTGTTATATAAATTTCCATTAATCATTTAAAAATGATTTGATTGATGTTGTGATATAAATTTCCATTAATCATTTTAAAATGATTTGATTGATGTTGTTATATAAATTTCCATTAATCATTTAAAAATGATTTGATTGATGTTGTTATATAAATTTCCATTAATCATTTAAAAATGATTTGATTGATGTTGTTATATAAATTTCCATTAATCATTTAAAAATGATTTGATTGATGTTGTGATATAAATTTCCATTAATCATTTAAAAATGATTTGATTGATGTTGTGATATAAATTTCCATTAATCATTTAAAAATGATTTGATTTATGTTGTGATATAAATTTCCATTAATCATTTTAAAATGATTTGATTGATGTTGTGATATAAATTTCCATTAATCATTTAAAAATGATTTGATTGATGTTGTGATATAAATTTCCATTAATCATTTAAAAATGATTTGATTGATGTTGTTATATAAATTTCCATTAATCATTTAAAAATGATTTGATTGATGTTGTGATATAAATTTCCATTAATCATTTAAAAATGATTTGATTGATGTTGTTATATAAATTTCCATTAATCATTTAAAAATGATTTGATTGATGTTGTGATATAAATTTCCATTAATCATTTAAAAATGATTTGATTGATGTTGTGATATAAATTTCCATTAATCATTTAAAAATGATTTGATTTATGTTGTGATAGTTACAAATTTCCATTAATCATTAAAAAATGATTTGATTTATGTTGTGATAGTTACAAATTTCCATTAATCATTTAAAAATGATTTGATTTATGTTGTGATAGTTACAAATTTCCATTAATCATTTAAAAATGATTTGATTTATGTTGTGATATAAATTTCCATTAATCATTTAAAAATGATTTATGTTTTGATACAAATTTCTATTAATCATTTAAAAATGATTTCATTTATGTTGTGATAGTTACAAATTTCCATTAATCATTTAAAAATGATTTATGTTGTGATAGTTACAAAATTCCATTAATCATTTAAAAATGATTGATGTTGTGATACAAATTTCCATTAATCATTTAAAAATGAGTTGATTTATGTTGTGATAGTTACAAATTTCCATTAATCATTTAAAAATGATTTGATTTATGTTGTGATAGTTACAAATTTCTATTAATCATTTAAAAATGATTTGATTTATGTTGTGATAGTTACAAATTTCAATTAATCAATTAAAAATGATTTGATTTATGTTGTGATAGTTACAAATTTCCATTAATCATTTAAAAATGATTTGATTTATGTTGTGATACAAATTTCCATTAATCATTTAAACATGATTTATGTTATGAGAGTTACAAATTTCTATTAATCATTTAAACATGATTTATGTTATGATAGTTACAAATTTCCATTAATCATTTAAACATGATTTGATTTATGTTGTGATAGTTATTTTTTTAAATAATTAATGGAAATTTGTAACTATCACAACATAAATCAAATCATTTTTAAATGATTAATGGAAATTTGTAACTATCACAACATAAATGAAATCATTTTTAAATGATTAATGGAAATTTATAACTATCACAACATAAATCAAATCATTTTTAAATGATTAATGGAAATTTGTAACTATCACAACATAAATCAAATCATTTTTAAATGATTAATGGAAATCTGTATCACAACATAAATCAAATCATTTTTAAATGATTAATGGAAATTTGTATCACAACATAAATCAAATCATTTTTAAATGATTAATGGAAATTTGTAACTATCACAACATAAATCAAATCATTTTTAAATGATTAATGGAAATCTGTATCACAACATAAATCAAATCATTTTTAAATGATTAATAGAAATTTGTAACTATCACAACATAAATCAAATCATTTTTAAATGATTAATGGAAATTTGTATCACAACATAAATCAAATCATTTTTAAATGATTAATGGAAATTTATAACTATCACAACATCAATCAAATCATTTTTAAATGATTAATGGAAATTTGTAACTATCACAACATAAATCAAATCATTTTTAAATGATTAATGGAAATTTGTAACTATCACCACATAAATCAAATCATTTTTAAATGATTAATGGAAATTTATAACTATCACAACATAAATCAAATCATTTTTAAATGATTAATGGAAATTTGTATCACAACATAAATCAAATCATTTTTAAATGATTAATGGAAATTCATATCACAACATAAATCAAATCAGTTTTAAATGATTAATGGAAATTTATATCACAACATAAATGAAATCATTTTTAAATGATTAATGGAAATTTGTAACTATCACAACATAAATCAAATCATTTTTAAATGATTAATGGAAATTTGTTACTATCACAACATAAATCAAATCATTTTTAAATGATTAATAGAAATTTGTAACTATCACAACATAAATCAAATAATTTTTAAATGATTAATGGAAATTTGTAACCATCACAACATCTATCATTTTTAAATGATTAATGGAAATTTATAACTATCACAACATAAATCAAATCATTTTTAAATTATTAATAGAAATTTTTAACTATCACAACATAAATCAAATCATTTTTAATGATTAATAGAAATTTGTAACTATCACAACATAAATCAAATCATTTTTAAATGATTAATAGAAATTTGTAACTATCACAACATAAATCAAGCCATCTTTAAATGAGTAATGGAAATTTGTAACTATCACAACATAAATGAAATCATTTTTAAATGATTAATAGAAATTTGTAACTATCACAACATAAATCAAATCATTTTTAAATGATTAATAGAAATTTATAACTATCACAACATAAATCAAGCCATTTTTAAATGATTAATAAAAATTTGTAACTATCACAACATAAATCAAGCCATTTTTAAATGATTAATAGAAATTTGTAACTATCACAAAATAAATCATTTTTAAATGATTAATGGAAATTTGTAACTATCACAACATAAATCAAATCATTTTTAAATGTTTAATAGAAATTTGTAACTATCACAACATAAATCAAATCATTTTTAAATGATTAATAGAAATTTGTAACTATCACAACATAAATGAAATCATTTTTAAATGATTAATAGAAATTTATAACTATCACAACATAAATCAAATCATTTTTAAATGATTAATGGAAATTTGTAACTATCACAACATAAATGAAATCATTTTTGAATGATTAATAGAAATTTGTAACTATCACAACATAAATCAAATCATTTTTAAATGATTAATGGAAATTTGTAACTATCACAACATAAATGAAATCATTTTTAAATGTTTAATAGAAATTTGTAACTATCACAACATAAATCAAGCCATTTTTAAATGATGAATAGAAATTTGTAACTATCACAACATTAATCAAATCAGTTTTAAATGATTAATGGAAATTTGTAACTATCACAACATAAATGAAATCATTTTTAAATGATTAATGGAAATTTGTAACTATCACAACATAAATTAATCATTTAAAAATGATTTGATTTATGTTGTGATAGTTATAAATTTCCATTAATCATTTAAAAATGATTTATGTTGTGATAGTTACAAATTTCTATTAATCATTTTAAAATTATTTCATTTATGTTGTGATAGTTTCAAATTTCCATTAATCATTTAAAAATGATTGATGTTGTGATAGTTACAAATTTCTATTAATCATTTAAAAATGATTTGATAGTTGTTGTGATAGTTACAAATTTCCATTAATCATTTAAAAATGATTTGATTTATAAAAATAAAATCTACTCGATCAATTTACATTATTTTTGGAATATAATATTGTCATTTCGTCACAGGTACGTACATCATACAGATTTCTCTTTATTTTTGTTTTTTGATATAACGAGAATTCTGAATGAGATCATAATCAGCTTTTCAGAGCCTGGACCAATTACATTTCTTTAAGAATACCCTCACAGGATTATCTTCTTTTTATCAATAAAAATGTTTCGTTGGCTCTTTATGCAAACTTTTTTATGTTTTCAGGTTGTTGAGGGCCAAGAAATGTGTGTATTGGAAGCCATGAAAATGCAGAATAGTTTAGTTGCCGGAAAAACAGGAAAGGTAACAATATTTTATTGTTTGGAGATTTCCTATGCCAGTGAAACCTATAAGACACTATGTAGCTTAATTGTCATATATATTTTTATTACTTATTACCTGGCACTAGTGACATATTGAGTACTACTGAAGTAAATACTGAAAATCAAGCAGCAAAATCCCACCCCTACACAGTAAAGATCCCTAGATGTAAGTTTCTTCCCCAGAACTGCCAGACTTTGGAACTCCCTTCCGGGTTCCTACTTTCCAACTGTACTGACATGCAGAAGTGCAAGTGTAATGTGAACAAACATTTTGCTGCTCAACTCCCTACATAGTATCCCTACAACTTCTGTCTCTGATAGTAGCCTCCTACATCAAAGTGGCACTGTTTGTTTGGGGTGAAAATTGAATTTAAAAAAATCAATACATAAAATATCATATTGCCTTATAAAATTTTATGTAAATACATGAAATAATAAGGCACTTGTATATTACTGTCACAGTACAACTTTTTTGGTTTCATTTTGAAGAGACCAGAACGGGGGGGGGGAGACAATGTAATTTCAGAACTAGAAGAATTGGAAATGTTAACAATATCAACAACAATACAATAACATGAAACGTTAATTATCTTAATATTTATTGAATTAAAATAAAATGGAGAAAATTATAACATTTTATGTGAAAGCATGAAATGTACATGTATAGAAATGAAATGTAAAGAAAAGGATTTCAGATAAAAGATAAACTTTCAATTACTAAAATGACAAGTTTGAATTTTAAATTTCAATTTATTACGAAATTCAAGAACATTGACATATTTATTGGTTATAAAAATAATTTGATATATATATATATATACTGAATATATATGAATGAAAACATTTATCAATACAGAATAATTTTATTTATTTCAGTGTAAATACGCAGTTTTATTCAATATTAAAACACTATATAGTTTAAAAAAGATCTGTACACTATTAATTTTATTTATTTTAATGAAATTTTTATTTTATAAATTTTTAACTTTCCTTTACATTGTTCAATAAAATTAGTGAAACTAATAATATTAAAATACTTAGAAAAAAAAAGGTCTAAAATATATGAAAAAATTCATCCAGTATTTTTGTTTTTATAAAATAAAATTTGATCAGCAAGTGATTTTTAGCTGGTTTATGATGGATGTGTGATTGATCTTAATTTAAGCAGAAAATAGCGAATGAGACATTTCGCTGTTAAAAAGTGTTTACTATTTGGTGTAAAAAAAAAAAAAAAAGGAGAAACTAACACGTAAGTTATTTATTTTATAAGTTTTTAAGTTTACTTTTTGCTGAATAAAATCAATGAAATATTACCTCAATATTAAAAAAAATGCATAAACTTAAAAAGAACAAAATGTAAACTAAAATTTATGCAAATTCATGCAGTACTTTGTTTTTATAAAATTTGATCAGTAAACAATTTTTATGATATTATGATGACTGATATTTAAACTCTGAATTATGTTGCTTGGCCTTTGACCTTAATCTTAGGAGAAAATGTCAGATGAGACTTTCTGTTAAAATTTTTTTTGCTTGTTTAAAAGAAATTGCTTCAAGTTGCATAATTTTTGTTGTAGTGTACTTTTTAAAAACCTAACTAATAAATATATAATAATTTTTTTTACCATTTTTTTTTTTTAATTTATATTGGATAAACACCAAATTATGTTCTAGATTAGACTTAATTTTAACAAAATTCTTTTAGTAACTTGCATTCTTGTTCTACTTTCCTTTTCCTCTAGAAATCAATTATTTATTTTTTTGTATCTGCATGTTTTTCTTTTAATATTGTCGCTTGGTGCATCACTTGTAATTGTACTTTTTGTGTCCTATGCTATATATTGGTCATCCCTGTTTTAATGCTATTCAATCATGATGCTGGTTTTCAATCAGGAATATTTATAAGCCCCTCTCCTCCCTCCACACCTTCTAGAATGATTGGGATAAAAATAAAACATTTCTTAATCATTTTCTTCTCTTTCTTTTTAGGTGAAAAAAGTTGCGTTTGCAGCAGGAGCAACCGTGAATGAAGCCGACATTCTCGTAGAACTGGAATAATGTACTCATATGCTAGTAATGTTAATGCTGTATGGAATTAGTCATTCAAGAAATGGCCTGAACTTGCCGCTATATCAATACCTTTTAAAAAAAAGTAAATATGCAGAAATTTGGAGAGGGGGGGGGGTAGTGATAGAATATACAAATGAATAGAACTATAGGAGAATTATTGGAATTGATTCTGTCTTTTTGAGGACAAAAAAAAATTTTGTTTGGTCTCTGGATGACTTTTTATTTTCCAGTTTTTTTTTCCCCTCATTTTATTTGTTTTTTTTTGTTTTTTTTTTTACTCCTGAATTTTAAACCAAAGTATTTTTGAAAAATATTTTACAAATTTCAGCATTTTATTTTTAAATCTGGATATTAAATGTAATTACCTTTTAATGTAATTTACACACAATTATCATATCGTATGATATCGTACATATCAATCAGAGAAATAAAAAAAAGAAAATTCAAATAATTATCCCAGCATTTGTGTTAATAATTTCACATCTGGAATTTTTATGAAACTTTTTACCATGTATGAATCGTTCAATCGTCACTTTTTGTTATTTTTATAACAAGATGGTAATGCTACTCATTTATTTAAAATAAATTGCTTCCTTTTGGTTTTGTTTTCCATTTCCATTCTGGCCCTATCAGTAGGGCATCATAATATGCTGACTGTCCCCTGAAAAGAGTAAAAGTCCCTCAATGAAGCCACCTATTGGCCGTGGTTGGCAACTTGTGATGCCTTAGGATGAGAGCTTGTTTGTTTAAAGACTTGAAGATCAGGGTTTAGCTCCCCAACTTCCCAACACACCACTCTGACCCTCACGTAGGAACGAAAAAAAACCCAAAACATTATACAATGGAATTATCCGGCGAACCGTTTTTCAGATTATACAAATTATATATACAAATCATATTTGGCATAGAATGACCCACAGCAGTTGATTTGCCACAAAACCTAACTTGTTTTCCTTTGCAAAACTCAATTATGTTTTGCAAAGCCATAAACAGAAACAACTTTCTTCTATAAAACAATCAAACCAAACACAAGAAATATTTGAATATATAAAGAACCTGAAGCATAAATTTTTTTTTTACCAAAATGACCATATTAAATAACCTGAAAGGGGTTCATATACTACAAACGAGTATGATCCTTCATTCTATAAGAAATAGTAAATCTAAAACATGCTAATCGCCTCAACAAAATATACCAAATATAACAAAAAAAGTCATAAAACCAAATAACCTAAACACAAAAAAAGGCAGACATTTTCTTGGCATTAAATGATGTCCAGAGATTGACAAACAAAATAAATAAATTCAATTTTCCTTCTATGTAGATTTATTTATTAAAGACAAAGTTTTTAATCCAGTGTTATTATATAAGTTTCGTAATCTTGGAACAGATTTGATAATATATTAAACAATCTCTAAAAAAAAAAAAATTTACTATTAACAAAATATTATTCCACCTATTAATCTGATATGCAAATAATTAAATAGATAAGTTCATATTTATTTAAAACTCCTATAATTGGTTATCTGAAAGCTAGCATAGAGAAATGTAAATTTTTTTAATTCATTTATTTTATTTATAATCAGACAATGCTGTGAAAAATAGCGCCAGTTTAAAATGTTCTGAGCCAGAATAAGTATTTTTTCAAAAAGAAAGTGAAGTGAATTTTGTTTTTGTAAAAAAAAAATAAAAAGTTTTCCACATGTCTGAATACCTTATATACCAAATTTCAAAGAAAAAAACAGAAAAGGCAAAATGTATGTTTCTTATGTTTGTTATATTTGTGGATGCTGCTTTCAAATATAATTTTGTTTTGTTTGCTACTGTACGAATAGAAACCCGTAGTATTTAATGAATTGCCATGTTGCAGTAATGAAAATATAAAAAATGCGTGCAAAACAATAAGGTAGAAATTAATAATTAAAGAAAATAGTTTTCAAAGGAATTAGAACTTTAAGCTATTTCCCATGTCTTTACGGCAAATGTCACGTGACAAAACAACGTTTCTACATGGAACTCACACCCCTGACGTTAGTCTCGCGTGACCTACGCACTGTTCCAACATTTCAAAATACAAACGCTCAGATACCATGCGCGGCTCTTTCTTTCTCTAACTTTACAACATGGCAAGGAAAAGAAGAAAAAAGAAAGAAAACAACATACTGAAGATGGAGTCTAGCCCCGAAACATATTTATGTTATAAATTTCAAACAAGTAAAATATTTGGTTATTTTCTAATATTACGTTGTGATTTGGCTTTTAAGCATATTTGATGCATATTTTATTACAATAACAAGGATGCATCCTTTTTTATCGGCCGAACACTCCATAATTTGACCTGAAAAAAAAAAGAAAAAACAATAAATTAAAAAAAAAAGTTTTAAATACACATTCCGTGACAAAAATAGAAATACAAGAAAAAATGTAAATATCAAGAAAAGTTGCAGTTTATAATGTTTATTTACACTTATTAATTAAAAAAAAAATTTTTTTTGCAAAGTATTTAACAACAAAAGTTGGTTTGTTTTCAAATACATGCTGAACCAAACACATGCACACACACACACATGCATGTGTAAATTTACTGAATATTTATATATATTTATTTTTTTCCAAAGAAGTGGAATTTTGTATTGTTTGTTTACATTTATTTTTTTATTTATTTATTGTTTTTTGCAATTGTTTTAACAACAAAAGTTGTATTTTTTGTATCACCCGCATCGCTGGACCAAATAATGTTTCTTAATGACGCCCCATTTTTTAATTCTATTTTATTTATTGTTCGTTTATAATGGGAAGAATAGAATTCCGGAATATGAGAATTATCAGCTAATCAGAATAGACATTGGTCCCAGTGTCAACTGGTATCAGTGTTCGGACTAAATATTTAGAGAGAAAAATAGGAACTCCTCTAAAAATGTTGCAATTGTGATGGTGTTGCTCGTCTGATGCAATGTGGTATTTTATTATCACGACTGAATGTGTCTAAAGTGTTGTTTGAAAATTACATAAGACAATGGCTATTAGCTTAGATGCATTGAATTTTTATGTGGCATCTGTTGTTGCAAACTTACGATACTTTGGTTCAGAGGGGAATTTCTGCTGTCATTTTATTATATAGAAGATATGGGTGTGTGGAAAAAAAAAAATTCAGTTAGCCATATCTCATTATCACTAATTGACTAAAAAATGAAAAAAAATACTGTTTTGATGTTGGAGGGAGGAAAGGAAGAGGGACAACATTCAGTACAATGCTAGGGATCGGATCCAATTGAAATGTAAACCATCCACTCACACACAGTAGTCTAATATACTGTTTGACCCATTTAAATAATGGGTTTCAAAGTCATAATGGAAATTGTCATTCACTTTCTTTATGATAAAGTTTTGATCACTTGGGAATTTCAGGTGCTTTATGTAAGGGGACGTTGATACCTTCCTACAAAAAACTTTTCACCGTTCACTAGATAAAACAGAGGGGGGTAGAGTGGTAGCTCTAGATATATCTAAGGCTTTTGACAAGGTATGGCACGATGGTGTGCTAAGGAAAATTAGATTATATGGTATCACTGGAAGAATTCATAAAGTAATTAATTCCTTCTTAGATAAGAGAAAAATCCAGGTTGTTCTTGACAGTCATTCATCTAAACAATATGATATAAATGCGGGAGTACCTCAGGGGTCTATCCTTGGACCTTTATTTTTCTTGATATTCATAAATGACCTCCCTGATAAAATTGTTTCGGAGATGGGTATATTTGCCAATGACACCACTCTCTATAACAGACACGAGGGGAAAACAAATGAACACATATCTAAGGAAATGGCAGAAGCACTAGAGGATGACCTCAAATCTGTAGTTGAATGGGCACAAAAATGGATGGTCATATTCAATTCTGCCAATACTAAGCTTGTTTCCTGCAATAATTACAAGAAACCTTCTCTACCACCAATGGCCAAGAACACATTACCCGAAAGTACTTCCTTTAAACTTCTTGGTCTATCGTTTACAGGGAACATGAACTGGAATAGATACATTGAGAGTATTGCTAAGGCTGCTGCGAAGAAGGTAGGCTCTCTCTACCGTGCTAGAAAACTACTTATGCCTGAAAGTATCCTGTACCTCTATAAGGCTGCCATTCGCACATGTTTAGCGTACTGTTGTCACATATGTTACTTGTCTCTCACTCCTTGACAGGGTTCAAAAGAGAGTCGCCAACCTGATAGGTCCTAAGCTTCAGCCTCTGTCCCATCGATGAAATGTTGCATCCCTCTGCCTATTCTACAAGTACTTTAATGGTGAATGCTCTGATGAACTACAAGCTCTTCTACCCCTTCGACGTGAATACCTCCGACAAGCAGCTAAATCCCACCCCTTTACAGTAGAGATCCCTTGGTGCAAATAGTTTCTTCCTCAGAGCTGCTAGACTTTGGAACTCGCTTCCGAGATTCTGCTTTCCCAACTGTACTGATATGCAGAAGTTCAAGTGTAATGTGAACAAACATCTTGTTGCTCATCTCCCTTCATAGTACCCCTGCAACTTATGTCTTCAAAGTGGCACTGTGTCTTGTTTGGGGTGAAAATTGAATTAAAAAAAATAACCCCCAAAAATGTAACGTCATCATCTCCCTTAAAGGGGATATCTCAGTGATTGAGACATTTTCTAAATTTGATATTCTCAAGAGGAATTCGGTTCATTCCACTTAGCGGGAGTGCCGCTTCAAGACTGGGTGGGGGGAGGACAGACTTGCAACTAATAAATCTTTATATTATTTAGATTGCTTGGGGTTATTTTTTTTTTTTTTTACCTGGGAGTCACCACTTAAGGCCCAAAAGCCACTCAAGGATAAGGGTTAATAAATGTAAGATGGTAGTGTAGTAATCGTTAACGTTGTAGATTGGGTAGAATTTTATTGTTCATGTGGACGACTTAACAAGAACTTGATTACATTAACTTTGAAGGCTGCCATATTGTATTAAACCGAGAAGCAGGCCAGCGGAACAGTGTTCCAAAGGCGAGCAGTTTTGCTGAGTGTTTTTGGTGAATGTTTGGCAAGAAGAAGCCATAGATTTGTGTTCAGTTGAGCACTTCTCATGAAAATAATGATAAAGCAGAGACAGGCCTGCAACGTTGCTTCTGTGGGAAAGAGGTTGCAGGGAAAAGAAAAGGACATCGCCTATTTGGTTTCAAAGCCGGTTTTTAACTAACTCTGTTAAGACTGCTTTCATCTTGGTTTTCTTCCAACATTTCGATATTATTAGTGAATGGTGGAAAATGTTTTTTTTTTTTTTTCAATGAACATAGTCGTTAGAAATTCAAAACGCAAATAACGCCAAGTCTATTTCATTTTTCTTTTCAATAAATCTGTGTCTGTTCCGTTTTCGTTTTTTTTTTTTTTTTTTTTTTTGTATGATATTTGAATATTTTTCAGATGAGCATTGATAAATATTTCTGAATTTCTAATGACTATATTCGCCGAGAAAACAAAAAACCAAACATTTTAACAATGACATCAAGTGAGAACGCACCTGAAGATTGTCGGAGGTTACATTGGCCGAAATGTTGTGAGAAAACCAACCAAATTAAGAACAATAGTACAAACAATCCATATAATAAAAAAAAATATTATACCTTAGTTTGAACAAGTCAAAACAAGTATAATAATTTAAAAACTCAAGGATCAATCTGTCTCCCCTTTCTGCCTCTTTGAAGCGTACACAAACCCAATTACTAATGAGATACTAAACCAAACTCTTCCGTTTCCCACCTGACTACAAGTTGGATGTTTTCAAGTCCAACATAAACAAATTCCTGATGAACCGTCCCCTTAAGTAAGAAACTTTATCAGATCTCCAATACTAACGATTACTACGTATACAATCCCATTGATTACTGTACACGCAATAACCCTTATCCCCGAGTGGCTTCCGGGCCTTAAGTGGTGACCACCATGTAAAAAAAAAAAAACGTCCAGAAACCAACTCACTGAACCCTTCCCTACACCTTGTCCATCTCCTCACATATACGAAGAAGGTTCCAAAAGTAATGTCTCCCATTTTTTATTCTGCCCGAAAGGCTCAGAGGAGATTGCAAATTACATTATGATGACTGAATTTCTGCATTCATGACCTGAAAGTTTCATCTCTCTGTTGCAGATATTGACAGTGTAAGACTCTTTAGAGAGCGACCCCTGTCATGGACATGCGTCAGAAGAAGAGATGCGTCATTGAATTCCTAGCAAAAGTACATTGAGAATGGTGGTGACTATGTAGAAAAATAAATTCTGGGGCACAAAGGTCACTCGTTTTCATGGTACCACTCCTGTCTTCGTACATCTTCAAGTTTTTGAGTAAAAAAAAAAAAAAGAAAGAAAAAAGGAGGCATTATTTTTTTTTAGCACGACCCTCGTATATGCCTGAACTAATACATGTTTAAGCATAGACAAAAACAAAGAAAAAGAAATACACACTTTTAACATTTGTTTCTCCACATTGGGAATATTCTAATGAACATGAAAATGTTTAGTTATTATTAGGGCTGTGACAACAGCATATTCTTTTCATTGTTTTGACTCTTGAGTATATATCTGTTAATATCTTATGTTTTTATATAGACTGATGTGGTTCTCGGTTGATTGATCGTGACTTACTGTGCCGGATATATACCCGAGAGTCAAAAGAATGAAAAGAATATTCTGTTGTCACAGCCCTAATGATTATCAAGAAACAATTTACTCAAACTATCTGTCACTTTAGATTTGTGTCTGTATATATATATATAAGAACAAGTAGTTAATAAAACATGTTACAAAAACACTGTGAAAAAGAGTTAAAAACATATTTAATTTTAAAAACGAAGCACAAAATACGTGGATAGTCCTTAATCCGCGGAGTTTCGAAGAAATACTTTCCTTCTCATCCGAGGGTAGGATTTAGCAAAATGCGGGATTGGATTTTGCTTGCAAAAGTATTTAATGAAACTACAAGTAAGTCATAGATCTTATTTCGTAACAAGTAGTGAAGCAGAGGGAATATGGTGAAGAAAAAGGTGATTTCATGTGAATGGATAGTCTGGTGTAGGGTAAAATATCCAATAACGGTAAAATCCAAAAATCCAGAATCCAAAAAAGTTGGTTAAATTTCCATTTCCACAAGTAAAATCCAAGAAAATTGGAAAATCATCCAAAGTAATCCAAATGGCAGAAATCCGTGGAATAATTCACAAATGGGTACAAGGAAAAGGGGAATGAGTTCAAATAATATAATTAAAAGAAAGATAAGATGTGCGTAGAAAAAAGAAATGGAAGAAATTTAAAACACGACTGTCAAGGCTGGACTGATTTAAGAAAAATGAGTGAAGAAAAAAAAATTGAATGGTGATTGAGTTAATAAAGATTGAGTTATATAATGTGTGTGTTAGATATTGACCAGATGATGAATGCCGGGTTACATGGTCGATTAGAAAAATAAAACAATTAGATTTGGGAAAATGTGTGTTTACAGCTTGGAATGTTTTGTCAGGAATTTAAGCAGAAATTTTATAAAGTCGATTTAAGAATTTTCGGAGTAGATTGGAATTTAGAAGTAACCAAGATTATATCTTACATGAACAACACATGATTTTGACTGACAAAATATTTAGCAGAGATCAAATTGATAAGTTGGTGAAAAGATGTGTGAACGACTCTGTTGGAAGCGGACAGGGTAATGAGTGAACATGTAGAAAGAGACTCAGCGTGCCAAACTCTAAGAGAATCCATAAGAAAAATAAAACCCGTGTGAAATATAACTCATTGTTATGGTGTTCTTTTAGGAGTTTGAACCAATAAGAAAGTATGTGATTCCTTTGGTTTGAGATAAGCAGATATATGTATATATTGTTATCGTTTGGTTGTAAAAAAAACTCTGTAAAAGTTTGTGTGTCGTGTTTGTCAATTATGTGTATTTGTGAAGAATGAAAAACATTTTATATACATGCAGGACAATGAATATTTCTACACTCTGTATACACACGTTAGATATTAACGACACTTATATACACCACTAGACGATTGACACAAGTAGGAAATACAGACCCACTGGCAACATAATGTGTGTGCGGCATAAGTAACATCTTAGGACTTAAGTTATGTGTTAAGTGAATCAGAAAATTGCATTTCAACAGACAACTCTTAATTGACTTGCAACATTTGTATTTTCCTTCCAGCTTTGTTTTGTGACTACACCAACACGCAGAAAGTATTTGGAATAAGTCAATAAAATAGAGGCATAATTCAATAATAATAACAACCTTTTTATTTTTTAAGTTTCTTTTGTCTCATTATATTTGTGTGGGATGATTATTTAATTAAAAAAATGTATTTTAGTAGATTGAGAAATTAATATGATGCATTGAAGTAGTTAAATAAAAGTGTTTAATACAAATCACTAATTGGAAAAATAAAATAAAATGAGGTATTATTTTAGGCCACACACTGTATGTATGTAATTATACTACTCACATGAACTGTCAAGTTGGATTACAAGTTAACAAATGCAACATCGTCTCGTCTCAATTTGGCAGTTGTCCCAGAAAACATAAAAGAAGTCCACCAACTCGTTTTGGCCAATTGTAAGTTTCAACTTACGTAAGATAGCAAAGGAATTAAAAACATGAAAAGACATGTATTCACCATTTGAAACAAATCTAAATAATTCCAATTAATCAAATAATATACCATTTGGTATGAACCCGACAATGGAAGATCAAATAACAAATAATTATTAGCTTTTCTTTCCTTTCATCATAATCGCTATGACCCCCCTCCCATCATACCCCGATTGAAATGAATGGCTCTAGTCTTGAGGAAGCTCCATGTCTTAACAAGCTTCTGGGACTTAACTTCACTCCTGATCTGAAATGGAACACATACATCAAATCTGTTGCCAAGATCACTGGAAAAATGGTTGAATCACTCTACTGCTCCAACGCAATTCTCTATCTGTATAAGAGTCAAGTACGCCCTATAATGGAGTACTGTTGTCACATATGGGCAGGAGCTGCTCGGTCCGCCCTATCCAGTCTTGATAGAGTTCGAAACCTAGTAGATGATGCCCTTCCCTCCACACTGTTTCGCTAGCTTGCTTCCCAGTTGAATAAAACATGGTAGCCTTCAAATCCAATGTAAATAAGTTCTTGTTGAGCCGTCCCTGTAAATAATGCAATTCTACCTAATTTACACTATTAACGATTACTATACTATGACCTTACATTCATTAACCCTTGTCTTCGAGTGGCCTTTGGGCCTTGATAAGTGGTGTCTCCGAAGTAAAAAAAAATTACATTTAACCCAAAACAATAAGACTGACCTGGTTACGTGATGTGGGAGCTTACAAAGAAACGTAACTATGATATATTCACATGGACAGTCGAAAAGTTAGTTAATGAATCAGTCAGAGTTGCCCAATCGACAGGGTTGAGTCAAGTCACCGAAGTTGTTGGCTCGGAATAGGAGGCTTTACTTTTTGAACGACCCTCATATTTAAGTCCGTTGACCCAGTTTATCCCCGATGTAAATGAACAAAGAAATATTTGTTGTACATTTATTATACACATCAGTATTTGTCTGATCAGTTACAAAGCTTAAATTACCTCAGTCAGAGAACACACGTTTTTCAATGTGACAATCTAAACAACGAAAAGAATATATATATATATACATATATATACATATATATATATAATGATTTTTTTTGATTATTCATTTTTACCTACAGACACTAGTGTTTCATACTTACTACGCGATCATCAGTGTAGGGTAACAATTCCTGCCGGTCATGAGATTCGAACCCAGTCACAAAGCCACCTTTTGCTCCATTTGCTAAGCCTTTACCTCAGGGCCACGAAAGTGTTTGCATGAGCGGAAGTCGTGAACATTGCATGGACACTTATCGATTTAGTTATAACTGCGCAGACAGTGACATATATTTATAGGGTGGAACGATAAAATTGTAGCCCTAGAAATGATTCTATTTCTGTTTGATGAAACCCGTTTTTTTTTTTTTTTTTTTTTTTTTTTGCAGACAATCTACTAGTTGGCCAGTTGTGTACAAATCCCAACAGCAATAGGAGTCTTCTATCATGTCTGGAAGTGACACAATGTTCAATGAGCGAGATCGGAGATGTGCCACTGTACTACTTATGCTCTCTCTGATCCAAGTTATGACAACAGAATCATTGCCACCACCCTCAAAATGTAAATCCAGACAGTTCAACGCTTGAGAATACAGCTCAACAAAGTTTCCGGCCACAGTTATGGTCTTTGGTGTAGTTTAAGTGAGGGCCACATCATGCCACCTCACATCTTTGAAGTCGGTTTGAAAATCAACACGAAAGTGTACCTAAATTTGCTGAAGAGTGTGGTGATTCCCTGGTGCAATCAGGTGGCCGCTGGCAGACCCTGGATGTGGCAGCAGAACTGGCTGCCAGCACACAAGTCCCAAGAGACCCAGGCTTGGCTTCAGAAGGAGTCCTACTACTTTGTACCCTTCTCTCACTGACCTACCTCCCCTCTGATCTGAATTTGTTGGACTACTTTATTTGGTTATACATCGAGAACATCACCAACGTGACCTCCCACAACACCAACGCCAGCCTAATTGCTGCCATCCGCCGAGTATTTTCCAAGCTTCCACTGGCGCTTGTGGAAAAGGCATGCTCCCAATTCCGGACCCGTATCAAGGCGGTGATTGAGGCTAAAGGCGGCTACATTGAATAGATGTCAACTCTACTACATAATCAATTTACCTGAACTGATTTTTTCAATAAAAGTTTTAAAATAAAGCTGTAGTGTTGTTTTCTTTAGGGCAACGATGTTATCATTCCTCTCTCTCTCTCTCTCTCTCTCTCTCTCTCTCTCTCTCTCTCTCATATATATATATATAAGGAAAAAAGCAACTCTTTCTAAAACATCTACTACAGAAAATCGAAAAACAGAGTAATGGCCGAAACAATAACATTCAAAGTCGTATCATACAACCGAAACCAGAAAAATTGTTCAGTATGTCGAGAACATAACAAAAAATAAAAAAAAAATAAAAAAATAAAAATTAATAAAAAAAAGAGAAAACTTAAAACCAAACCTGCTTAAATACCAACTTGTTGCCTAAATGCACACACACACACACACACACATACACAAACATATACGCACGCACACATACACACGTCCATTTCTTCAGTATTTGTGATTAGTGCCACCAACATTTACACCCCCTAGTTTCATTGGAAACATTTTTACGTATATCTCAGTACAGACAAGCAATATAGATTTCGCCCTGCAAGGTCAACTGCTAACTGTCATATCGTAAAGCAATAACTCTCAAAATATCAAAGATGGTTTAGTACAAAATGTTTCTTCACAAACTTTCTTGTAATAGTCATGGAAATGCAACAATGAGCACAAATGTAATCAAATTTAATCACTAATTTTTTGGCATAAACCATTCATTCTATATCAATGGGGTATAACGTTTTCCGTTTTTTAACGGGCAAAAATGTTTAGTTAGTAATAATAATAATCATATATAAAAGCAGTTGTTGATGGCCAGAATTCTGAAGCATATAGTATCACTGTTGTATGCCTCAATAATCTATCTTGAAATCGACCCCTCTTCCTAATTTTCATTTTTGGTCGTCCAAATTGTATCCTTAGATCATTTGTTGACATTGACGCAAATAACACGACGGTCTATGGCAGCATCTCGATGAACACTGGTGATCAAATTCTCACTGATTCTCTCTTTTATGATCTGGGGCACGTGGTGCAATGTTGCAAGAGTTGCTTGTTACTTTTAACACTTTTTAAAACCAAGCAATTCTCTTCTCGTCAACAATGATTGAATCCTTGTTTTTTCTCCAGTCGAAATAAACGGCTCTCTTTTAGAAAGCCCTCGACTTTTGCTCCTGATCTAAAAGTGAAGACTTATGTGGCAATATTATGAATCCTGGGCGAAATTGACCGACTTTGCTGGTCGATTCTCATTAATTATTAATTCTAATAAAAGGTAAATCCACGTCGGTGTAGGACGCAAGTTACCTCGACTTGGAAACAAATCGTCAACTGAACTTCACCCAGACACACTTAGAAAAAATACAACCCCCCCGAAAAAAACAAACAAAACCACAAAAAAACAAATTAAACCTACGTCTGTTGTTAAAGTTGCTGGAAAAATTGTTGGATCGTTGTAGCACTTCATAAAATACATGATGAATATGTACTAAAACTGAGTACCGTTGCCACATCTTAGGAGTTGCCACTCAGAGCGCTCTTCGTTGCATAGATAATGTTCAAAATCAATTAGAAATCTAGTGGAGGTTGATATCTTCTGTTCTTTACATTCTTTTTCTGCATTGAAGATGCCTGACTGATCACCACTTTCTGGTTCCTCTTTGCTAAACATTCATAACCATCGTCAGATGAAATTTACACGAAAGAACTTATTTGCAAAAGATCCCTGAATTTGGCACACATTAACGCGATACTACTTACCTGCAAATAATTTGTTCTTATAATCAGAAGTAACTTTTCCAGGACATTTTTGTAATTAAACAGAAATGACTTTGCCAGGATATTTTGTAATATTAAAACTTTGTTACATTAAATAAAGTAGTTATAAAACAAAACATTTTTGTTACAATTAATCAGAAGTGATTTTTCCAGGGCATTCATCGTCAAGCCCAACTATCAGCTTCTTTTTTGTTATTAATGCAATGTTTTGCGTTGTTTTTAGCGTCCCAAATTCTTGCATAAAAATGAATGGATCTCTTAGTAAAATGGAGTTATCTCCCTCAGACCAGCGACCAATTATAAAAAAACGCTGACCTTGATAAGTGACGACCGAAAAATACAATATGTATATTATTTTTCAGCGAGGTATGACAGATTTGGGCTCTACGGTAGCGAACAAGTAGAGCGACTTGCAAGTAACACAACTAACTATGAATGCAACTTTGCATTTTAATAAATACAAATCAAAATTTTAACGCAATCAGAATGTACAAACAATAATATCTCAAAGAATGACATAATTGTCTTATGTTGAAAGAGTTCAAATTTAGAGAACAAAGGAGCAGCTTAATATATAGGTAACGACCGAATAGAGAGAGAGAGAGAGAGAGAGAGAGAGAGAGAGAGAGAGAGAGAGAGAGAGAGAGAGAGAGAGAGAGAGAGAGAGAATAAAAACGACGGACGTTCCAGTCACGTAATCAATCAACGTCTGAGAAGCAGGACGAATGTGTGTAGAATTACATGGTGGCTTGCTGCTCGACTCGACATGCATGTTTTTGAATACTGAAAAGAAAGTTACATAAAACTATAACAAGAAAATGTATTGCGTTCCATTCGCATGCTATTCGACCTCGATAACCATTAATCAGGTGTGAACCATGGCAAGTGGCGGCAACAAAAAACAGACTAAATGTTTGTCCATTTATCTGTGCGTCACGCACCCCTGGAGTTATTGCTTTCACATATCGCGTATTTGGACTGGAGTTCGTAGTCCGTTAAAGGACTAGCATGCATAAAACGAACTGTTTTTGTATGTGTTTATTGTATGGGTTTAAACACACAACGCATTAATACTGTATATGCGCGATAAATGCGCAAGATGAAAAATAAATACATCATTAATGAATACAAAAATAAATACATCGTTAATGAATACAAAAATAAATACATCATTAATGAATACAAAAATAAATACATCATTAATGAATACAAAAATAAATACATCATTAATGAATACAAAAATAAATACATCGTTAATGAATACAAAAATAAATACATCGTTAATGAATACAAAAATAAATACATCGTTAATGAATACAAAAATAAATACATCGTTAATGAATACAAAAATAAATACATCGTTAATGAATACAAAAATAAATACATCGTTAATGAATACAAAAATAAATACATCGTTAATGAATACAAAAATAAATACATCGTTAATGAATACAAAAATAAATACATTGTTAATGAATACAAAAATAAATACATCGTTAATGAATACAAAAATAAATACATCATTAATGAATACAAAAATAAATACATCATTAATGAATACAAAAATAAATACATCGTTAATGAATACAAAAATAAATACATCATTAATGAATACAAAAATAAATACATCATTAATGAATACAAAAATAAATACATCGTTAATGAATACAAAAATAAATACATCGTTAATGAATACAAAAATAAATACATCGTTAATGAATACAAAAATAAATACATCATTAATGAATACAAAAATAAATACATCGTTAATGAATACAAAAATAAATACATCGTTAATGAATACAAAAATAAATACATCATTAATGAATACAAAAATAAATACATCGTTAATGAATACAAAAATAAATACATCGTTAATGAATACAAAAATAAATACATCATTAATGAATACAAAAATAAATACATTGTTAATGAATACAAAAATAAATACATCGTTAATGAATACAAAAATAAATACATCATTAATGAATACAAAAATAAATACATCATTAATGAATACAAAAATAAATACATCGTTAATGAATACAAAAATAAATACATCATTAATGAATACAAAAATAAATACATCATTAATGAATACAAAAATAAATACATCGTTAATGAATACAAAAATAAATACATCGTTAATGAATACAAAAATAAATACATCATTAATGAATACAAAAATAAATACATCGTTAATGAATACAAAAATAAATACATCATTAATGAATACAAAAATAAATACATCGCATCAATACATTTCTGGATCCAATGAGTAAACGTATGTAATGGACAAATATAGACTCTGTTGATCTTCCTTTCTGGGCGATTATTAATAAGCTAACCCATTCCCAAAGGATGAGAAGATAAGGCCTGGGAGGGTTGGCTTCCTGGAACTGGGCCATATCTCAACAAACAGGAAACAATAGTTTAAACAGCATTGTGGCTGGAACAAACACAGACTCATATTTTTCTCTTTCTCTCTCTCTCTCTCTCTCCTACCCTCTCTCCCATGCCAAGAGTATTGTCTAATTAAACAAGAACAGCAGGTTGCAACATTCACACCATTAAAAGTTCGTCCTCAAATACTCCGTCAAGAGATAATATGCCCTTCAATCGCTGAGACTTGCTAAGCAAATAATAATAATAATAATAATAATAATAATAATAATAATAATAATAATAATAATAATAATAATAATAACAACAACAACAACAGCATAATATCGTTGACACATCGGTTCCCGCTGGATCACTGAAGTTAAGCAACGTTGAACCTGGTTAGTACTAAATGGGTGACCATTTGGGACTTCCAGGTACTGTATGTGCTCTCTATTTATCTTGGCATTGTTTTCAGTCGTCCTGGACTTTTCCTTGCCACTGGACTCAAACTGCCGATTAATGAGAGGTGTGGCTGGAGATTGCGCAACCCTTGCCTCACAATTGCATGCGCAGCTGCCCCTGCACGGGGTATTCTGAACGAAAGCAATAATAATAATAATAATAATAATAATAATAATAATAATAGTAATAGCACTCACTCGAAAACGAGAACCACAAAATCCTATGGGACATGGACATACATACGGACAAACCCACCCAAGCAAGAAGACCAGATGTCGTAATAATTAACAAGAAAGAAAAATCCTGTCAAATCGTAGATTATGCTGTCCCAGCTGACCACAGGGTGAGTATGAAAGAAAAGGAGAAACGAAGCAAATACACAGAGCTAGCCAGAGAGTTAAAAGGGATTTGGATGATGAAGAAAATCAAAATAGTACCGATAATAGTAGGAGCACTAGGAACAATCCCGAAAAACTTTGAACAAAGAATGGCAGAAATTTGAATCAGAGGAATAGCTGCAAAAATGCAACGACTAACGATAATGAAAACGGCTGAAATATTAAGGAAAACCCCTTGAATGCGGAGAATAATACAAGTATACAATATAACGAAGAAGCGTTACAGGGAATGAAGAACACCGAAGCTGCATATCTACAAGTTCTACACCCACATCATGCACCCCCATTGTTCCTCCCAATAGAAAAGTGATACCAAAGAGCCGAGAAGGGCCAAGAAGGATTGAGGAGAGAGCGCTGACCAGACCTCGGCTGGACAAGCGCGAAGAGAACTGGGACCTTGGGGAGGCTTAGTGCCACTCAAATTCCAGTATAAACCAATGGCCACTGCCAGAGAGAAATAAATGATAAAAAGCTGTTGCGATGACGCAAGTTCACTTGCAAATGCTATCGAAGGAGGTGGAGAGAGCTGGACGTCTGAGGAGACTTGTTGTCACTCAGCTTCCAGAAAACACCACAGGTTTCTAATCAGATCGTTTGTTGACTTGTGTGAAAGCTCCATGTGAGCCAATAATAATAATAATAATAATAATAATAATAATAATAATAATAATAATAATAATAATAATAATAGTGGAGTGATAATGAGAAATATGAATATGCAAAACGATAATCTGATTGAAGCAATGAAACCAATTTTAGTTTTGTTAGAGAAAAAAAGGATCACAAGGTAATAATCATTGATATAGTAGTGCCAACTGATATGAATGTGTAGGAAAAAGAAAAGGAGAAAGTCGAAAAGTACCAAAATGGAAAAGGGAAATTAAAAGAAGGTAAAAGTTGTACTAGTTGTGATAGAAGCCTCGGGGAGTGTGATAAAAAGGTTTGACAAATGGATTGAGAAAATTTGGGATCGATTGCGATGTTCGAATATTTCAAAAGATTGTATTGTTTGAAACTGCCAGAATCTTGCGGAAAGTACTGGAAGACTGAGAAAAGAAAATGCTGCTGAAGAAGAAGAAGAAAAAGAAGAAGAAGAAGAAGAAGAAGAACAACAACAACAACTCATAGGACCCAAGGAAATTCCATAGAATGAGAAATATATTAATATATTAAACAAATGTTTTGGTAAAGCTGATATTTTCGGAATAGCGCAAAATATTAGTTTTTGGGGACAGAAAAACTAATAACATGCAACAATTTTCAGTTTATTAACATTTCTATGAAGATAGCGTCCATTGTATTTTAAATATAGATCTGACCCAAAATGAGATCAATTAATGAATACTAATAAATATTTAGAAAGTAATATTGTGCCACATAGTTCAACACAAATAGTGACACCGCATTGTAAGAGACAATATTTAATTTACTCCTACAGGTAGCACCTCTCGGCAGACAATACACTTCTTTTTTGCCCTGTTTCTTTTGAATGTTCCCGTTTTTACATAAAGTTTTGCTGAATTTTTTCGGTGAAAAACCACTATACGTCGAAATTACTACAAGTTTCTTTCACATACCATGACAACAATGATCATATATTATTATTGTGATATTCGAAAACGAGGCTACATCAAAAGGAGGTTGCCATTTTTCAGAATTTATTTTTTAAAATGGCCTTATATCATTTAAAATAAAAAGGATAAAATAAATTTTGTAAAATTGTTTTTATTAACGGGTTTAAAATTTTATTGAATTTTGTTTGAAAATAATGATCAAACGATCTTTTGTTTATGTTAAAATGATTGCTTTTGTTACATCATTTCATTAGTTGATTTGAGTCACGTGAAACCCATCGAAGTTCTTCAGGCGACAATAAAGATAGAAATGACAATAAATGGGGAGGTTGTAGCAGCAGCAGCAGCAGCAGTAGCAGCAACGACTGCAAACTCTCACAGCAGCAGCAGGAGCTCGCAGTTTATGATTTCGAATCTATCCTTAGTTTCTCGGTACAAGCATTTAACTTCCTTTCTGGATTGTCCAATAAGATGTTATATTTCAGGCGAGTTGAGTACACAACGGAAGTTGATATAAGGTCATGCCAAGTAAACCCTTTCTTTTTGTCAGGTCAGGAGACAACGTTCCATAGCACTTTCAACTTCTAATGTTGGAAAGCACCCCCCCCCAAGCTCATCTGGCCCTGGGGTTCGACAAGAAGCTCCACGGATCCACTACAACTACTACAGTAGCATACACATAGACTTAATATAACATAGTCAGAAACACACACATACCTACACGGATATGACCTTGACTTCAACATATATGCATTATAATGTTATCAAACACTAGCAGGGAGACTCGATATTGTTCGGGATTGAATGATGATCAACAAATGTTTCACTCTCCCATACTTTTATTGTCATCAAAATCGGTGAAATCGTCTATTTTTTTAATCAAATCGATAGATTGGCTACTCAAGTAAGTGTGCTGGGTGGAAGCTTCACATGCATCCCTGCAGTGACTAATTCCACAATGCACTGTAGTCTACATTGCACTGTAGAGAATTTACTGTTGATTTTATAAAATTATCTGTAAATAGTGGCTTCAATTAAAGTTTAAAATACAAAAGTCAAGTATCATGGTTCAGTTGTGCTCTAAAAAGAAACATTCATTTTGAACGCGCCCCTGTATTATAAAAGAATCTATACTTGATTTTATAGGCTGAGCCTTTCTGCTTGTGCGGTGATAAAACTTCTCGAATGCATTTGTGATGTTCTGCTATATAAAAGTAATATTAACTGTAGTCAAAATCGGACTTCCTTCTTTAATCTAATTTTATCGATTATCGATTTTCGATACTTATCAGACGCATTCCTATAAAAAGCCTAAGTAAGAACACGCGCAGACACATCAGGTGCCTTCGTGTGGAATTAAAAAAAATCGATGCAGCTGTTTCCGAGTCCATACGGAACGAACACACGCACACAGCAAAGTTCCTTTTATGTAATAATAATACAGATTGTCCCACTTAAGATTAGCCCAGAAAATGTAGTAGAGAGGAGGAACACTCTTTTATTGTTTAAATTATTTGCAGTGTTATAAAAGATACCGGAAGTGCTCCCTGTTGACATCTATGCATTTCTAGGCATGTTTAACAATGTTTGCAGATACTGCTTGTAGATCTTGTCTGGTGATTCTCCTGATAGCGTTAATAATGGTCTCTTTTAGTTGGTCTATATTCTGAGGATTGTTTGCATAAAATTTTTTGTTTTAAAGTCCCACAAAGATAAAAATCACATGATGACAAGTCGTGGGAACGTGCTGGCCATAACCCTTTGATTATTGTTCTTTCTTCCGTAAACATGTCACTAACTCGTGTCAGTGATCTGTGAGATGTGTGGCATTTAGCGCCATCTTGTTGGAAAAATAATTGCTTTTTGTCTTGTGGTGTCAGTTAGTTGTTAAGAGAAAGATTAGAAAGATCGGAATACTTTTACTGTATATTCATTAACGTTTTGTCTTTATTTTAAAACTTCCTTGGGATGATTGATTTGAAGAAGTCAAATACAAGTACAATATTTGAAAATATTTTGTGCATTTGCAATGTTAAAGAATGTTTTTGTTATTGTTTTCTTCTTTTTTTTTTTTCAAACGAAACATAACCATTAAAATTCAAAATATGTAATGCATTTATAACATGGAATGAGTGATTTTATTTCTAACAATAAATAGTTGTTAGAATGTATTGCGATTTTGATGTGAAAGGAGTGTTTTTTTGTTGTTTTTT